>NC_134319.1:18782174-19117713 GCF_964195595.1 Calonectris borealis | reverse complement strand
TTAGCCTCCTCTAAGACTTGCTTTTCAGCATATAAAGCGATGAATTCTAGCAGGATCTGCAGTAATTTGTATTACTTTGTACCTGACAGCACAGAGATCCCTGGTGTTCCTCAAGTCTGGATTTTTAATTTTTTGTCTTTATGTATGTAGTGTCTTTATGACACTAGATTTGTGTCATTCCCTTATTCAAAAATCAATTAGAATAAATCTGTCCTTCTTCTAAGGAGTGTTATATCCCATTGGTGTGGCTTGTATCCTCTGGCGTGGTGTATGGGAACCGTGCTAACGTCCTGTGGAGCCCCCAGCACAGATTCACGCAATCTGCAAGAGCTGGTCACACTTTTCAGCTGACAACACCGTAGAAATCTCCATGAAAATACAACAGAAAGTATATTAGCCTTTACTATTTGAATATAATCCATCACAGTTATGAGTTGGTCTTGGGTTGTTGTATTATCCCCTTTACTGTCTTACTCCCATTTCTGCTACTTTCGTAAAGCAGAACACATGTTACTCATTAATAGCATGGATGATATGGGAAACAAGAATGTTGAAATTGTATTGAATATGTTCCAGATGTTAGTATCAAACGAAGTTGGGTCTGCATTAAGATTTCCTTTAAAATATTCTTATTAATTGGAAGTGGAAAATAATTCAATACTAAACAGTTCTCTAGAATTCTAAATTCACTGAACATTTGCCATCATAAAACATATATGTAATAAGCGGTTGTTATAAAACTGCCTAACCTGCTATCCATCTTCAAAAGGCATTAAGGAACTAAAATTTGATTGTGGTAAGAGCCAGGATTTGCTAACAAGGTTAAATGGATACACGGTCCAAAGTTAAACAAAAGCCCAATGATGGCTGTGTGTGCGCACTTACCTTCTCAGCAGAGAAGGGACTAAAGGCTCGTAGCCGCACAAGGATGTATAAACTAGAAGATACTTTTGACTCTTTAAGTGCCAGTTTGATGGGGATGAGATGCAAGAGAGTATCTGTACGTGTTTGGAGCTGAGGCAGCAATCTTGATATGTGAATTGGATGAACTGGCCCTTAAGCTGCGATGATGCTGAATTTTGGCAAGATGTTGGTGTCGCCGATGCAGGTGAGGTTGTCGGGAATGGGATGTGGGGCTGGAGTGGGAAGCTGGCAGAGCCCGATCCTGGTGTTTGTGCACAGCAGAGCAGCAGAACAGTAAAACCCAGGCAGGATGAGACTGCGGTTTCATGCTGGCTTTCAAATACAAGCAGGTGGTGCGGAGGTGATAAACAATCAGATTAGTAGTGTCATAGAAAGGCTTTCTGTTTGTTTTTTCAGAGTGGTAAATATGCACTTTGTAGGATTTAAACTACCTAGGGGAAGTAACTAGCTTTCCAGTCAGAGGAAGATGAGCAGGAGGGGTCTGTGAGGGAGCCAAGAGCGAGAGCAGCTAATGTGGAAAGAGGAGAGCTCTGGCTGCTCCCACTAGAGAGACAGTGCCTCGAAATGGTACCTACTTGCCTTCGACAGGGCCAGATCTGCAGGTGCAATAGGTACTGTTGGAAAGAAATGTTGTTAATGGATGTTTAGCGAATAGCTTAGGCAGTGCTGGATGTGTGCAGCATAAAAAGGGACTTAAGAGAAATAATGTTCATGAGAGTCTTGAGTTCCTAGGAAGGGTAGTACGGGCCCAGGACATAGCTATACAAACACCTGTGTGAAACTCGGCAGAAATGCAACATCTGGAGTAACCCCTCTGTTACTTACCCCACCGTCATTCCTTGTATGTGGGCAGTCTTACCGCGTATGTGGTCTGAGTTCAGTGGAGCCAGCCTCCAGGAGATACTCTGATCTTCGGTTCAGATTTCAAGGGCTGTATCTCAGTCGCTTATGAGGCTGGTCTGAAAGCAGCTCTACCAAATGCGGTAACTCCCCCCAAACATTGGTTTCTTATACTGGGCGACTCGGAGCAGCTCTGTCCACCCCTTCCTTCAAAAGAGAGCTGACAGAAGTGGCGTGCCCCAGGCTGGCGGGGCGCGAGCCAGCGTGCGTCCAGACGCCATGCAGCTGTACTGGTGTAAGAGTGGGCCTATGCCAGTAAGCCTATTTAAGAAGTCCTGCTTAAGACTGGTACAGCCGCGCGGGCTCGCTGCTGGCAGGGTGATGGGGTTTCTGCAGGAGATCTGGCCCGCGTCCAGCGGGACGGAGCGCAGGCGAAGCAGGCGTGCCCCAGTCTGCCCTTCGCTGTGCAGATAAGCTCAGCTGCGCACGGTTATCCAGGATGTGAACTTCTGCTCCCTCCGGGAGTATTTCCATCTTGCACGTTGAGCAGAACAGAGGGCCTTGAAAGAAGGGCTTTCTTAATGTGCTCTTGAGGTGCCGGCGAGGGAGGCAGTTACAGACAGCCTGAACGTACCAGTCACTGTCGTCTTCATGTGGATGAGTCCTGTAGGAAGTGAGGGGAAAATCCAGATGTCTTTTCCTCTAGTGTGGCAAATTTGTACATAATAAAGACTAGATGGAGGCTGGAGGGGAGGATGATAGATGTACTGCATGGAAATAGGTATTCACAAGGGAATCCATCTGCTGAGAGGGAGGTATTAGCTCTTTCTCCTGAACCTTTGGAAAGGATAGCGCATGTTTGCATCAGCAACTCCATTGCTGTCTTGTTCCGAGTCTTGCACCTTGTTCTTCGTGTGTGTGTTGTGATAGAAGCAACTTAACAAATGTCAGCTCCATTCTGGTCTGCAAGAAACAATTCAATGAACAAGTGCTCCTTGGCTCTCAGTTTGTTCCCCAGCCCAAGAAATGCTTGTGGAGTTTAGAAATGCTTTGTGCAGGTTGTATAATGTGGTCTGCTGCAGGACTTACACATCAGTGGCTGGGCTGATTAGTAGATTCTCTGATCTGCACTTGTACATCGGGGAAATGAGACCTCTCTGCTAGTTGTGTAATTGTTACAAATTCTAAATATTTCTTCAACCGTTACAAAGGGCAACTTTTTCATAGTGTTTTTTTTTTTAACTAACTGAGTATCATTGCTTGGACTGGTCCCATTTTGTATGCGTATTCTTAAAAAGGAATTAAAAAAAAAAACAAATAAACCTCAAATCCTCCAAGCTGGTGGTCAGTGCTACTACCAAGCTCCTCATATAGAGAGCAGAACATTTGTTTATCTTCTGTACCCCAAACACAGGCATGCGTAATTTATGCCTTGAGCATTGCCTTCTACAAATATTCCTGCTCTGTGGGAGCTGGCAGGATATGTACTATGCACCGGTGGGTTTCAGGAACGGCCTCTTTGGCAGGACAAGGCACGCATGGCCCAAGGCACTGCGGAAATCTCCCTGTGCTCAAAGGCTTTGCTTTTTCCAGATAAAGTCTGTTTTAAGATGGACCCTCTGACTTCTAAATGGCCAGCTGCTAACTGTATCTTGAACGAACTGTCTTTTTTAACCGGTAAAGTGTAGGTCAGTGCTAATATAATTAAACATATGTGTACACCAAAGTCAAACAATCTCTAGTACTACAGTAGCTGGACAAAGCTTCACAAAACCAGACAGAGCTCTGCCGTTTGATCAGTCGAGGATTTTCTTTCATTTTGAACTTTTTTCAAAAGAAGCATTTTACTTCAGTTGCAGATGTACACTAACTGGGGGAAAAAAAAAAATCATGCTTTTAGCTTATATTTCTCTTTTATGCCTTGTAGCCTCTGAACTGACTGGTTCATGTGAGTCTAATTCTTTTCTGAGTGACTTTGGTGCAAATTAGGGGTTAAGTCAATTAACGTTCTCCTGTGACCTGAATCAAAAACTGTATCTTTTACTGTCAGGGGTGGGTTTGAGCCATCTTGGAAAAGCAGGACTACATTTCATAAATATTTGTCTTGCTTTAGTTTCCTGAGATATAGTTTAAATGTAAACTGCTGTGTATGTTTCAGCTTTTGTGCTATCTTGCTATCACATCACACTGTCTCACGTACTATATAAGAGTATGGCACTACATCATGCTGTGGTGATTATTTGAAAGGGCGTACACTCTGTTTTGGATTAGATATCTGTTATCAGTGTAGATAATTGCTGTCAGACACAAAATAGACTCAGTAAACAAACATTTCATTTTATCATGTGACAGATGCCTGCTGTTTTGTACAATGTATTTGAACTACGTTCACTATAAATCAGCACTGCTTCAAAAGCAACAAATCCAACTCACCCAAATCCTTCCTGATGTAATTACTTTATACTAGAGATTAACTTTTCATTGTTATATATACATGATTGCATTTTTCAGTGTTTGGAGATAACAATGTTTGACATAAACAAATAACTGACATCTAAGATGAACCAATTCCTCCTACCACTATCACTGCTTTGTTTTTTCTCCTTTGGGGTTTTTTTTTGGCTTTTTTTCTCTTTTATCCTTGGTTTCCTCCCTGGTAAAGACAATACTACCTTCAGTTTTGAAATTCATACTTTAAATTTAGACTTTCAGAGAGAAATGAACCAACGAGTTAGCATATTCAGGAGAACTTAAAAGGGCACAGAAATAAGTGTCTTCATTTTGTGGATAATGAACATGAAACCTCTGCGGCTGTTCCCATGGGTTTTGTGACCAAAAGGACGATCATTATTTGTCAGGTGTAATCTATGTGTTGTTTTTTTTCTCCAAATGATGTGCACCTGTGTCTTCCTCTGCAGGTCCTGTGCCTAGGAATGAATGTGTCTTATCTCCTGTTAACAATTCGCACCCAGTCCATGCCTTATTGGAGAGTTTTACAGTCTTATCTGGCTGCGCAAGCCGAGGCACAACAGGCCTGCCGCAAGAGGTGCACGTCCTCAATCTCAGAAATCCTGAGGAGGGTCTTGGCCATCATGAAAGAGAGGTAAAGGGGAAATTACTTTTCATCTGGATGCCTGGCTACAAGTGTGTCTGCGAATGGGATTGTTCTACATCAGTTTGCTGAACAAAGTTATTTCTGAATTGTGACTAGAAAGACTACAAAGAAGCATGCACAATTTGCATGGATACTGTCCACCTATGCTTTTCGTGTCATACGAGTAAACCGCTTCCATACCCACCCACTCTCTCCATCACCTTTCACAACCACGAAGTATACTTAAAAAAGATGGTGGGGTGGGCAAAGGAAATAAGAAACAGATTTAGATCTACAAAAGGCCTTTACAGAATTGGCTGACTTCAAAAGCGGATCGTTTACCTAAATGTGTTGTAAATTAACATGAATACCTTTGGATCCCTGCCATGACCACTATAAACAAATATTTAAGTTCAGATTCTTTTACCCCTGTAATGCATCCTTAATGCTTCACCAAGGGGGGACTGCCGTACAGAAAGCAAGTGTTGCTGACTATGGTAGTTTTTAAGTACAGTCCAATTACTTATTTATGTACATTACACTTGGAGGGACTAGCAAGAACTTTAGCTGCTCTGAAAGCAACAGCACAAGAAGAAAATTTTTGATATTAAGTTGTGCGGTGCTGCTGTTTACTCTCAAAACACATCAAAACAGAGTGCCGAACTGAAAACATCGCATGCCATGACAGCTGAGCTGCTTAGTTCATCTTCTTACAGTATCACACACACAAATCCTTAGTACTGTGAAAGCATCGTGCACGTACACAATTAGCAGAATTTGTAATGATAGAACAAAGATGATGATCTAGCTGGCGGAAGCTTAGAAAAAGAGGGTCTAAATCTGTGCTGAAAGAACTTTTAAGTGGAGTCTCTTATAGCGATTTAAATAAAGGCAGATACTTTTGGCCGTAATCAGTCTTTCCACTGACCTCAATAGCAGCCTTGTTGGGTTTGTGGTGTGTTCAGCTCCATGTGTATTGTATGCATCCACGAAACTTCAGCTGTTGTGTTCATTTTCAGTATATACACTGTCTGAAACGTCTAGTGTATGATGAAAAAGTTATTTACTATTTTTTCTGTAGGCATCTCATTGACTGTCCTTTATCAAAAATGTCAGGTCTTCTTCAGTTCAACTGTCACAAAATGAATAGAAAAATTACACTTTTTTTTTTTGTGGGACTGGGAATGAGGAACAGAGATTTTTATATTTGTTTTGGTTTGGTTTTTTTGTTTTTAAAGCCTGCCTTAGTTTGCCAGGCACTGGGTTATCAACCTGATGAATACACTGTGAATGCCTGAAAAAAGTGTAGGTACAATCAGTTCTTTGGGCATGAAAACCAAATTGTAGTTGGAATCTCTAGTCTTCTATTCTTCTTCTTTTTTTTCTTTTTTTTTTTTTTTTATGGTAACATAGTTTCTTAGGAAAACTGAACAGCCTTATGGGATTCTGCTATGTATTTCTCAGTGCCTCTCTCTCATCACCCAGGAACCTTTAGATCTGTTGGTAAGTCATAGACAAATTTGGTATGAGGGGTAGATCTCTCAAGGTAATCACAAATTTTTTTGAAAATGGGCAAAAGAATGCCCTTGCTATAGGGACATGGTATAGTGGGAACTTGTAACTTAGTTACTGAAGGGTGCCCGGGGATGGGATGAAGCAGGCTACAGCTGGAGCTTGTACCTCCCGAGAGACCAGAACGAATCAACTGCAAAGTGCACATTTGCATAAAACCAAATCTCTCTCTGGTTCGATGCTCCTAGCACTACGTGTGTAACAGTGCCGTTTCTGCAGTTGTGTGCACACACAATGTGAGCTAGAGTCATGCATGTACAAGGTTGCAGGCTGTGCCACTACTGTCTAATCATCTTGACAGAACGATAGAAGATTTAAATATTTGGCTTTGAATAAAAATAGTCGCTGTCTAGTAGAAAGAGGCTGCTTGTGCCTCCTCTAACATGCTTACGGTAAGAAATCGGTTTGCCCCAAGCTGTCTTTTCTGTGTACTTCGGCGGTATAGCAAAGTGTAGGGCACAGAATATATTTCACAGTTTGTAGCCCTTAGCCTCCTTCTCTCATCTCCCAACCGGTTTCCAGTCACAGCCCTTGGAGATGGCTGCTCTAAAAATGCACAGGAAGCTGGAGCAAGGCTTGCTGGCGACAGCGTTGAGCAAAAGAGTGTAAACAACTTGGAAAGATCGGATTTTACTTATAGGATCAGACTTGGAAAACAAAGCAAAGCAAATGTTATCTTTTCCATTATTGTAAAAACCAACTCCAAGTAGCCTTTTGTCTTCAAGTAGAATGTACCCATCACCTCAAGTTAAATTAGTTTGATTTACCAGCTGAGGTATTTCCTGTTGCCTGCAACTGCTGATAGCAAAGGTAGAGATCTGTTTGTCATATTTCCAGCATACTCCAGTATAAAAACAGTATTTTTGTTTGACAGTACATTAGTTAGATTCAGCAGCATCGAAAGCATGTTTAAAATAAATCAGACATTTGTTCAGAGGTTGGCTGAAGTTCTGATAACATGGAATGCAAGATCTGAAAATTTGTAAGTGAAGGCTTGCTTTGGGGGAGGAGGTCGAGTTTTGTTTTGGTTTTTAACCTGCCCTGTGCTAGATGCTGCTAAATTACACATTCCTTACTTGCTGGGAGGAGTGCAAACTTCCCCTAGCAAATTCCTTGGAGGGCTCATGCATTAAACATACTTGTGCAGTTATCCTGGTTCTCATAAATATGCAACATACATACTCACTTTGACACTTGTGTAGAATATACAGACAACAAGCGTTCGCAAATTTAAACATAGGTGGGTTGGCTGATGCGGGGGGAGGGCATGGCAGGGACATGTGTTCCTCCCGTAACATATGCAGGCTTTTCTGTAAAGATTAGTAAGGTTTGGGTGCTTTTTCCTCCCTGTAAACTGAAAAAAAAAATAGGTGGACTGGAAATGTATGGGATTATGTATTCTGAACAAATTTTGCAAAACTGAATCAGTAGTTTAGCACTTTCATGTTAAGGCTGAAATCTGGTAAATATAAGGTCATATCGTGAAATGCTGTAACCACATCTGTGATCTTCAAGGAAATTGTATTTTACTTCATTAATCCCTGTTGGGGTGACATCTCATTTGTTGACATTGTGAAAACACTTTCTTCAAGTAAGAACCCCAAAAGCCCAATCTTTTTCAAGTATTTCTTAGAAATGTCTTTTATCACAATTCATATTGGCCATGCTTTATCATAGGAAATAGAATATGGGTGCATGTAATAGCCACAAGTGTTTATATTGAACTTGGCATGAAAAATGCAAGCCCTTTTTGTTTGTTTTATTTGATCAAATATTCCTGGGGAAGTGAGTGCATGTGTGCATTTCTGTACTGATCTGGGTCTCAATGAAAGCCAGGAACTACTGAACTCTTCGGCTTTGGGTATCTTCACTGCTTCAGTTTCCCGGTTTTTAGAAAGGAGATAGTTGCTTTCTCATGGAGCTGCTTGTTCTGTTCTGAGAAAGAGTTGTTATTTGCGGAGACACTTGGAAACTCTAGAGATTTGCACCAGAAAAATGTGTATAGAAAAACATAAAAATTATTTTAACATGAAAGTCACTCCTTAGGTACATTATCAAGTCCTAAGTTAATGGAGGATTTTTTTATTATACCTGTCAGTTGAATTTCTCTGAGCTGCTTCAGGCATGCAGCCACAACTGAAATAGCTAAAGGGGGAGCAGGGGCATATAAAATTAATCTCATGTGAATACTTAGGATTGAATACATGTGAATACATGGAATCAGAGTTCCTGGCAATGGATTCACTATTGTTTTCATTGACATCCTCATCCTCAATAACTTTAAGATGTTATGCCTGATACAGATGTTCAACATGTGTTATGTGAAATGAAGGCAGGAAAATCAAGGGCTCATCTTTATTTTTATAATTTTGAGTAATGCCACTGAGGCTGTAATAATTCGACAGACTTTTCCCCCACTGTTTAATCAGTGTTACTTGGCAACAATTTCATAATAAAAAAATATTTTCCTTTGAGAGCAAACCTGATATTAAAATGCCTGTTAGTTCCTGTGGAGCAAGCTAATTATAATAGCCAGGTACTTACTAGAGATGTATGTCAGGTTCCTGAGCCGACCCACTTAAGTCATAAAATGATGGGCAAAATTGTTTAAGTCCAATATTTAAGTAGTTTCTGAGAGATCCTCTAAGCTGTAAAAATGGGACAGGAAAAGACTCTGAAACAGTCACCCAATAATGTATTTCTACATCCTGATCTTTGCATCCTGAATTCAGGATAATTCTTCTGTGTCACAATGGTTTTGTATTTTAGGACTATGAAGATCTGGACAATGAGGGTGATGAAAACCTGGTTCGTTTTGCCTATTTTTCTACATATTTACTGTATTTCCCAGTGTGTTCATTTTAACTGTTTTCGCAAGTTTAACACCAGAACAGCCTTAGCCAAGGCTATGTCAGGGGAAAATGTTTTATTTCATGCTCGGGCATCCAGAGATCTGGGGACAACCTTGAGATTCAGCTGTGACAAAGGGGCCACTTTCTGGGCGGCGTTTAAACATGCTGACCTGCTGCACCAGAGCCATGGTCAGAGGGGGCCTGGAGGTCTTGTGCCGACAGCAGGCAAGAAGGGAATTCAAGGTTTGTTATTTGATGGCTCGAGTTAGTGAGGTTTTTGTTACCTGGTCGTTTGTTTGATTCCATTGTGTTTATTTCTTCCTCTAAAAGTGCATTTGTTAAAATAAGTTTCCATTTAGTACCAACCAAATGTCCACTTACGTTGTTTTCTGAGACTTCAGGATCTCAGATATAGTGAAAATAAGGTCAGCTTCTTTTTCCACCGTGGTTTTTAGTGCTGAGCTCTCAGTGTCAGCTTGGCCAGCTGCTCTAAAACTGACAAGACAGGCTAGTTTGAATTTTTGAAGCACCCTGCAGCATGGGCTTAATAATCCAAACTAAAATAATTGGATTGGTATCCTATGAAGTCCTAAACTCATAGTAAAATAAGAGCCTCGAGAATAAAGAGTTTGTTACTCCTGTGAGATTAAACTTTTGAGTAAGACTGCACTACCATTAATACTGGATCTGTGCACTGCCGGATCACTTGGCCATATGAATTTGATGTTTCTGGTGAGCTGACCAGAATATGTGGTGCAGAATTTAGGCTGGGAAATAAAGGACATGTTGCTTGGTTTGCCAGGCTGCATAGCATCTGCCCTCTGCTCATTTACTGTCGTGCGGTGGGAAGCCTACGCTGCTGCATGTGGGTACGTGTGGTACTTATGATAGTCCAAAGGCCTTTGTTTTGAAGAAAAATAGTTGCTGCTCTAGAAGAAGCTTTCAAAGTTAAAACAGAGCACCCTGTCTGTGCCTCTGCCAAGGTACAGACCATTTCTCAACACTGCAAAGGTATTTTGCTGGTTTTGCCTCTCTACTTTCTGAACACCTTTGCTTGGCAGCAGTAACGGATATCTAACTATGGCAGCAGACTTACAAGTGGCAATGTGAGTATATGCCGGGTTTTTGAACCAGGGGTGACATGAACTACCTGTAGTAAGATGGCTTGAGAGGGATAGTGCAGGTGGCTATGTTGCTGCCCAGTCTGTCTGGGAATGAAGAAGAGGAGATGGAAGTGGTGGAGATGCTTAATCTTTCTGGAGATGGAGAAGTCTGAGTTGAGACTTCAGAGAGGAGCAGTAACATGGTGGCAAAGATCTCGTTCCAAACTGAGAAGGCAAACCCTAAAGACTATAGTGTGGGAGAGGTTTGGTGAAAGTCTGGGCTGAGCTCATCCAGCTTCATCAGTCAACCAACGAGAGGGTGTCTTTCTGGAAAGATTGGCTTTGTCACTCGGGATCTGACACCCTAAGTCCCGTAGCCAGCCAGTTCAGTATTGGAAGTTGACAGACCAGAGTAGTTTGGGAAATGACTTTTGCCGTTTGGGAAGGTGTTTGGCTTTGCAGTTTTGGTGGGATACACACACTGCGCTTTGCTTACACAGGCTTCCCCAGCTGTGAGGGTTTCTGTGGGGCTGTAGATCTTTCCTGGCCCTACGTTACCAAGAAGCAGTATTTACTTTTGTACTGCATATTTTTGTGGGCCACTGTGGACATTTTAAGATACCATCTCTAGATCTGGGTTGGTGCGTAATACTCAAGTTTTCCGCAACACTTGTTCGGCTTCAACCTCATATATGCAAGCCAGCTCTCCTCTTATGCTGAGCACGTCAAGATCAACAGGATCACTTTCCCCCTGTTATTGCTTGTTCCTTGATGCTTTGTGGCTCACAAAGTAATGCAGAGACAATGTTATCAGTCCAACCAGGACCTGCAGAGTGGCAGTGGAAAATGAGTTTGGCCACCTGCAAACCTCTCTGACAGGGTTAAGGTTGACTGCTGCTTTTTATAACAATCTTCTTTCACGATGTTTTGCATACCCCTTGTAAGAGCAAGGGAAAGGGCCCACATTAGAAGATCAAGAACGGGAAGCCCAGATGAATTACTGCTTCCGCCAGTGCTCCGTGCCACTGAGGTCTTGAAGATAAGTTGTGAGCGATGCTGTGGCAGACGTACTCCAGGAACACCCTGTATTTGTTGCTTGGAAAGCAGCAGTCCCTCATCACATGCATCTCTCAATCCTGGGTATTTTCCAAAGCTTGCCCACAGCCTGTGGTAGCTCCACTGGCTCACCAGGGTGGTTTCACAGGCTGCTGTTACTCCCTTCCCCACAGCCCTGCCCAAGAGCCCTGTCCAGGCTGCTGGACTACTGGACTGAATCAGAAGTGAAGCACACAATAGACCTTATAAAGCCTTAAAGATACTGACAGCATGCTCCACAGAAATTGTAATCATTCAATGTCTTTCTCAGATGATGCCATCTCTACTAAAAGCTGCAACTCCCATGCAGCTAATACACTAAAATGACACTGATGTCTTAATTGCCTTGATTGATGGACACTGCATTACCATGTCTTTAAAAAACAAACAAACCAACAGCCACCAGCCTCCATTTCTTAAAGAGTCCTCACAACCCTCTTCCCCCTCTTCTCTTCGTTAGCACTTTGAAGCATCTGCGCTTGCATAAAATCCAGCCTTTTTTCATGTGGCTTTTTCATCTTGTTTGCTCTGGACTGCAGTCTTTATGGGTTGTTTTCAGACAGCTCAGGATTTGCTGGTCATTGGATTTGGCAATCGTTTCAAGTTCTGCCCACCAGAACTGCCAGAGGAAGTCATGTGTCGGCCAGAGCAGTCTGTTTGTGCAGAGCCTGCTGTCCTGCAGGAGCGTGGCTTGATGTGTCTACCCCTAAAGAGGCAGCAGTGACTTCTCATGACTTGGAAAGTGCCGTGCAAGCCCTCGGTATTTTCCGTTTTTAGAAACGGGACTGTTTGCTGTGCGCAGAAAGTGAGACCTGCTCTCAGTTTCAGAGAGCTGCCTGGCATGGTGTCTGAAGCCGTGCCAAGGCCCACCACAGAAGGCTAAAGGGTTCAAAAGCAAAAATGTCAGAATGACTTTTCTGATCGCTCAAATTTTTCGGTTTTGCTGACTGCTATTTAAAATGAGCTGTGTGGAGCTGAAAATTGGACTCCCTTGTTTTCCTCTTCTATGAGTGCCCGCAGGTCCTGATGTGCTGCCACAGGATTGTAGAGAGAAACAGGGCTGCTGCTGCTGTCTTGACTAGATGGACTCTTCTTCCTCCCTCTCTGTCTCTCACGTGTGCGTAAGCACACTGAGCACATGCGCTCACACGTTCTGTCAGGCAGATGCATCTGTTTTGATTTTGATCATAAACTGTGATTCACATTCTTGGTCTCCAGTTCCCTCCTCAAAGCTTGTATCTGACATGCCTTGGAGTATTTATAAATTACTGCTTTGTCTATAGTTATTTTCCCCAAGAAAAGATAATTAAGGAAGTGATGACATTTCCAGGAGTCCGTTTATATCACAAACTCGATGGGCAAGTTCCAGTCTAGCTTTGGGCTTACGTGTGTGTGAGAGATGTTGGAGCAACACTTGTCATGAGTGGCCGTGTTTATGTTGTTCTCCGGAGTGTCTGTTTGAACCAAAAGCTGGAATTAATGAAGTTGTTCTCCTCCAACCTCCCAGCATCGGGGAACATTTCCAACATAAATTGTGTGGAGCTTGCTGTGCCTGACAGGCATGCTCCTGTATCAGCTGAAAAAGTAAAACCTTGCAATGGCAAGATATGAGAAGAGGAACAAATGTTTTAATTGGGTTTTTTTAATATAGATCATGCTTTTGATAACACTTGTCATATACTCAAGTTTGTGTTTCTCTAGAAGAGTCTCTTATATTCCCTGTGAAACATAAACAGAGTACTTCTACAGTAGTAAAACTTGCTATTTAAAGGAGAAGATGCGAAAATAGCACCACCATGAGGTACAAACATCTGAAACTTAAATTGCTTGAAAAAGTTTGAAGGAATTATAGGTAATTTATAGCTGATAGTGTCTCTTTAGCAATTGCCATGGCAATTTATAATACAGAAATATTTTTATTACCATTGGAGCTCATGCCATATGTGATAAATATGACGGTGGCAATAGTTAGTGTCTCTAGATGAGAGGTAATATTTGGTGATGACCCAAATCTCATCACGAAGGGAAAAGTATTAAAATCTGTCACCTTTCCGGAGATAACCGGCATTCTTTAATCCTGAAGACTGGTTGAAGTCTGGCTCACTCTTCTGTCATCACCCTTTTCTGCATGGACACGATCTACTAGTGCGTGCGAATACGTAAGTGAAGTTTTGAGGCCTGTTGGGAAATGTGACTCTATATGACATTAGTTTTGCAGAGAAGCACAGTGGCATTTGCGTTGTAGATATCTTTTCAGAATAGACCATTGGAACATGCCTTCTTTCCTCCACTAGTTTGGTTTCAAGTGATACTTCAATGAGATAAATTGGACATTGAAAATACACCTGAAGCTACACGGAAAAATACTGCATGCAAGGAGCAACAGTCTGTCCTTACACTGTTAGCTGGAAAGCAAGCCAGTATTTTCTTCAGTAAATCTGTTTTCAAGCAAGAATCAGCCAGACAGTGCAGGTAAGAAGTGCATGGAATGGCATCACTGTGCAAGAAAATACTTGCATGATAGCCTCAGTAATGTCTTCTGCAGGATTTTGTCAGTTTGCATGGCTTTGATTCTGCAAGTGTATACAGATGTGAGTAGTCTTACTTATATGGGTAGGCCTGATTAAATAGAAGATTTGATTCCTCAGCGGTTTGGTGGTTTTGTTTTTTTTCCATGTAGTCAGTATCATAAATTCATTCTTTGAAATATTCCCAAAATACTCTTTTGTTTGTACAGAGAGTAAAAGTTCTGATTATTTTTTGAAGTTTGAAAATAGAAAAAAAATTGGGAAGAATGAAGACCTGCCCTAGGGGAGTTGAGAGACAATGTGTTGGTTACAGTTACTTTTAATCTTCTGAAAGCAGTTGCCTTTTAATTTCTAATACCATTTGTGAGCATATGTATTACAGACACACACTTGCACCAACTCTTACTCAGGCTGGTGGGTTATTCACAATAAAGTAAACAAAGCTGTTTCCTAAATCTGCTGCTGCTGCTGCTTAGGTTTTCAGTTTTTATGACTCATGCACACACGCTGTTCTTTACCCTGGTTTGGAAAGCAAGAATTTAGTTTTACACGTCCAATAAAAATGTGAACTCCACATGTTACACTTCCCTATGTGACTGCGCCTCTCTAAAAGACACCTGTAGAATGATGTTTCTTTTTTCCAGTCATCTGGATTTATGTGTGGTCTGGCTGCAAAACCTTTGAGGAGCAAATTGTTTATATGTGAGGGCTTTCAAATGGCATAACCCTTTGTCCTGCAGTCTTTCTGTCATCTATTTCATGTTTGTTTGTAATCTTTTCTTGCTTTGTGAAGCCTCATTGTGTCAGCCTTTTCCTTTTCCCCACCTGCAGCTTTTGAAACAGTGGAAAGTAGGGTATTCATCCGTTCAGGATTTACCCTGAGATTTGGAAATTCTGTATTCAGATTCCAGTTTTGCCATGATGTTCTTACGCCACTGTGTGCTATGTTACATCTGCATGGTGTTTTGCACTCGAGATGAACTATGAACTTGCAGTGTCCACCATCAGAGCCTGGTAGAGATGAGATAGTGCTAACGCTGATCTCTGAACCCACGGTTAGTATCATACTGAGCTATGACTAACGAGACCTGTTGAGAGGCAAGATGTATCAATACTATAGTGGTACATTAATGCAGCTATGTAATTTCTGGTTGGGTGGCTAGCACCTGTCTAACTTGCTGAAAATACAGGCCGCGGAAATTTGTGTTTACCTGGAAAAGCCTGTGTAGATTTGCTCAGAATGCTCCAAATGCATTTAAGGAAAATGGTCCTGGCAGAAGTTTTTCATCTGTCTTTTAGCTGTCAGTTTAAGAAGCATTTTCTTTGAGACAGGAGCTGCTTTTAGTATGTACTCTCATATCCTCCAACATAGTAGTGATCCCCCCCGCCTTTGTTTTTTCAGGGCATTGGGCACTATGTTACACAACTATCTGGTAATAGTTTAGGGATGGGAGAAGGGAAGAGGAGTATAAAATTAAACTTACTTTGCAGCCCAGCTGATTCACCAAAGAAAAGCTTAGATCTGCAATAGATGTACAAGTAAGTGCAGAATAGAATATTGTCTGGGAAAATGCTTCCTCTTCACATGAGTCTTGTACCTTAATTGTTAAAGTAAAACTTAGTCTGTTGTGGTACTGTTTTGTGAGTAGACCACTTAACGACAGTAGGGGAGATGCTGTACTTGCGGCTTACAGGACTGGATCCTGTGCCCTTAAACAGATCTAAAGCCAACGAGAAATTTTCCCACAAAATGTATAAAAGGAGGACTTTCCCCTTAGGATTCATTATACGGCATGTGAACAGTATTGACATCTACTGATTTATGCAAAGCTGAGCGAAACATCGTGTTTTTAGGTCTCAAGTGCTGGGAAGCCTGACTGCTTTGTGGAAGGGCAGATGGCACAAATGGTTTCACTTAATCTTTGGGAGCCTGAGCATTTAGTTCGGGTCACAGGAGGAATCAGCGACGTGGTCTCAGCCTTGCACTGCTGGGCACAGACTTTCCATTGCACGAACCGCGGAGCCCTGTGGGGCTGGTCGCTGTGGGCAGCCCTTGCTCTGCAGGTGCCCAAAGTGGGGATAGCATGTGAAGATTAGATTTGGTTGGCAGAGCTGAGCAGACATGCTTGTGCAGAGACTGTCAGAAGTTTTTGAAAAATTTGGTTCTCCAAACTATATAATGTATGAGATAACACTGAAGACATAAAAACCGGATTGAAATATATATGTACAGGGAAAGCTGGATCTTGTATTATTCAGGTAAACGAAGCTAAAGTAAGCAGTTTACACGTGTGTATGATCTCTACGTAAAATTTATCAGGAAACTCTTTGGGTTATACTTTTAAGATCATTGTCACAGAATGTACTTACACTTATCGGTGTAAGCATGACTTACGCTAATACAGTTATTACCCTTTATGTTTTGTCTCATTATATAAAGCCTCAAGTTTTTTCACTTTTATTATTCTCCCACTGTGAAAGTAATACCCCTTTCTAGTGCAAATAGGACTTCAATAACCAATCCGTTTGCAACCATATATTTAGGATAAAATAAGCAAAAGGTTGATTTTAGAATCAGTTTAGAGTGTTACCTGAGCCTTCGAAATACTCTTCAATCCTCCACGCACCTGGTAAATGCTACCACAGCTACCAGGCACTCAGACCTCTTCCCCGAGGACTGAGTGAAAGAAAGCAAAGGGCTTTCCCTCCCCACGTGTGCCTCACGCGTCGCAGCCCCCCCGCCCTCTGCCGCAAGGGCAGGGCCCTGCCCCGGCAGCATCCTGGGGGCCTGGCAGAGAGAAGAAAGCGTGGTGCGTCTCTGGCAAGGGCTCTGAGGGTGGCATAGTTTTGAGTTCTGCAGGAGAAAAAGTAACGGTGTGTGGGTATGAGTGCTTGTTTTTAATGGCGCTGCGATTTTCCTGGAGATATTTATTTCTCTGATGCTGTTCTGAAGATCTTCTGTCTCATTGCTGGGGTGAGTTTTCAAAAAAATAGGTGCTTGCCCTGGTTGAATAAAAGAGTCTGCATTGGAGAACCTTCCCAGAAGGGAAGTGATGGGGTCTCACATGCTTACAGGAACTTGCTTTTACAGTTGATTTAAGATTGCAAATACATAGCCCTTTGAGCAAAATTACCTTCATGCAGTAACACCACGTGAACATATTTTGTGTTTCTTGGAAAAATCAGCAAACTCCCTCTTGGAAACTGGCTCCCGGAAGCTGGACATTGCAATCTACTGTAGCTGGCTTGATATCAAATCTGTAACACAATATTCAATGAGGATAACAAAAATACAAGAGAGAGAGAGGAAAAAAAAAAGTGTTCCCTTTTGAATTCACGGTCCCCTTACTTTCATCTTAAAAAGAAAAAAATTGGCCTGGAGATCCTTCCCAAAGCAACCGATAAACGCTTCTGAAAAGTGATGCAGTACTAGATCCCACCACTTGAGGTGGATTCATGGATTAATCTTTGAATTCTTTTATAGCCAATGTATCGACATTATATTTTTCAAGAGAATTTCAGTAGAAATTCTAAACCTCTTATATTGGATAATATACGCTAATGAACTGTAAAGATAAGTTTCTTCATATTAGTTTCTTTGACTGTTGCAATACCAGAATAATTTATGTCCTATAAATATTATATTAACAAAAAGAGTGAAAACACTTACGGAGGGCAGTGACAGGTATAAATTTTCAAATTTCTGTTCTAAATGTTGCCTGCTTTGTACTAATTAACTTAATCTTTGCAGGTGAGTAATGAGTTAAGACGTCATAAACCCATCTTTAGTGCATCACTTGTAAGTCAGAAAATGTGTTTATATGATCTGAAAGTTAAAATTCATTTTTCTCTTCTCTTTTAGAGAACAGCTGTCCTAGCCTAGGCAGTGTAATTCAATATAACACAGCATATTTTGTCCTGGTTTATTAGCACAAATTCGTAATGGCTGCTTTGGAAAATGTGCTATGAATTTATGTGAAGGGCTCCACACTGGAATAGTTAATTCAACCTTACAAATCCTTGGCACTTGACTTTCATCTTTTTAGAACAAAACACAGAGCCTGCGATTTGATGCCTTGAAGTCAGCAAAACAAAATGGTACTTTAACAGCAGTGTTTACTTTGATCAGTTTTCAGCATTTGTGCCCTTGCCTTTCACGTAGTACAAATTGCTTTACCAGAGTAACGGGGCAGGAGCCCGTAGACTGTTTTTCTAGTTGGTTTCTGTGGTGATACTCAGCCTTCCATGAAACTGTGATCTCCGGGGATGGAGAAGCCTCTGCAGCTGCCTTAACCTTGCTGCTGCTAGAGACCTTAAAGGAACTCTTTGCAGGCTGGGCAGGCAGCAGTGACCAGCATGAACACATGCAAATATAGCTGGCTAAGTAATGCCAGCATAAGTTTGATAGACATGGCACCTGTGAAATGTGGTATCTTTTCAGTCTTTTTTTTTTTTTTTTACAGTTTTTATAATATATGTTGAAAAATGCATTCTAGCAAAAATGACAGCATTTCTCTGTGGTTCATGTCCTAGTCGCAGTGATATGCTTTGCTGTTGGTATGCTTTTTAAAAATGAATTTGTAGGTTTTGTTGTACGATTTTTAGAATAGCTTTAATCTTTAATTTTTACCTATGACCAAGTTGTCATATTCCTCGCAAATTAAGTCATGTATTATTTGGAAGAGTGTGTGCCAAAGGAGGCCGCGAAGGGCAGACGTGAGTCTGGAAGAGGAGCTTGCTCTGACAAACAGCAGCTGAAGCTGAGCCTTGCTGAGAGGACTATTGCTGAGACACGTGTCCAGAGGTCTGGCCTAACTATTGATTGCACAATGAAAGTGCTGGCTACGCGACAGCTCAGTGATTGAATGAGCCCTTCACTGGGAGCGAGGGATGTGTTGAACCACATTGTCTTATTTTCCTGTACTGTTGTTAAGCTGCTGTCTGCTTGGTTAATGTGCTGTCCCTTAATTTGTTTTAAAAATAACATGGGCAGAGCAATAGCAGCTGCTTGTTAAATGGACTAGGTGACCTAAAAGTGCTTTAGTCCTTTTAATGATTCTGGTTTAATTTTATTTTGGTATTGTTTGACCAAACTGCTCATAGAGCTGTCTGAGATGCAGAAGACTTTGACTGAGGTAGTATGTTGCTGAGAAGTACAAATGTGTGTATTTTATAAGCTTGTTTGAACCTATAAGAATGGATGGAGAGTATCTCTTTTAGATTCCTCATTTTTTTTTAAAAAAAAAAAAGCTTATACGAGTTTCGGAAAAAGAATGAATTTTACCACAGAGTTCAATGAGTTCAGAATTTCACACCATGTCTTCATGTCTAACTGTACAGTGCTGAAGATGTGTAGGACTGGTTTCTGATGGGGTTTCTGGGCAATGCTTCACATAAATATATAATAATATGGATTCTGCCAGTGAAAATACAAAAAGTAAGGGAAATTTTCTAGTTAGCTCTTCTGCTGTTAATTAGAAACATTCTGTTTGGTGGTTTGAAGTGATCCAGTACCTTTCTATTAATTTGTGGAGTGTTTAGAAGGTGCTATGAACTGTCTAGACATTTGAGAAAGGATGTGCCTTGAAGAGCTTACGAGCTAAGATGAGACAGAAAAGTGGCTGGGGGAAGGGCAGCACCTCTTAGGATTCAGCCAATATATTGTTTAACTAGAGCCACAGTGGGGGGAGTCCAGCAGAAATTACTTTTTGGTGAGAGATGCTGCTGTAGAGAGTAGGGATGAGGACCTTCCACTGCAGTGCTGTGGATGGAGGCAACCATGCCAGAAGTTAGCAGAGGGGCAAGAAGGTGGGGGCACCGGTATGACAGCAGAAAGCCTAACAAGGCAGAGCTAGAGAGCGTGACAGTATCACGCTGGAGGTGCTGGTACAGCTGAAGCTTGGAACTTGTGCTTGTGTCAATGTCATAAGCTCGTAACACCTTAGAGTCCTGTTAAGCCTTTCAGTCTCTAAAGCAGGAGTGGAAGAGGCATTTGGGTACCTCTGTTGCATAGTCAAAGTCCAGGCTCTTACCTGGATGCCACAGTTCAGACCGCTACCTTCCACACAGAAACACCTCTAACCTTGCTGGTGAGGTGTTTTGACCATGCCTACCTTACTTGGGCTGAAAATACTGTGTGACAGCCCACTGACTGCTGTTACGCAAGGTAAAATCCATTTGCTGGCAGCTAGGTTGTTGGCAAAAAGCTCTTGAATGCTAGTAACTCCCCAGCAGTTTGCTTGAAAATCTTTCTAAGGACCAGGAAGAAGTCTCCCTTAATAGATACCACTGTTGTGTATCATCAAGCACAGATGATGATGGGGGCAATCATAAATATTAAGGGGGAGGATGTAGTTACACTGTGAGGAGACTCTTAATTTTGTACAACTTCTCAGTGGGAACGGTCACATTCAGGCTAGGCTACCCAGCTGCTCCTCAGCAGAGCTAGCTCTGAAGCAAAAATGAATTATGAAAAATATGATGACCAAGATGGTCCTGAGCAGTTGTAGAGTAGCTCTGTGGTTTGTTTTTTTTTTTTAAGTCTGGAAAACCAAGCTGATGCTGAGGACTCCATTATGCCAAGAAGTATAGTGACAGGGAATATATATGCCAAGGAATATAGTGACAGAGGCTGCTGCAGAAGAATGCTCACATTAACTATTTTCTTTCTCAAATTTAGGAATAGGAATATGAATTCCACATTATGTGTTTTGTTGCCGTCTTACTCATGAGCAAACTGAGGAGTGCAGTAATGCAAAATTACATTTATTCTGAAAATTTTCACAGGAACACTTAATTTATTAATGAAAAATTAATTGATTTTGTGTTAAAGTCCTGTAGCTTTTCTTAAGGATCAGTCTGCACTTTTCAGGCACAAATGTAGGAAAATTCCATTATGTGATATAACTTATCCTGCAATTCCAGCCAAAGGCATGGATAGATATATCACCACTTCTGAATACGGCTCAAACTTTGTTGATTATTTCCATACATGTATGGAAATAATCGTATATGTGTATATTATATACCTATTTAATTTCCAAAACCTAAAGGAATAGCAAGTACGAAATCTGATAGTAGATCCAGTTGCAAAGAGTCTCTGATTTTCTCACTAAGGTAGTATGATTGCTCTGTGTGCTCTCTCATGTGACCAAACCAACAGGCAGAAATCTTCATGAAGTCTAAAACATCTGTCTTCTCTGATAGATGTTGGCTTTGAATAAACTTGTCTGAGATCAGTTGAAACAGATATTTCTCCATTTCCTTATTACCCAAAGGACTTGGCCTAGCTATTTCTGAGATGAAGTTTTCGGAGTGTGTTATATTTCTTGTATCATTTCTGGTTTTAATAAATACCAGAGGTTTTAAATAGCAAAATTTTTAAAAATTACTAATAGGAGCCTCTTCTTTGCATTGACTTGACATTCTAATAAAAACACAACCAGGGTGCAAACTCAAGCTGAGTGCCCCTGTTGGCCAGCGTGAGAGGATTGTTACTGTTTTTCTATTCTTGGTTATTTAAGTACTGTACTATATAATCTGTATTATAGCTCGTTTCATCAATATTTACGTTAGTCTTTACTTCCTTTGGGATCAGAAGAAACCAGTTATCATTGGGTGTGAAAATGTGGCTGTGGATGCATATGATAAGAGTGGACGTGTTTAATATTTACTCCATTTAGTGTAGTAGATTTTCTCTTTGACACTTTGAAGTTGAGAGAGTTTAAAATTGAATGCACTTTTGGAGCTGAAAAAATATCAGAATAAAATTTGAACTCATGTTTGCCAGATCAGGACTGCGAAAGATAAAACCGGGCTACTTTGGTAAACTTAGATTACAGTATTTTTATGGCTTTGTAAGAAAACATAACCCCAGAACAAGGTAAATATATTTAATAGTTCAAACAGCTTATTACTAATTAGCTGTGACTACAGCTGAAAAACCACAAGAATTAATGAAAGCTTTTTAATAGCCGTAAATTTAATAGCAGTTCTAAACACCTTTTTCTTTCCACTTTTGCCTCTCCATTTCTAGACAGAACAATAAAGTGGGAGCCTTGTAAAACAAATAATTTTATCTTCTCTCTTATTTCCAGCTAATGGAATTATTTTGGCTCTATAGCCTGATACTGTAAAGCAGTTTTTATAGCTAAGATCATGACTGGCATTTGAAGTCTTTGTCATCCTGTTAGCATTCAGAGTGCTAACACCCTGCAGTTTCCTAAAAGGAGGCATTTTATTCTTTTGAGGCAGAAGATGGAGAGAAATGTGGTCCCTGGAAGACGTGGTAATCTGTAGTACTTAATGTTTTCTTTTGGAAATGCATAAACACAACTAGGGCTCCTGCCGGGGGAGGCCAGGCGGTGAGAAGGGTGGCTGCCTTTGGGTGGCAGGTGGAGGTGCCCAGCCTTCCTGCAGGCAGAGCTAGCACTGCCCCTGGCCGCTGAAGGGAGGTCGTGCTCGTTCTTTAAGGTTTTAGTACAAATACGGAATTATTCTTTTAATATCAGTTTTCCAACAAGTTTTAATCAAGCGTAACAAAGATGAAGATACGGATGTCCTCAGTGCCCCCTCAGGTGTACTTACGGGGTTTGACATCTGTTTCATTATGGGGACTGGAGACACGTTCCTTCAGTGGGTTTTAAGAAGCTAGCAAATTCTGCATGTAATCCTCTGCTTACTGATTGGCGTGCTAAGTAACACAGCCAGCTGTTTGCCAGCTTTTCCTGAATTCTTAAGTAGCAGAAAAAGGTGTCTGTCAGACCCGAGACCTAGGTTTGACTTTCACTTTGCAGTGATGGTGAACTTTTCACTTTGGGTGGGAAAAAAAAATAAAGAAAACAAAAAATAAAAAAAAGAAAGCGAACTTTTTCTTTTGGAAAGATTCTCAACAGTAATGGGTACCTAATACTCAGTTTGGTCTTTAGCTTCCATCTAGTTTGCCAGATGAATCTGCATTTACTTTAATGTAGACTAACTGATGCTTACCACTATATAAGACTAATGCAATAAACTATGCGTAGTGGCTTCCATGTCGCAGATTTCCTTTCAAATTCTCTAGCAGGAGACAAAATTCATTCTGAATTCCCTGTATGCTCATTTCTGTGTGCCACCACTCAAATTAGTGGTTGTGTTCATGTTTGCTCCCTTTATACCTTTTCTAGAAAGAGCTGTGAGTCTCTGTCAGGGAACCCACCTGCCACCCACTGTTGTAAGACATCAGTGTGCCTGCCTGGTCTGTCTGATATATCATCTCTGGATTGCACATTAAAGCTTTTTTCCTATAAAGCAGGATGAACTATCAAGCCAAATGCTGACTGCTTAAAAAGCTGATTAGATACTGCAAAAATGCTCTGATTTCAATTACCAGTTCTTACATGCTAAAAACTGACAGGCTGTTCTCTGTCATGCATTTGGTTAGAGTTTTGCCCCTCATCGGCCCCTTTCTAGAAGGGCAGCACTGGGATACGAGGAGCTGGGCAGGAGGGGCTTCCAGCGACCACAAACTGGTTGCCTAAAATTCACCTCTAGCAGGTTGTCTCACTTCTGTGATCTCCACTTCCTGGGATCATTTTCCCCATGTATCCTTTTACTCCCTAAAGACAGGCATTTTCTTTCCCTAGTGTATGTTAAAATTTCTGTTGGAATTCCTTCCATAAACTAGTGCAGTGCTCGCTTGTGTTTCTGGATTTGTTCCTCCTGTTTTTGTTTGTTTAGTTTTATTTGTTTTGCAGGTTAGATTTATGCCCTAATAGTATCAGCAGATGAGGTTTGTACTCTAAGCCAGCTTTGTAGGTTACCATCTAGAAACCAGAAATCGGGGTTTGCTTTGCAATTCTTTTTATCTTCTTGTTCTCCAACTCTCAGCTTAGTGGTTTGACCTTTTGCATAAGCTATTTTTCATCAGCATTTGCCAAAGTTTTCTTAAACACTTTAGCAGTGCTTTGCAAGCATAGAGCATAAATGTTAACCATTTCATTTATATTAACCATTTATGTTATCTATGCTCTGTTGACTGATTTTTTTGGAAGTTGATTAGTCTGTAATCTCGGGTTAAGAGGTCTGAATGTTGGAAGCCATAGTATATATAAAAATGACCTTTGATTCATTGTTCCAAATTCCACTTTTGTTTTGAAACTTATGAGGGAGTATTCATGTATTTCTGTGTTTCTCTGTAGGTCACGTTACATTTGAATCCAATTTCATCAGTGCATATTCACCAGAAGCCTCTGGTGTTTCTTCTCAACTCTCCTTTGCCTCTGGTCTGGAAGCTGAAAACAGAAAGGCTGGCACCTGGAATCCGAAGAGTTTTCTTTGTAAGTATACACCGTCCTTTGCCCTGCTCTATATCATAGCTACTTGTCGCACAAGACATAGAGTTAATGGCATTCATTTGCAAAGTTTTTAAACATACATTAAAAAAAACAAGTTAACAGGAGGTCAAGTTTCAGTGTAGGGCTCTGGGGAACAGTTAGATGGCAGGGCAAAGCAGTTTGGAAAAAGTACCCAATTACTTGTTATGTGAATTCAAGGAAAAGAAACCAAAATTGCTTTTTCAGAATCTGCATGTTGTGTAGTTATTAACACTAGCAGGCATTCCAGTTCAAAAAGCTGTAAGGGTATAACAGATTGCCAGTCCTGATTAGAAGTTTAATAGTACCACAATGCAAAAAAACCTCAAAGCAATAGGAAATACTATGGGTGGACGCTAGTTGTGTGGTCTCTGACCAAAACAAAAATCTGTATGTATTAAGCTCAATATGTACAATTATGGTTTATGTCTCTAATGAAGCTTGGTCTATTGAAGTGACTGAGCTAAGCCCAGAATGAAGTCATTTTTATTTCTCAGAAAGACTGGAGCATTGCTTATAATGTAGGATCCAAATATTACCTAGTATTTGTAAATCATGTCCTTACAGTTTGCCAGGACATTCAAGTTAGCTATTTGTAGTGAAACAGACAAGTTGTTTGGATTAAATTTTTAATGCGTGACATCATGTCTAATCATGAGTCGTCTTTATTAAAGTTGCAGCTTTTACTATATTCAACTCTAATTGCAAAGCTAAACTTGATTATTTTTAGCTGTATCCTTATAGGGTTTAATTTTGTTCCTCCAGCACAGCTGACAGTGGTAGACAAGACTGCTTCTGCAGTACTGGATGGGAACTTAATGGTGTCACTGTGCATCAGCAGGAGGGGAAGATGGACAGTGCTGCAGCATTAGTGCACTGGGAAGGGACACTGCTCTCTCAGTTGACCTGATATGGTGGTGACACCGTTAAGTGCACCAAGAGTCCTATCACTTGCTGGACACCAGAAGTTTTCTAGGATTGGTTTTTTTTTCCTGTCATCAGGGTACAAGAGTAGGAGTAGTACCCTTGATATTTTGAACTTTGAAGGACTCCATCCTGTTTCCAGTGCAATGTGTTACTGACTGGTGCAAAGAACATGGGCTTGTTTGTATTCTGAGGTGTTCACAATCTCAGGTTTTCTCATTACTGTGTTAGAGACTCTTAGCTGTTATCTTCTTGTTGACTATTCCTGGTATATGTCCTTACTGCAACCAGTACAGTTCAGGTCTGCTCAGAAAAGGACTGAGGAACAAGATGATGAACAACAGTATGATAAGATTCCTCACTCCTCTCCTGGCCAAAAGAAACAGCACCTTTCATCAGTTAGTCGAGTCTTGGACCTACTTTCAATTTAGTTTTGATCTCCTCCTACAATTACTACACCATCACTCCCATTCCATATCAGCTAGTTTATGTTCAGCCATCTCTTCCCTTCTCTTTCTCCTCCTCCAGGCTTTTCCCTCTCCCCTCGCCTTGCCTCTGGGAGCGAAGTGGTGCTCTGCGGAGAGCCATCCTTTTCCGCTCAGCAGACTGCGCCAGTGTTCAGACTGTGATCGTGCTGGGCTTGCTTGGTTTGGCTCGGTGGGGCTTCAGCAGGCTGCGTTAAGGCATAGGAACAATAGGAATGTGCCTAAGGCCTTGGCTGCCAAAACTGTACCGATTAGCTAAGTGTTTGCTTCAGAAAACTGTTTCAAGCTCTCCTGGTTACAAAAACAGGCTTGGAAATGTGAGCAGCAGCACTCGCGGTTTGTGCCAAACAAGAAGTTGTCTGACCTCAGGCAGTGCCACAGTAAACCTGGCCACTGATGCTGCAGGAAGGGGTGGGCTGAGTCTCAGGTGGGGCAGGAGAACCTGATAGACGCTACAGGTTCAGTTCTCCGTTGGTGGGACTCAAATACCTACTCTCAGTACTCCAGCCTCTCTTAGGCTCTGCTGGTCACAGCAAGGGCTGAAAGTTTGGTGCCTCACGCCATCCTCCCAGCCTGTGGCGCTGGGGTAACGCTGCTCCCCATAAGCTGTGCAGACAGGAGAGCTCGCCTTTCCATTGCAAGGAGCGAGCAAGCTCTCAATGTTCTCCCATGCCTAATCATGTTTAAACATCTGAATAGCTCTCCATAAGAATTTTGGATCTCTTCAAGTGCCATATAATTTATGTATTCTTCCTTCCACCACATTAAGGTTTCTATTTTTATTTTCTGTAAAGAGTTTGAAGAATGAGATTGCAGAACAGAAAACACCAGGGTACCGGTCCACCATTACCTCTCCCAGTTTAGTCCCTGCAGTCCCTCTCACTCCTGAACTTTGTTCTCTGTGTTCTCTCTCTAAGGCAATATTTTTGTTGCAAACATAAGCTAACTTCGATCTCTTATCGGGGGCTCATCAGCCTTCCCACTTTTCATGTACCAGTTTCTCAGTAGCTAGTGCAGCTTGGGATGATAGGCCATGAGGTTACAGGCTGAACAACTTAAACTGTGGTGATCATACATTGCTTTTGCACAGTTCCACTCTGCTCACAAGGACAAATGCATTGTTTTCCCAAAAGCTTTCTGAAAAAAGAGTACAGAATTACGCAGCACAGAAAACGTGGAAAATCCTGAGTAAGTGCTAGCAGCCCCTGTGGGCAAGTGCAATAAGCCAGAAAGAGGGCCTCTAGTTTTGCAGTTGTTTGCTTGCGTTGGGCCACACCAGGTTGCAATCCGTGGGACTGCCGCTGGCCTAGAAGAGCCTGTCCCTTTGCAGAATCAAGAGTTCTTGTTTCAGGTGAGTCGTGGGGCAGATGGACATGCTGATTCTACTCTAGTAGCAGAGAGGCTCCTTGCCTTCAGTAAGTTTTACAGAATTGAGCCTCAGAATGTAAATCACAGCTCCAAGGGAGCTGTGTGCAGAGCTCGCTTCTTTGGCCCTTGTTTGAAAATACTTGGCTTATCCGTGTACTTCTGCAGCTCTGTCTTATTCATTCTCCTTGAATGTATAGCCAAGCCAGAAAACAGAGTATTTCGTATCATAAAAGATTTCAAATTTAAAAAAACTTTTTTAATGCCCATCAGTTCTATGCTCAAAACAGAAATCTGTGTCATGCATACCATAGGAGTGTCATAACTATTGTGTCTGTCTCTATGGAAGCCTCGGGCAGGATAGTCATTGAATTTCCAGCTTCTCCTTCTGACTTTTCATACAATACATTCATTCACAATTTTATTGATATACTGTATGTGAAGTATGAATTGGACCGTTTCATTGATTGGTCCCTAGTTAGAAAGGTAGGTAGTGTAAAGAAGTTTAAATGGCAACTTCTGGGTCTTACTGCTGATAAAGACAACACCCCTAGAGCCGAGTCAAGGTTGTAGTTAAAGGATCATGTAACCATTAATGAAGTCCTACCTGTTTATTTCTTGTGTCAGCACATATCCAAAAGACCAGGAAAATACAGTACTACTGAGTTGGGCTGGAGTTTAAGTTTTTACCATATAGTTCAAGCTTGGATTTTTGCCTTGGGCCTGGTCCTCCATGAGGCAGAAGTTTAAAATGAATGGGGGAGAAAATCCACCCTTCGGGTGTATGGTCGTAGTATAGAGGGAAGCACACAGTACCTTCTTGGTAAACATTTTTAAGTATAAAAATGTAAATTTGGTGAATACATGTGGTTTTGCACTTACTTTTATCATGTGATGCACATAGCTTCACTCAGCACAGTGACTTGTCACATGCTTTGTCTTCATGGAGGCAGATCACAGTTTCACTTTCACAAAATGTCTACTGGTGGCTAAACCTCAGAGTGGAATAAATTATCATTAAAATTAAATAGCATGCCCCAGCCAAACCAGTGGTTGTGTTCTGTTAACATCAGGCTTTTTTAAAAGTTTTGAAGACTTTTTTCCAAACCCATGGCAGTGAACGGAAGCACAGTGATGCTTACGGAGCGACAGTACTTTGGAGGAAGCCATCTGAGACAGGGCACAGGTGCTAAAGGGAGTTGTTCTTTACTGGTCTGTTGCCTTACTGTGTTGTCATTTTGCTTCTCGGGGCGCCTTTTCCCATCTGTAAACCAGAGAGAACGCTAGTGAATAGTCTTAAAAAAAATTTTGACATCTTAATAAAAACCTGATATAAATTTCTGTGTGTGTTAGAGAAAAGTGAATATATGGTGACTACATAGTGTGGTGTTAACCATACATTTGGCATAGACAGGGTTATTTCAGACTCTGCATGAGTTACACGTGTCTTGATGGGTTAAGTAGATGGTGCTGGGAAAATTATTGTGATTTGAGTAAAGTAAGTCTTGAGTTTATTCTCATCATGTTAAAAATAAATATACCTAAATATCATCGCATTTCAATCTGAAAATACCTGAAATGGTTAGTGCATGAACTCTGCCTGACCTACGTAATTGAAAATCACCACTTTGATTACTGGTGTATCTAGTCATATTAGTCTGATTGGATATTTTTACATGTCACAAAAAGATAACCGTTTGGGAATGGGCATTTTCTGTTCAAGTGTTCCTGGGCTGGACTATCAGCCCCCTCATCACTCAGAAGAGCAGTGCATGGGTGGAAAGGTCTGCTCAGTTCAGCAAGGCGAATACTTAGCATCTGTGCTAAGTGGTGGGTTTTTCTTTTTTCCCTCAGCAGGAAATAAATGCCAAAATTATATCCTAAAGGGGGAGTGGGAGAGGAAGTTGAAGGACATCTTCACTCGTGATTGAGCTGGTTAGATAATGACAGATCGCAATTTTACATAAGTTAGGCAACACTTGTAGAAAATGCTTTTACCTGTGATCTTGTTGCAGGTCAATCTCGCAGAAAAATCTTACCAGACCTCTCCCACCACCCCACTTTTAAGTTTTCATATAACAAAACAATTTCCTCCCTTTCCATCAAGTCATTATTTCTCTCCTTCCCTAAAAGCAGTTTATTGCGAACATGTCTTGGCAGAAAACCAGAAGTTTTATGAAACTGCCCAGAAAGAGGGTTTTATAGGTGCTACTCAGCAAGTGAATTTTTTCTTTAGATTTGGTAGCTTTCTTAATTGCTTTTATAGCCTAGGAATGTCTTTACTGGGCAAGTAAAAGTAGTGAGAATTAAATCAATGAAAGAAGGGACCCAATCCTTTGTGATTTCCTGGCAGAAATCGCTGTTAGAATAGATTCAAAAAACCTTAAATATCTACATATATGATTTTTTATAATATTTGATTTAAGATGTGATGCTTCAGCTCTTTCTCTGAGCTGGTTATTCAGGTGATTGAATGAGTAGGAATTATGGATGAGAAAGCACTTACGCAAGCAAATAACCTTATTCACAAGAACCCCCTTAATAGGACTGAATGTGTGGGTTAAATTAGTAAAATGGAGGAAGCAACAGCAGTAATGATAAATACAAAACCAGATCGTATATACTCTTGGCTTGAGATTTGAAAAGAAAAAAGAAAAGCTTTAAAGAAGAATAAGTGATAGAATAAGAGTTTAATTATTAGTCATATCTGTATTTCTAAGAAGAAAAAAGCCATGTTCTTATTACTTCAGCCATAGCTGGTTTATTCCTTTCACTTCGTGAAAATATGGTTCACATATTTTGGGTCTCTGCCACCAAACCACAGGCTCTTCTATGGTTTGCACTAGATTTTGGATGACTGACAAAACTCACTGAAAAACAAGTGCTATTTGTTTTCCCGTGCCTAGTATTTAACGGGAAATCAGGAGGCTAAATTTCCAATCACTGGTTAAACAGAGCCAGATGTGAACAGAGTGCTCTGCTAGGAGAAGAGCGAGAAAGGATAGGAAATGCATGACTAGTGATAAATTTGGTATAAATAGTGACCTTTCACTATTCAAAGTAAAAGCAGTAGATTTTCAGTGTTGTGTAACAGTGTGAAGAGGAATTTAAAAGGACGTTTACATTTCTGTAGAATCCTGGGTTTGTTTTTTTTTTCTAAATCTTCATCGTTGTTCTACTCAGGAGCTGGAAATAATCCTGTAGTTGCCCTTTTCAACTTGGCAGAGTTCATATTCCCCCTTCCCCTCCCCACACCATTTCCTTGCCTTTTGAAAGAATGTGAAAATAACATTAAGTGTCTAATTAAAAGCAGTGTTTAGTAAACAGTAACTCTTATTATGCTTTTCACAATAGTAAATTTCCCTGGAGACTTTGTCTCATGGCCTGATTCAACCCCCTGCAAATTCCTGCTTTTCTAAAGTCTATATAACTGGTTCACTCCCAGAAATATCAGGGGGACCTCAGGCTACGTATGGTGGTTGCTCTTACCTTCCTGGCAATAGAGTGGAAGGATTTTGTCAGAAGTACGGCTGGCAGAAAATGACAGGGTGGTAAATGCATGTTTGAAAATGATGCATTGTTTGCATTCAGTAAAAGGAGTTTAAGAGTACGATAACCTTAGGAAGGCATCTTTAAATATCTAGGGTGGGTTTTTTTTTCGTTTAAAGCTTGCTTCATTGAAGGTTTTACAGAAGAGAGGTTATATTTTTGACTTAGGAGGTAAGATATAGTACATGAAGCAAATATGCAGTGTATAGTAAAAAATATCTATACGTGGTAGTGTGATGTCCCAAAATAAGGGAATCTTGGGATATATAGGTGTTCTCTGCTTTTACTGTAAGCACTTTGGTTTAGGCAGAAATATTTCAAAAATACCAACTTGCCAGCAAATTTCAGAGGATGCAAGGCGGATCAACGTGCCTTAGTTTCTCTTTTCACGGGATGTTCAAATCCTGTGATTTTTTGGAGCCTGGTTTGCTAAGAGTATCACATAGTTCATACTAGATCTTCTCCTGTCCCAGGTGATGTAAGCCATCTTTCAAAACTCAGGTTTTATTGCTTGATGTTTCTTCCAGCTTCAAGAGCGGGCTGTCTTCATGGGTCACCGCTCCAACCAAAACTTTGTGTTGAGTGTGTGGATGGGCCAGGTCTGGATGCTGCTCCCTCTTGGATCTGATGCTGGTCTTTCCCATTGCTGCCACTGACTGATCCTGAGTGCTCCTACTTCTCACGGTGCCTCTAGGAGCCCAGACCCATCACTTGCAAAGCAAAGGAGGCTGATAGTTAGGAAGACTTGGGCTTTAAGTTAAACCAGGCTGCAAGAGTAAGGCAAGAAACAACATTCTGGCATTTAGTGGTTGAGATGTGTTCCCAGACCCATCTTGCAGGAGGCTGAAGGGCCTGGAACAGGCGTCTGCGATGGTCTTTTCCCTTCTGTATGGTCACGGCTCCTTCCCTTCTTTGCTTGCTTCAGTAAACAGGGAGTTTCACTAGTGGAAGTTTACAGAAGCAGGCAGCGGATTTTGGCAGACTATCGGTGTTAGTGACGTGGAGATAATAAATCACAACAGGTTGTGTTACTGAGTCATTGATTCCAGTGGAAACTGTAGCTGCAGTTGCATAGATACACTTTAATTCTCCCCTTTTCTTCCACTAAATTGAATCTACCTTGAAACAGAATCCCTGAAAAAGCTTCTGCTACCTTATTTTGTTCAGATCAAACGATGTTACATTGAGTCTATTAAGATGTTGTTAGATTAATGTGAGATGAGTGGGCAGTTACCTGTGTGAGATTAATAAACCTCTGCTGAGCCCTAACTTTGGGAACAGATTTGTTTCCCCTTTACATGGAAATTTTTTGTTTCCTTTTTATCATAATAATAACTGTTCCATGGGGGTTTTGAAAGTTGCACTTGCTTTGACACAGTTTCAGCTTTGATGGAAAATTCCAGGATCTTCTTTCTATATACATAAAGATGTGCAAGAGTCTGATCCCATGAGGTTCTGCTTGCATCCCGAGAAAGTGTTGAGCAGCCTTAATCTTAATTCCTATCAAGATCTTTGGTGGTTGGTGAACTGAACATGTCCTAGAAAGTAGAATTAAAATCTAAAATGTAATTAAGATAGTGCTGCTTCTTTTACGTGTTTGTTTTCAAAAATGTGAAAACTGGAAGTGGAGTTTTGTGATGACTGTAAGTGGTCTTGAGAACACTAAACTGAAAATGAAAAATTTTACTACTGCCTGAAAGCATTGCACCTCTGTGGCTGGTAAGGACTATGCAAAGCTGATAGATGATTCACAAATGTTGCATGTAATTTCAAAAGCAGCATGTTTCTTAGTCATTTACCAAAAACAATTGTTCTCTTGGTGATTACTGTATGTTGTATGTGGATTTATGAACAACAAAGGATATATTTTTGAGTTTCCGAATACCTGATATTTCTCCATCCATGGCTTTTCTTTTCCCCTGTAAGGGGACCAAAGCACATCAAAGTACATTATGAAAAAACACCAGCTGAGTCTGAACCCAATGTGGGCTGCTCTGAAAGTTGGTTCAGAATTTTATTCTGAACAGATTTACTCCTTTCCTACACATTCCACCACAGGTCTGATACTGTATAGCTCAGACAAAAATATGAAGGATGCTGCTTTTCTTCTGCTAGTATATTTGCCTCAATCTTGGCCTTATGGGTGGCTTTGGTCACTTGTGCTGGAGGGCCTTGGTAGGTAGTGGTATTGCTGTTGCTTTGAGGGGAGGGATTGGTTCATGCTGTGTAGCTGTGGACACTTAACTTTGTATTCTGAGTCATCTCCCAAAGGTGCCTACCCCTCTCTCAAGGCTAAATTATGAACTTGCTTCCTACTTGGGAGTTCTGAATTATAACTATGTTAAATACTTAAAATGCCATAAAGCAAACAAAGTAAATAGCCCCCCTGGATCAGGTTCAAAGAAAAAAAAAGGCAATAAACATTTAAAAGGAGAGAAGGAAATAGGTAAAATAAGAAACAGAAGACGCTATTTTGAGTGTGTGGAGTGTTCACGCTCACCAGTGTATATATTTGAGACGACTCAGGGTTGGTTCTAAGAGTTGTTCCTTCTGGGGAACAGTAACTTACACCATTTGGCACTTCTGCCAGGTAGCTGATGTCTTGAACTACCATGGCAGCCTTGCAAGGGCAGTTTTTGTAAGACTGGGAAGTTTTCTTAAGGGACATATAAAGGCTTTTTTTTTCCAGCATGAGGGGTATATGTTTCCTTGCCTCTGTACGGTGCAGAGAAAATCACAATCCCTATTTCCCCCAATGGTCAGCAGGGTAGTAGATCAAAATACGTTCCTAAACGTGTTTTGTTCGTCGATAGAATACGCAGGTTTTGGTAGCAAATTTTCAAAATACTGTACTTGATCTTCGTTTCCTGTGATTGCAGAAGAGCCCTTTGAACTGCAGTCCTTGCTGTGGTTAGTGGCCACGGCCAATATCTTTTGGTCTTGCAAACTGATTTTCCACGTCAGGCTTGGAAGTTTCCTCATTTAGCCTCAGAAATGTGACAGGGCACGTAAGTGAACTCGGCAGCAGAGGATGTTTCTGGTGCAGTCACTTTTATTGTCCTCACAACAACAGGAAGAAATAGAGCTGGGGCACTTTTTCCACTCTACAGCCTCTGAAAGTAACCACTGAAGGAGATGAAGTGAGGAGATAAAAGTGTACGTGGCAGCAGTTTCTTAATCACCCAGTCGGCTGTGTAATGAGTGCTCAGATAAAAATTGTTGATATATTCCCAAATATTTAAAACATTCTTTGGTTTTAATGCTCTGGCTTATCCCGAGTACTTTAGAGAAAGCTGCTTTTGGTTTGTTCTGAAGAGTAAGTAGTTAATGTTCAAGGCAGGTGTTGAAACAGTGATGGTTGCCTTTTTTGGAAGAGTCTGTTGAATTCTTTCCAGAAAAAATAACGTGCTTGGCTCACTTAACCTTGCCTTCGGTCTGTGTAGTAAAAATCCCAACATTGGCAGGCACAGCAGAACTCTGCACTCCTTTCTAAAACCTGGTAGTGGAACCAGCATTTCAAACAGGCTTTAGTATGTGATTAAAAAAATAAATGATGATAAACTTCATGTTTATTTAAAGATGTTTACTGTATGATCATTTAGTGAGGATGCTTGTGCTAGACTTTTTAGTTGCTCTGCTTTCTGTCTGTCGGTTCCTCCCTAGTAGGACTCAGTAACTTTGGGGTTCATTGATAGGATCTGTCTCGCAGGAAGACATTTGTCATGCCGCAGGATGATGCAGAAGGTTTTCAAGTTTTACTTAGTAATAAAAGGAAAACCAAGTGTATTCTGAGGAAGAAAGCTGTTGTGTTAGCAGACATTTAAATATCTCAAATATCAAATAAAAAAATACAGTGAAAATGCATTATTGCAAGCTAATGCATTTCTTTGGTCAGTATTTAGAAGGAATAATATTTTGTCTCATGCTTTCCTCAAATGTCTTAATAGATTACACTGATACTTCTTTACTCTGACACTGACCATAAAAAAATACTAGAAACATTGTGAAATAGTATAAATGAAAAGCAATTACTGTACTTATTGGATAAACTGTAGTATTTTTGAGGTAGTTAAGGAGGTTTGTTACTGAGAGTGGAATGCCAGCATCTATTCAATATCCCTGCAAAATAATAACTGATTAAGTCCTTAAATCCTGCAATTTTTATGCACGGGAGATTCTCCTAGTTAGGCCAGGGCTCTACAAAGATGTCCCACATGTCTCAGATATAAAAGACAGTATTGCTAAGAGGCGCTCTGTATGTGATCCCTGCATGACCTGTCTTGTGCTGTGTCAGCGTCATCCTACGAGACTGTGCACACTATAAAATTTAATGCGTTAGGAGCGTTGCAGAAACGCCCCATAAAACCAATCCACGGTGTAGCTGCTTCTAAGTGGCGGAAGTACAAAGTGAATGCTCTTTGCTTAAATACGTTTTAAAAGATAACTGTGTTGCTCTCTTTTCCTAGTGTTGTAGATTTGGGGGCAGTGCATTTTCTATAATGGCAGAGTTTGCTTTCTTATTTGAGAAATATGAGAGTATTGAGAGAATATGGTGTATTCTGTGTTACACTGAATAAAGACTTTTTTCATTTAAAGGAAATGTTTTATGGTAGTCATATGAAAAACAGCAAATAAGGAAGATCATTCAGAATTGAAACAGATATTAGTTTAAACTTTGAAAACTATTCTGGCAAAAGGATTCCTAAGCTGTTTTTTGTGACAGGTCTGGTCAAATTGAACTCTGAATTACATGGGCCTTCTCTTACAGAAGAGTATGTGATATGTGCATAATAAATGCTGACGTAATAGCTGGAGGCACAAGGAAGAACTTTGAAATTCTTTCCATGTGCCAAATGGTGTAATTTATGTGTCTACTTTGAGAAATATTTGTAGGTGCTAAACAAACTGATATATAACATCCTGAAATAGTGCTGGGAACAATAGCTCCAGGGAAGGTAATAGTTGGTTGCCGTTAGTTAATTTCTGTAATTGGAACCTGACTTCAGATAATCTGTGTTAAATAATTGCTATTGATGTATTTTGTTGTTTAAAATGTTAGAGAGATACTTGTGACCATTATCCTGCTATAATGTGTAAATAGTACTCAGGACAGGTTAGAAATTGTTATGATGTACTTTTCACTCTTCCAATCATCATCATTAGCAGTTTGGGATTTTCGTTTGGAGGAAAAAAATATACTTTTGTTCCACCAAAGAAATCTGGGTTGGTAGAAAGACAGGGAAAGGGAAGGGGGAGGAGAGCAGCAGAGTGACTCAGACTTCTTCCTGGGCTGCTCTGGGGACCGCACAAGAAAATGGTACTTCTTTCTGAAGCCTTGTCCACTGCAGCAGTCTGGAAGTAGGGGGCTGTGTGTTATACCTGGGCAAGCACTGCTTACACACTACTACAGGGAATATGTCCGAGGAAATCTTCAGTGATGCGTTCAAACCTGAAAGCTTATTCATCTTGCTGTGCTTTCTCACTCAACCACATGTTATTCTTGACTTGATGTTTTAGATCTTAGTGAAGTGGAAGTGACCTTAGTGCATGGAAGGACCAGGCCGGGTAGGGCATGCAGGCCCCGGTCCTCAAGCACCTTGAAGGAAAAGAGACAGTGAAGTGTATGGATGGGTGATGGCTCCTGAGATTGGGCAGATGAAGGAATGCTCTTCTTTCACCACTTGCTATAGGGACCTCTTGAGAGCTGACAAACGTTCTGGAAGTGTTGGCCACATCCCTCTGCAGGGACAGGAGAGCCAAAAGGTTGCTGTTGGGATGATCTTGCTTTTCAGTAAATCTGGAGTGACCTGTTTATCTCTCAAGACCAACGCAAGTTGAAGCAGATCCCAATCTGAAAGAGACTCTGACCCTGTGCCCTCTTCTTTTCTTGAATGATGCTATTGCCACTCCAATTAAGTTGTATTTGGAAATCTTAGGCTTTCCTGCAGAACCCATTACACTTCTACTTACTGTTTTTCCATTTTGACTATTTTAAACAACATTTTAGTTTTTCCAGTCAAGACCTGAGTTAATGTAACCTATTTATAAGGATTTTTCTAAAGATGTATAACTCATCTACTTTATGTGTCAGACTAAAGCATTTCCTCGCTTCCTGTAAATAAAGCAACAGTAAATATCTTCCCTTTCTTTCAGCCTTTTTCTTTCCTTACTCTGTGTTTCTCTGTTGGCCTTTATCTGTCACTGAGCTTGGACTCATGTTCTTTCTGATTTGGGAGTTACTTCAGTAATTCCCAGTTTTATTCGGCTTCACATCCTTCTCTCCCTTCCGTTCCTCAGACCATCGCCTTCATAAGTTTTCCTCTTGTCTTCCAGCCCTCCCCTCGCCCCCACAGCTCAGCTCCCCTTGTAGCACTGTCGTACCACTTCTGCAGCAGTACGACTTCGGAGAGTGGCTCAGAGCCCTCTGTGAGTCAGCTGTCATGTGCACCCCAGCCAGGCTGATGGGTGCTTCATTTTTTAAAAACGTCTCTGAAAAAGGAATCATTATGCAGATGTTAAAACACGTGAAGTTCAGGCATTGTGGGAAATAAACTGTAATCACTTTCAGTCAATGCATTTGGGTATGACAGGTTACGTTGCTTAAACATGCTGCTTGTCTGTGCAGATAAATGTACCACATTAAAAATATGTTTTTATTCCTATCAGGTGTCTTTAGGTTCCGTTGTTCAGTTTGAGAAGGGAAATTTCTCCTTGTCAGCAGAAACGGAAGAAAAGCTTTTTCCTGAGAAAAATGAACATCTGCTACAGTGGGCCCAGAAGGAATATGGAGCAGTAACATCTTTCACTGAACTCAAAATATCAAGAAACATCTATATTAAAGTAGGAGAAGGTAAAACAAACAAAACAACAGAATTGATAGTCACTTCTAGATGCTGAGCATAAGCCTTGCTGTAGTATTATTTCACATTTTTATATTTTAATGTGTAAACATACCTCTCGTTTTTCAAGAGATGTGATATGAAAGGGGAAGCCAGAGAAAAAACAGCAAGTCTAAAGACCAGACCTTGGATTTAGGCAACTTTTAATGGATTCTGGTGCATAATTTTATGCTCATAAATGTGAACGCAATTGGCCAGAATCCTACAGGAGTCAAAGCGTCACCTTTTAAAAGGTATAAACTACTCATGGTGATTGTTTGGGTGTCTTCATATAAAGGACTGGAGTAGAGAACCTGAGGTAGGGGGTAATTTCTAGAAAGACCTGAGTTATGTTTTTTTCAGTATTGCCTTGTGTAAGGATCCAGACTACTTTGGGCAAAGAATTATTGCCTTCCTCACCAAGATAAGTTGCCTCAGTCTGATGTCCTTGTGTATTTTCATCCCAAGGAGCAAGATTTCCTGTCCTTGTGAGCCACATGCCAAATTCATCAGGTGGCCTAGGGCAGGTGGGAGTGGACTCCAACTCCTCAGGGATTTCACAGGCCCGTATTAGGGTAGGGTCTGGGCTGTAGCTCTGTAGCTGGGCAGTGTTGGAACAACTTAATGATGTGAGCCTCTGCAGCACCTTCTGGGTCAAGCTTTCCCCCGGCTGGCTGTCGGTCACATAGCATGTCTTCTGCAGGGGAGTTCCACCTCAGCTGGTCATAAACCATGGATTACACAAGAGCCACAGCTCTTCTCTTCACTATGTTCTTGGAACAAGGCAGTCAGTTCAGGAGGGTTTATGCCCTATTTATCTCTATTCGCGTTCATTTTCTGGAAAATACATAGCTAGCAAAAGGAACTTTGCAGGGAGAGCAGACTTTCCTCTATTGTGCAGGATGATTGGGGGTGAAATTTTCTTTTTCACAGGTATGGGATGTTTTAAGATGTCAGTGTTCTTTACCTAATGGCCTGCAATTCACTGGTTTTTTTCGTTCTCTGAAGATGTCATCCAAGTTCAGGCTAAAGCAAACATCCTAGTTTAGGCTAAACCAAAAGCAGCAACAATGAAGGGTGGTAAAAGTGAACTGGAACTGATTTGCATTGCAACTAATAGTCCAGATATTTTGAAACTAAAACTAATTGTTGTTTCTCAAGAAGTTCAGTGATGGGAAAGGTAGAAATCAATAGAACATTTTATCACTATCCAACGAGTACTGGTGGGCTCAGCATTTACTAGTACCAGCAGCCTAATTTAGTAGTACGTCAGCAATATTTCTAGAGAAACTCCTGCATAGCTGAACTAGTTAGCTACAAAAAAAAAAAACCCAAAAACTTTCTGTGGAGAAAACATTCTTTCCTAACCACCTGTGTCTGATCATTTGATTTCCTGAATCATGAGGCTTGCCCCCCAAAATCGGAACATGCCTGTGTTGGTTTAGTCCAAATCCTGCCAAATTTGTACAGGATTCCCCTGCATGATTTTTGTTCTACTTGGCACCAGGCTTGGATTTTAATGCCAGAAAATCATTCAGAAATATATTTATTAGCTTATTAAAGTGCTCTTGGAACGTATACATGGGAGTAGTGGTCTCTGCATTGCAGAGATGAACATTTAATTAGATATGTCAAAAGACAGATAAAATTCTGTTTGTAGATTTGCACGTCTCCAATCAAACTAAGCAGCTAAATAGCTTTGCATCGTCTGTAGAATGTGTTAAAACACAATTTAATTAGGAGTAGGTACACAAAATGGAACTTGGCAGGCAACCAAAATAGACAGTTTCTGAGAAGGCTCCTACAAACTAGCTCAGCTGTAACCATGTTTGATTTTGATTTAAATTCTTGGCACAAGAATGGATATGCGTGTATATATGGGGGTTATGCATGTGTTCAAGGGTGGGGAGAGGGTCAGTTCTTCAACTGCAGTAGTCGTGCAAGGAGTTCTATGGAAACCACGTGGGATGTGGTCTGCTTCACTGCAGAATGAATGATGGAATCACTGGATTCCACAAACCACAGCATATACTGATGTGATGGACATTTCAGGCTTTTCATACAAAAATCACACTGCTCAAGTGCCTTAGTCAGGTACCCTCAGCTGCCAGTCTGTGAATCACAGCTGTATTACACGTAATCTATAGGTGATCATATGAAGTAGTTCCTTGCTACGTGACCAATACAGAATTTAATGGCAGTATTCATGTAGTTGTCTAACTTTCAGCTTCACTCAAGTTAGAAAAATCTGAAACTGGAAGATGTAATGTTTTAGAAGTGGAGGCTGTAGCTGAATACAGCAAACAAAATGCGAGCCAGAGGACAAAAGGATCTGAAAAAGGGTGATTTTTCATAGAATAAAACTGCTGCTGAGCCATGGGTCTCTGAAATCACTTTTGAAGCTGCAAATGAAAGGCAGCTGAGCGAGCTAGCAAACTGGGTCAGGGCCAAGTGCATCTGAATCCTGTTGATTCAAAAGAGCGGCCGATCAAATCCTGGAGGGATGGTGAGCACAGTGAGAACTTAAAGGGGCCAGAATGAGGGTTTGGAGGAAGGGGGCACATGAAGTGGGGTTCTCGTTCTTGCTTTGATTTGTGTAGTGAAGGAGATGGCAAAGTGACTGCTGTGATAATTGCTGTCAGATTCTAGAAAGCGGGACTGCTCACGGTGAAAATGATCTTAGTACACGTTTTTCAGTAGAAGTCAGTTTAATTCCTCATGCTTCAGTGAGATACGATTGTGCAAGTCAGGAAGACTTACCAGTTAGCTAAATGTTACCTAACGCATCCAGTACCACCAGTGTAAATCCAGGGCAGATGTGCTAGCCTGGAGGGAGCTTCATTTCAACACATTTCTTAGCTAAATAAGGAAAAAAAAAAAATAGTCAACCATAACAATAACTAGGTTGGAAAATGTACAGTCTGTTTACAAACTGTAACAGTGCTCCTGTCCTGGCAGAAGCGGAAGCTACTCATAATTTGTACCTTGTACGCACTAGTGCATGTATCCTGCAAGTCCTGCACTGGACTTGCTTGGTTTAATACTTGTAGGATGTTGCTTTGTGGCAGGCTTTAGCTGTGTGTCCTGCTGGGGGGGTGAGTACCGCCGAGAGCTTCCACCCTCCCTCCAGAGACCGCTGCAGCCCCTTCCCTGCTCTCGTTTATAGCCTGCCATTAAATGTCAGTCGAGGTTCTGATCTCTGTCATGCTAAGAGCTAGTAAACTGCAAAATACACACAAAAAAGCCCCGCCATCACAGTGGCAGAAGAAAATCCAAATGCCTCGCTTATCCCCAGTTCAGACTTTGAAAGGCAAGCTCTGCTTGGATGGGATTTTGCTGAATCAAACCGCTGCTGCCCAGAGCGCCCGTCTTGGAGAGTGACACCTGATTAACGGCACTCATTTTCACAAAAACCTACTCATGATTTTAAGCAGGGATACTCAACTTTTATCCAATTTAGACATGAACCTGTGGGTGACACCTAATTTGTGCAGAATAGAGCAGACAGTGTCTGTCCTCATCTGTAAAATGGAGGTGCTGCCCACAGAAACTACAGATCCCAGTGTGCCAGCCCTCCGTCTTCATCCCAGCAGCCTGGCACACGCCGGAGGGGAAGGCGGCTGCCAGCTGCTGCGCGCGGCTCCACGGCGAGCGGGCCCCCATGGCACCTGGGCACGCTGGCCCGAGACCCTCCGCAGAGGGTGTTACAGGTGAACCTCATGTCTGATTCCATATTGGGAGTCTGTGGAGATTAGAGGGGGATGGCGTCCATAAATTGACTGTTTGCTGGCTGGTTTAGTAAAGTTTTTAATTGATTGCAGGCACCTGCAGTCCCTTTCCAAAGTAAGTAGACAGCCCTGAAACTGAAAAAGAAAAGAAGTGTAGTGAGCAAAGAAAGATGAAATGGATCCCCTTTTCTTTTCTGTTCCAGCCCAGATTTTGGTAACTGGCATGGATGAGAGTAAATACGTTTTGGTGAAGGGGGGAAGTAAATGTGTATGTCAAGTAGCCAGTGACAGAGTTAAAATTTGCTGCAGAGAAAAAGCGTGCTATCGAGCGGAGGCCCAGGCTGGGGAGCCTCCGCGCTGGTGGCGGCGAGAGCAGCGGTTCTTGAGAGCTTCAGAGACGTTTAATGGAAGTGCCAGGAGCAGGAACCAAGTTCTTTGCAATGGCAAACAATAGCATGTGTGGTAATTATCCACAAACTACTCAGAGACTGTTATTTTATGGCTTGAATTGTGTTGTAACGGCAGCTGAGAGGCAAATACCTAGTATCTCTGTCTGTGTGTGTATGTATATATATAAATTCAAGCTCAGCGTAGAGCAGTTGGGATCATTTTCCATTCTCTGTTGAGGGAGGAGCTGGCAGAACTGCAGCTGCATTCAAGGCTAATCTGGCAGGGCATATACCAGATGTTAGAGGAGTGCTTTGCTTGGGCAGTATGAATAGTTACAGCCTCATACAGCTTTCATAGATTCTGTAGGGAAGACAGCAAGGTTAATACTCAAAGGCTACTTTGTGTAAGATCAGGAGAAGAAACTCCCCTAATTGTTTCCGCAGTGGCCAGGGTCACAGGAGTCTCTAGTCTCCCTGCAAAGTGTGTACCACACACAAATGCGCTTCAAGGGTGACATTTCAGCTCTTATTCAGGGAGCGAATGCTAACAGTGGTCTCGGCTCAGCTTTTAAGAGTTCGTCCACAGTTTTGCATGTATAATGCATTATGTTTGATTTTTTTTCTCTTTTCTATCTTGCTACTGATCTTAATAGGAAAGCCTTCTTTGTAAAGCAAAGGTCAAAGAGCCAGCCATTTGGAATTATATTCTTACAGGACTTTGTGTCTTTGAACATGATACTTAGTCCCTTTGTGTATTATGACAATTCATATGTGAAGCTATCTCAGAAATACAAAGTATTCCTATTTTTCAATGGAAATACTGCTTCTTGGGGTACAGCAATGTAGGCTGTGCATGAGAACTTCATACCAAGTGACTATTTTTTATGTTTTGCATTGTGTACTAGTTGATGCTCGTGATCAGCTAGGCAGTTAAAACCAAAATACAGATTGAATATCTACTGTAGAATTTCTTAATTTCAGTTATGGATATTATGGTCGGACTTCCTTAATATCAACAACTGATTTCATCCTTTTCTTGCTATATTCAATTTTCCATGCTCAAGAGAACTGCAGTATTTCTAGACAACACGGTCTCTGACTACACAATATATAGGAAAATATATTGAGCAAGGAAATGGAAAATACTTTCTGTGATCTTTTAAATATGGTAGGTTTATAATAACAAGAATAAAACATTTTCTAAAGGGAGAAGGAATTGATCACATAAGTTTTCTATGAGTTAATTTCAAAAAAAAGAAATCTTTTTTTAAAGGTGCAAGGAACAAATAAAATGTATTTTATTAATTTTGAAAAATGCTCACATATTTTGTTTCAGTATTGTTTTCAGATTTCTCTTTGTAGGGGTTTTCTTTCATTAAATATTTAAATCCGTAAATAGAAACTGTTCAGTTTAGAATTATGTATTTTACATCAGAGATGTGCTGTGTTATTGCAACAGTGATCTCCCTTTCAATATTATGTTGATTTGCCATAAGTGCTTTTGATAGATAATAGATACACCTTTTAACCTAAAGACCTATGACATAAAATACAGTGCCTCCCTGAAGTAGATGCGGTACATACATGCATGTAAGCTGATATCTGTGTGTAAAGGTGCATATGCTTGCTTTTTTTTTTTTTTATCCCCTCCAGATCAAGTTTTTCCTCCCTCGTGCAACATAGAAAAGAATTTTCTCTCTTTAAATTACCTTGCGGGATACCTACAACCAAAAACAGCAGAGGGGTGCCTTATGTCTAACTTGGTCCAAGAAAGAGAAGTTCATATCATTGAACTAATCACTCCAAATTCCAATCCATACAGGTAAAGTATCATCTAAATAGACTAAATCTGTTTAAAATCACAGCTAAAGATTTCACCTGTCTGTTGAAAATCAAATGAAAGTAGCCATTTCATCCTTACAAGAAGAGCTTGGACCTTAGTACTTTGCCTTAAATAGAAATTAGTTCTTCAGTATGTAAAGATTTTGGATTCTGCTTCACGATCCCAGGATTTTTCTGGACAAGACTGCAAAGCACAGTTCTTACGGACTGCATCCTGTCCCCCTTCTTGCTCAGTCAATCGAATTTTTCCAAGGATAAGGTGAATAAGGGAATATTATGAATAAGGGCAGCATCTGACAGACAGGGTTTAAGATGGGACCACTGTATGAGGAGGTGAGATAGAGGATAAAAGTAATCTTGACCTGTCATAGGTAGGGATGACTGGCAGCAAGGCCTGGGATAGTGGCTCCCAAACAGTGGTACAGAGGTTGCAAGTGATCTGCGGTCCATGGTAATTGTTCCACAGTTGGTCTGCAGAATCATATTTTCTGTCAAGTTTCCAGTTGAGTTTAAGGGATAGTTTGATAATTGCAAGAAATGTTAAGGGTTGACAGTGGTCCACTGACCAAAAGAGTTTATAACTAGTTGTTAGGGAAAATTACTTAACTCTCTGTATGCATTATGAGGATTATCTAAATTGTCAAAGGTACTGTAAACTTAGGAGGTAAGACATTTAAAACATTCATCCTTTGCTGGTCTCTCCTAGGTCTTAGTGAGAGCACACGAATGGGGTTTGCTTCAGATAGTCATACCTGGAAAAGCTCTTCATAAGTTCTGAGTATGGTTGCTAGAAGAGAAATTTGCTGTGAAATTTAGATGAGTTTCCCTTTTGCAAGAAAAAAAGTACGATTTCATCAGAGATAAGGTAGAATTAAAATCCTGTCTGCCTACTGCAGACACTGGATATCCAGCATTGTCCAGTTGTGCTCCTCATGCACTTATATTTGAGCACATCCCATCCCTAATGAGGGAGATAGAGTGGGAGGACGGGTCTTTGCAAGAAGGGTAGTTATCTCGTTGCAAGATGGTGAACCCAGAGCCTGAGAATATTCTTGCCTAGCAGGCAACCTTGGGAGGGTGAGAAAGTGCTGAGATGTAGTGGAAGTGGAGTAGGTAAGCCCAAATGATCTGCCTCTGTGTGGCGTGAGTTGCAGCCCCATCCTGAACAGAGCTGTTCTTTAGCATCAATATCATTGTAAGTCCCTTGCCGTGTTACACAATGACAGCCCTGTCTCCAAGCCCTCTGGGCTTTTGGCTTTGGCTGATTGTACGATAGGAATTTTGTTTTTCAGATGATAGAACTGCAAAATGTTTAAATGTTTTGTTATTAAAAGTAAAAAAAGTAATAAGTTAAATTCCTCTTGCTTCATTCTTATTTTATGTATTATCCACAGCTATCTTTACAAAGTTTATATCCACAGTGAAACATACAGAAGCTGAGCTGGGCATGTGTAAAACTGCAGGAGGTGAAACGAAAGTCCCAAAATACTCGAAGTCTCAGTGCAGAATATTAGTTAAAACCTGTTACTTGGGGATGAGCACATTCTTATGACATACGGCCCCATAAGATGATCTGAAACTAAAGGTTTTTCTGTTGAATTAATATTTTGCACGATGAGATGTTATTGATGGGTACAAACCCATTTGCTCTACTTATTTTACTGAGGTCTTGAAAAATCTGGATCGTGTTCATCTATTTTCCAACAAGTAGTAGGCTGGACATCTGTTTTCTTTTCTTTTCTTTTTAAAGTAAGTATATATCCAGAAGTCTTGGAAACTGAATACAACAGCTTAATTCCTCAACACACGCAAGATCCTAAGCAAAGTAATTTCCACAATTTAACTGCCTAGGCAGAGACACTCCCCAATATAGTATTTGTGCATTTTTTTTGTATTAACCTGCTTAATTTGTCTTTTTGCTTTTTTTAAGGTATTATTTTGAGCTTTTATACAGTTTTGCCAGAGGAAACTGAAACAGCTATATTTAGGCACTGTCACAGTGAAATAAGAAAACAGTATTTACTTTATAAAGCGAACTGCTAGTCATATAACTGACCTGCTCTAAATAATAGCTGAAATGAGTAGCATGCTTCTTGTAAACAAGAGACAAAAATATTATTTGTCTAAAAAGTATTTGTTTCTATTGTTATGCAAAATCATTTAAGCGTATGTGGAATAACAATCTGTTTTGCACATGTTGTGTTGCCTGGGATAATCTCCAGCATTTTAATCAGCTGGCCAGACAGTGGAAACATGATGGATTGGAAGAAGGTTGATAGCTGAAAATTTCTGGCATTCTGGTCTAACTTTCTCTCTATTTTCCACATACAGTGCTTTCCAGGTGGATATAATCGTTGACATTAAACCATCTCAACCAGGCGCCAAGCTTGTCAGAGACGTTGCACTTATCCTCAAGTGTAAAAAGTCTGTCAATTGGGTTATCAAGTCGCATGATGTCCAGGGAAAGCTGGAAGTGATTGTAAGTTAAGGCACCTTTATTTTTTGAGATATATCATACTGCTACGGTATAGAATCCATTTAAATGTGATATACTGCTAGACCATATTGATTTCTGAATGTTTTCTCTCTTAGCTGCTCTTCTTTTTAATTATTACTGCATTTCAAGGAGTAAACGCAGAAACTATTTTTTTTCTCCTTTACTCTTAATATATGGGCTATTAAACTGACCAGCACATCACAGAAGCCAGGTAGTTAGTGCAAGAATTTAGGTCTGTGTCTTTTCAACTTCTGTTGAAGTACCTTAAACACAGAGTTGGATGTTCATCTGCCTTTTTGCTGTTACTTTGGTGAGTGGATCTACAGATTCATCTCAGAAGTTGGAAGGATGCATGTGAGTGCAGAGTGGATAATCCTAGATACGCAGCACACACACACGTCCCTTTAGAAGTGGAAACTTTTTTACTCCTTCCACTTGTGGTTGTAGTAGTCTCTAGCCCTCTTCCCTGCCAGTACTTCTGTCCCCAGCAAGGGTTTGGTCAAATTGACCTCACCTCTGCTCAGACAACAAATAATAAGTTTTTAAAAAATTAAAACCAGGATCTCTAAAGCTAAACTTCTGAAACTAAACTACTTATACATAATTGGAGGTTCTGATTCAAAATGATTTTTGGTACAGGCTTTGTGGCTCAACACCATTTCTACTAAGAAAATCTGTTTTCCCTTGTTCTGACATAAATAAATAAATAAAATTGGACTGATCTTGCAGCCTATAAATGTGTGGCCTGTTTCTGTCTTAAGTGATCAGTTAGGAGTGTGTTGTACAGTTGAGCTGAATGTTTGCTCAGGACCACCCAGTGATCTCCAAACAGTCTTGCAATAACTCAGATAATTCTGAGTAAGGTAACTTAGAGATTTTCTATCTCCAGCTATCTGTATTCATAAGAATTTCACTTTGCTGAGTAGCTTTCTCCTTTTAATGTGTGCATGGGCAATTCTGACAGGATCCAAAGGCTGCTTGATCTAAATCTTCTAAGGAGACAGATTGGTAGGCAGGATTTCATGCTAGATTTTGAGAGTGAGGGATTTAAAAGGAAATAAATTATGGTGTTGCTCAGAAAATTGAATGGAAAAATTATCTAGGGTAGATGATGAAATTCCCTTTTGATCCCTGACACATCTTTATCTTACGGACAGGAAAGGATGTTCTGGTCATTCTGTAGATCCTAAATAATCAGCCCTTAAAGAGAAAGGTCCAGGTTAGTTGCCCAGGATTACCACAGTTGTAAGCAGAAAGGCAAAAAACAATGTTTGCCTTGAAAGTTTCATTCTGGGTTATTACATAAAAGTCACCACTGTATATTTAGGCCTATATGGGTCTACTTTCACACCATAGAGAATTTTGCATTAGTTCACTTCGTGCTTGGAGATAGCCAAAGTACCATATTTCATATCCATGAAGCTACCTTTTTATGGATGATGAATTTTCAGGGAGAGGAATTCTAGAGGATTTTAAAATGTCTAAACTGCTGCACTTGAGTATAGAAAAGCAAGGCTGCTATTCTTTTTAAAGTTCTTCTTTATTAATTATTGAAAGTATAAGTAAAAAGTATAAGTGAAAATTCTTTCTGTAATGAGTGGCAGAAGGTAACATTTTATTTAGATTAACAAAAAGAGAAAGTAATACTGTATATGGAAATGTCAGTATATAAAAGACTTTGTATATTTATGTTAGGATTTGTGAGTAACTGTTTGCTCTACTGCTTCATTTATATAGATGCTTCACATTCTGAATGTGTGTGTGTTCTCCTTTATTTAGAGGGGGGTGCGGGAGGGAACTAAACACCCCCATGTCATTAAAAAGCCTGTACATCCAGTATTTAGGATCTGTTCATATCTCTATTAAGCTGAAGGCCTTTCCAAGCCCAAATTTAGACAATGCATAAAAACATTACTAAACAATTAGGTAATGTTTCACAATGTTCTTTTTATTAGTTGAATCGGTTCCATGCACTTCAATTTTCCTAACTTCTTGCCCTCAGTACGAATCAGAATTTTCTTGAGGGGATTGGCAAACCGAGAGGGGAAGGTTAGTGCTAAGCTGCCTCAAACCCAGGACTGTGAGTTATTAAGGTATAAGTTCATAGACAGAAAATGAAGAAGAGTTTTTAGGTCACCTAGCTCATCTCCCAGCTTGCTGTGTTTCTTGAAATTCTAAAAGAGGATGGACACAAAACCAAGTAAAATCGGAATAGTTTAGGTAAAGTAATTACACATAATATACGTGCAATGCTTTCCTCCCAGGCTGTGTTTAGCTCCTGTTTGCAGTCTGTCCTTACATCAACCCCCGTGCAGTGCTTGTGTGTTTCTGAGCTTGTGGACTATCTGCCGTTCACATTGCTTCCTTGGATTTGGCGTTCTTTTACAAAGCTCTAGGTCGCACAGTGGACAAAGAGGTGAAACTGCAGAAAGATTTGATAAATTCTATTAGCTTCCATTTATCTCAAAGAAAATAAGTGTGTTGAGGGGCGAAGAGTGAGAGAGGTGAAATGCCTAGAACAAACCCGTAAAGGGTCTGTTCTTTATATGAGAACAACTGCCCACCAGTTTCTGAAACGGTCTCTCTCTATTCCGAGTAGGTTAGCAGGTGACTCTGTGGGTTGCCTGGTTTCATACACTGCGTGGTGAAGGTGTTGGCAGGGCAGGCAAGTGAAGGAAGGTATGTCTCTTTCTGCAAGCCCTTGTGCTCGGGTTTGTTTCACTGAGGCGGTGCAGGACTGAACGTTTACAGGCTCAGCGTGGAGTGGAGAGGTATGAACAAGCCCTGGAAATGGTCAGGTGCCAGCTAGGACAGTAAAACTGTGAGCTAATATTTGTTCAGCTGTCTCCTCGTGACAAGAAAGAAAAGGAAAGCAGAGAGGGAGATCCAGCAAAGTTGGGGTAGCACAATAATTCCAACCAAAGCTGTGTGGTTATATGAAAATGTGTGATAAATCATGGCCAGGTTTGTATCTGTTGAAGAACAAAAGATTATTTGATCCAAAACAGTGATAAGGCACTAAAATTAGGATACCTATTGCTTCTTTTTTGTTTCTTATCTTCAGTGGCCTTTGCTAGTCATTGATAACTGTACTGGTAACTATCCTCAAACCAGACACTCTGCAAATAAAATTCCCTTTAACTTCAGTTGTGAAGCTGTGAGTGTTTAAAGGATGCAGAACTGGATCATTAGGAAGAAATGAGGGAGGGAGCTAAAGGTAAACTACGCCATTCCGTCAGGACTCTCTGAGCTTTATTCACTTCTTGGTTCAAAAGCTCCGCTTCTGAGGTCAGGTACAGAAGTGCAACCGAGCTCTGTGATGCTGGGTAGCAGGTCCGTACGACCACTGTCTAAAAGCGACCTGGGCAAAAGAGATCAGTGCAGTCAATCTTTTGACATTCTAAAGCGAAAGAGAATTAAGATTTGTTCACATTGAGGGGAAACCCATGGGGATTTAAAACCAAAAAATGCAGTCTATATGATGGAGAAGGTAATCAGGCATGGAAATGAAAGTGTTTGTTGTAGAGCATTCAATGGTATCATCTGCATATAGAAAGTGCAATTCAATCACACTGCAGGAATCGTTGAAAAGTTGTCATGCCTTTCCTATGAGCACGTTCAGCTTGTTCTGTAGTTGTTGAAGTGATTATTATAGTGATAATGGTAATGTTGTGACTGTAAAAATAAATATATATGTATTTAGCTTTGTTGTCTTTTAAGTAGTTTGGCCTTGCATAAAAGTGCATGCTCTCACTTACCACTCTTTTAAGCATTTAATTCAGTCCTGTTTAACATACTCAACATTTTGCAGGACACACACAACATTTCTAGTATGAAGCTCATTCAGAGAGGCACAGACTGTCCTCGGTCCCAGCTGACTTTAAAGCATTAGCTGGTATCAACTCTACATCATAAGCGTGCTATGTTTTGCCTTTTTCAGTAATGCTCATTTGAACAAAGGTTTTCCCATATGTAGCTTAAGTAATGCTCTAATCAAAGAAATGAAGGGAGCATTTGAAAAATCAGTTGTCATCTTGAGTTCACCTTACCTTAGAAGTAATTTCAACTCAGTTTTGAAGAAAATACAGCAAATGGCTCTAAATACATCTTTGTCTCGTTTAGGGATTAACAGTTTCTGACTACCTTGATTTATTGTACTACAGGCAGAGGCTGGGAGAAAAGGGGGAGCTTTTCTCCATCTGTGCAGCAGTTCTGTGCCTAAGGTGGCAGAGTTTGGTTTATTTCCCAGGTGTTCTCAGTTTGTTGTTATTTAATAGAGTAAAATAGAGTAAAAAACATGTTCAATCAGTGTCACTATTCCATTTTAGGTATCCTTAAATGGTAAATCATGAACCAAGTTTTTCTTTGTTTGCAGACATCAAATAGTATTGGTTTTGGAAAGGAAACAGAACGATCCATGACTATGAGTAAATCAGTAATACCTGATATTCCCTCATCGCATGAGAGTTTGATCAAGTGGGCTTATGAGCATAACTATAGTCCAGTTACTTCCTACACAAAAGCCCCTGTTGCTAACAGATTTCATCTGCAACTTGAAGATACAGGTAAGCTTGAAGATGAACTTTTAGCATATAGATAAAATGTATCTTGTATTTCCAGGAATCTGATGATTTGAAAGGTGCTTTCTTAGTTTTGAAGCTTTGTTGTTGGGGTTTGCACTACTTTCACTGCTCATCATCGAGAATGCTGGTAATATCTACGAATGCTGGTTTAAAAAAAAATCTGTGGCTTTTTGATTAGAAAAGTCCTGATACGTTGGTGGAATTAAATGGTTATAGTTTATCCAACTCACAAGCCATTACAGCTGATCATGCTCAGTGTTCACTAGAATGGACTTCAGCAATTGGATATCTTGTTAGTTAATAAATCCAGCTTTGATTTTTTTTTTCCCCAGAAGTATGAGCACAGCGTTTCCTTGAGACAATAAATGAACATTTTAATTGTTTAGAGACAAAACTGGCTTACCAGAAAAGTCTGAGTGAACAGAATAGATAACAGAGTAAACTGTTAAAAAAATTTAGTTATTTGGCTGGAGTCATTGCTGATGTAAAGATATCCGGGTCCATTGAAGCTAGTGGAGTTGCATCTGGTTTTTCACTAATTCTGAATTTCAACCACTAAAAATGTTGGTTAACTCTTTTGGTAAACCTCAAGTTCACATGAATTTTATCAGTTGCACTCTCATGGGTTACAGATAATTATCTGCTTGGGCCAGATATTGAGATTTCTGTCCTGAGCAGTTGCGTGTATAAGCCAGGAGATAGTTAGTGTTCTCATTTACTCAGTATAAAGTTAACTGTCGTTTGACTTCACTCTGTAAGTAGTTCCACAACAGTGGAGTGACTGAATTCGTGATGGGGCAGGTAGTGGAAGAACTTCACCCAATGATTTGCACTTAGGCTATTTCAGCAGCACTAAAATAGTGTATTTGCTGAATGTGATGTTTCTTTCACTTCTGTGTTGCCTTTTGCATATAATAGGCCCATTCCTCAAAGCTTATTTTCAACTCTTAGCGAGGCAGATTTCTAGCAGGGACTAAATATACCAAGATTAGATGCCTCAGTAACAACTAAACCCTTAGTGGAGGAGTTGTGTCTAGTTACCTGAAAAGTACAAAGATGCTGCTTTGGATGTCTTTCAAAAGCTTCCTTTCTGGATAATACTTTTTTTTGCATGGAAATGATTAGTTCTGAATCCTTTTAGGAAAAATATTGAATAACTTAATGTTCTTTTTTTTCCTTCTTTTTTTTTTTTTTTTTATTAGAAGAGATGAATGATGAAGAAGACCATTCCCTTCCTCCGGAGCTGACGGAATTGCTGGGTGCTAACCCACTGCCTGCGCCAAAGAATCCTGCATTAAGTGATGGCCTGACTTTTCCTTTTCACATTAACAGAGGAAGACATGACACAATGGGAGAAGGAATCTTCCCGTCCAGGGGTTCAGTGGATACATTAATAAATCATGACTTTGGGCATTCCCTCTCAAAACATAAAGAACCAGAAGAAGTTCAGGGCAGTGCTGATGTAGCCCTGTCAATAAAGTGTGATGACAAAGTCATGACAGTAGCTGTAGAAAAAGACTCTCTGCAGGTTGGTGTGATCTTTTATTCCCAAATTTGGGCAGGCTTTTTTGGGCAGACCATTTTATTTCATAGAATCATAGAATCATTTAGGCTGGAAAAGACCTTTAAGATCATCGAGTCCAACTGTTAACCTAGCACTGCCAAGTCCACCACTAAACCGTGTCCCTAAGCGCCACATCTACACGTCTTTTAAATACTTCCAGGGATGGTGACTCAACCACTTCCCTGAGCAGCCTGTTCCAATGCTTAATAACTCTTTCAGTGAAGAAATTTTTCCTATTTATATTTTGATTGAAAAAAAAAAAAGCATTCTACAATCTACAGCCATCACCACCTAACCCCCGCCCCCCCCAAAAATAGGTGAGGAAACTACACTCTAGATATTCTTTGCCATAACTCAGGGTCATGTTTCCTCTTTCCCAACAATCCGGTAGTTTGTAGAGGGATTTCTGATTAAAGATTTGCAGGGTTGGTTTTGTCAAAAAATTACTGTATTCAATCATCAGTCTGAGGTTTTAGTCTCCAAAGTACAAAGAAGCTGCTTTTGATAGCTGTGTGAGACCTGAATAGATCTGTCTTTACCATCTACCGGCTGACAGGTTGCTTGTGTCCATTTGCATTGTGGAAAAGAGCCTGATACAGACAGAGTTTTAGCTCATTTCAGACCAAACAGAGTCAGCATTATTAATCAACAGATTAATAATGAACCTGTTGTTTTCTTTGTTCCATGTTACATTTTTGCATTACATTATTCCCTGTCTGTCATGTATAACAGCATTTTGAGAGTGACCTTCCGTGGATGTCAGTACAATGAACTTCACTTCCTCCTATCAGCAGTCATGAACAGTATTCTGAGCTGCACTTTAAGCAAGAGCCTAACACAATTGTGTTTCAGCCACTTACAAAGCGCCTTTGTTTCAGGCTAGCGGCTACACAAGGACAGAACTCTCGCTGCTGGATCACTCTTGCAAAGCTAGGATGAATGGTACCCATTTCATTTTGGAGTCTTTGCTGCACAAATGTGGGACTCGGACAGCATATACCTTGAACAAGATTGTTTATTTTAACTCTGTGAGTATTTTACAAAGAGGAGCCACCTTCTGCGCTGCATGTCATAGTGGTACAAGGAAGCCATTGTAGTTAGCTTTAGTCTTAGCAAAAAGGAGGCATCTTGATCTTTTCCTATCTAGCTTAAACGTAGTTGCAGCTACAGTCCCTGTATTCAAGGAGGTATGAAGGCTGCACATTCTGTGTGCTCCTGTGGTCAGATAGTATCCCAAAGGAAAAAGGAGGAGTTGGAGTTAAATACTTTCACAAAACTGCATGGCTGAACTTTGGGGACCATCTGTACCAGTCTCAGAGAAGTTGCACCAGCTTTCCCTATGCAGCTTTGATGCACCTGTACATAAACAGTACTACGTAGCTGTAAGGAGGAACAGGAGTGAAGTTTTGTGATTGCACAAAACAATACCATTTAATTCATATGCTGAATTATTTTAAGTGAAATTTTTTCTTCCAAAACTGTGTGTGAAAAAGGCTTTCAAAATGTGAGGAAAAGACATTATCTGTGCATACTTCTCTTTTATAATTTGGATTCATATTTGCTATCAGTTGATGTACGTAGTGTAGGGACTCTTGTATGTGAGTGATGATGCTAAGGAGCCCACTTAGATTCTAAGTGACTGCTTCCAGACTGGCTCAGCTTATGAGCTTGGGTACAGTGCAGCTAATCTGGGTTGGAAAGTAATGACATGTTTCTCTTGCTGAGCTTTCCAGTACATAGAAGTAACCTTGGCAAATGATGGAAAGCCTGTGGTCCAACCCAAACACAGCTAAAGCAATCTGATCTGACCTTGCCTGGTTAAAACCGTTCTATACTGGCAAGTCTATAGCACCTAACTTTAGAAACAGTCCTAAACCAAGACTGTTTAGGATAGAAACATCTCCAAACTACAGAATAGCACGTGTCTGGAGCTAAATACTGTCATTGTCCCTGTATTCTATTATGGCCCAAACTAAAATGGATATTTGCCTCCTCTCCTTTCTCCATCGTGTCTTTTTAATAGCCTTGGCTACTCACTGAAACTCCGAATCATGTATGGTATCTTCCAGAATTTGGGAGCATTTCTCCTAAAAAATAAACACCATGCAGCGGAGTCTCAAAGAATGTATATGTCACTTCTTAGCTCTATGTCCAAGAGAACAAAGATGAAGTCCTGGAAGGGAGGGGACTAGCTGAGGAGCCGCAGGGCATACAGAAGCAGAGTGCAGAACATTGGAAAACAAAAACGGGAATTTTGAGGTGAAGAAATGGAGAAGTGTGCAAAGGAGGAGGAAAAAAGAGGGGGGAATTCAGTAGGAATTCAGAGAAAAGCAAAGAAAGGAAAAATGAAGAAAGGGACATCATATTTTTGGGTGTACATCTCTGAAAATAATATGCAAATGACAGAAGAGAAAATCCTTTAGTGACCCTAACACTTTCAGTGATTTTCTATGAGTGCGTTAAGGAAGACTTTAAGTTGCAAAAAATCACTTTAGAAAGCCATTTCTTTTTTCAGTGTTGGTTATACAAATACCAGAAATAGAATGGAAATGCTGGAGTGCTCATTCAGACACCAGCACCCAGACTAGTGTCTTTGCTGGCTCTGAATTCTGGAAACAAACTAAGGGGCATTCTCTAAATATCTTACATGCTCAGCACAAGGCTGTTTAAGATGTGCTTTCACCATCTGCTTAGCTGGTGCACTTCTCTGGCCTTTGCATTGTTCTGAAGAGAGAAGAAAATAACCATGAAGAGAGAGTGCTCAGTTATCACCTAATTTTATGCATTTGCAATACCTTTTGTGCAGATTGTCATTCAGCTGTCATCACCAGCTGAAAGCAGCGGCTTTGATGATGAAGACATGGAATCAGGTGATAATGGATTTCCAGGGGATGCTGACGAGGGAGATGCCGCTTTCTCAAGCTGGCCTGAAATAGCGGTATGTTACTCTCGGGTTTGCACCTGACAATAGAGAAATGCCTACTGTAATAGGCACTTCACATAAATTACATTAATTGTATAGCAATTAATTTGTCTTCTAACACATTTCTTCTCACTTGTATTTCTTGTGACCCTGTTGAAGATCTGCACTAAGTAGACGGAACGTGGGTGGGCCTGTATTATACACTCCAAATTTGTCCTTATCCAGCTACCACTTCTGACTCGGGATGTATTTGTATTGTTTTTTTCATTTCAGTTTAATTGCACGCTGCAGCAGCCAGAGGATGACAGAGGCGTATTCTGGCCTCCTGAACCACACATCACCAATGTGACCTTCAACATGGAGCTATACAAAACGGATCTGTTCCTTGCGCCCTCCCAAGGACTCTTCTCTGTTGCTGAGAATGGGCCAATATACGTAGAGGTAACAAACTGAAAAAGGCTTTCAAACTAATGGGAACATTTTGCAAGGCCATGCATCTGAGCCAAATCTGTTCTTGTCAGTTGAAAGGTCTCGTACAGTTGCTTTAGGCAGACAGGTGGGTACTTTGGTGGCTGCAGAGAACAGAAACTGTGGGGTAAGAGGCAGGACAATGTTTTGGGTCAAAACCAAAGGATTCCTGCAAAATGGAAGAATTTAATTACAAGATAAATGGGTCATTCTTGCCAAATCTGCTTTTCTATGCAGAACTTAAAGGTGGTCTCTGAGCTCTTGCTCTGAACTGGCATTCCCTGATGAAGACTTCAGGATTCATTTTATTGGGTAATATGGCTGAACCACATCTGAAAGATGTAGACATGCAAAAAATGGTTACAACTGTCCATCTTCCATATGCTAGTGTTCTCAGGTTACAAAGTTAATACAGGTTCTGATCTCTCTCTGATCCACTTAAAAACATCAGTTACAATCCTTTTGAATGCTATCACCCAAGAGATCTAACAGCTTTAGTTAAATCAGAACAGCAAAGTGAACAGCCAGGTACCCTCGACTTTGGGTGCTGGTAATACTTTGGAACTGGTAATATTTCCATGTGTTGCCAAGTTGCTTATGAAGTCTGGGGAATTTCAAACCAATACAGTCAGTATTTCTAAAGATAGTCATGTGAACAGAATTTTCCATTTTTCAAATAACAGTAGGCATTAATAAATACAACATTGGCAATGAAGTAGTATCACCAGTTTATATATATAAATCAAGGAGTGGTGAGCTATGAGCTTATAAGACCAGGAAAATGAGTGTGTTGACTGAATCAGTACCGTGCCATGTTTCTCTTGCCCAGGTTAGTTCCTCTTTGTGAGTCTACGTTGCACATGATAAGCATAGTGGCCCATTTGACACTGGTGCAGTTTTCTTCATTGTTTCGGTGTGTTGTGTCTCTTCCTCATTCTCTACCCAGTGAAAAGTTCTTAAGACACTTGAAGCAAAAAGTATGTCACGCTCAGTTAAGAATATGTTTATAAAAGACACATTATTTTTTTCATTTGGATGAAACCGGCTGCTTCCTTCAGCGATCTGGGATGAATCCCCCTGGCTCCGAGCCCTCTGGTTCTGGAGCTGTTTATTCAGACAGATGTTCTGATTTCTTCATCACCTGTCCTGGCAGAAGCCTTTTTTTTCTGTTTCTCCTTCTTGCACAGTGGAAAATCTGTATCAGTTTTGAACTTCTGTGACTCCATTTCTAGCTGACACACATTTTTTTTTCATTTTTGTTTCTGTTTTGCTTTTGTTATTAACAAATATATTTTGGGTTTTTGGTCAATAAATTGCTTAGGTCATAATCTGTTAGAACTCTATATGCCCATTTTCCTTCTCTGCTAAAAATGTTTTTTATATTTGAATCTTTTGGCATTTTTTTCTTTGTTCTCTACTGTCATTTTCTTATCATATTTTGGTCTCACCTTCCTCCTGGAGTTCTCTTCTTTCCTTGAGATATCATTCATCCTTTTATTTACCTGATTTATTTACCTGATGGTGTTTCATGACAGTGTAGTATGCTTGTCCTCCTTGCCATAATCTCTTTTTTATCTAGTTTACTCCATCAGCTTGTTTACCTGTCAGTATCTGTGGCTTGACTTTCGTTTGTCAGTCTTTACTTCTGTTCTTTTTAGAAGATGGTCTTTCTTGCTTAGATACTTCAGCACATCCATTCATCTCTAATTTGACTGCTGCTCACATCAGGGAGGGAAAAAATGAAAAATGCCTTTATTCACTGCACAACTCATAGCATCTGTAAATTTCTGTATAGACCACAGGAAAATTTGGCAGGCTCTTCCTTAAATATACATGCAGCACGTATGGATTAAGTGCACATTTCTTCTAAGAAGGAAATTATTTCTTGTGGAACTGTTTTCATCAGGCAGTGTTAATGGTTAGGCACAACACTTCTGTTGTTTATTAAGAGCAACATGCTTCATTTGTTACAAATTCCATTTAATTTTTTTTCCTAATTATTCTGTAGCATTTGTTGTCTGCATTCCAGTCCATCTGAACAACATCAGTGCCCTGGAAGTTTGCAGTCTTAATTATTTTTCATAAAAGAATACGAATTGCAGACTTACAATAAACTAAAAGGATCATTTCACAAGAAATTACGGCTTTTTAGGAGGCTCCCCTGCCCCCCAGTCCAGGAATGCCACCCACATGTCAGACCATGACCTCCTCTCTGCCTCTGCATTCCTCTCCTGGCTGGGGGTGTGTTCTCTGTTGTGTCTGTTGCTTTTTTTTTTCCTTTGTCATTAAAGTTTCAAACAGATACAAAGACATGGAATTAGTAATTGACGTCCATACAGCTCTGTTACAGTCTGTGTGCCTAAGGGAAGCAGTGCCATCTCAGGTGGCAGTCGCAGTCATTAACTGCGTGTCTGATCTGGACTGTTTTTTTCATCTGCTTTCGGAAAGATAAGGGATTGCTGTATTTGTGCACGGTTATGCTATTAAACAGCTGCTGGTTTTGGAACCACAGATTTTCTGTGTCTCAGTTTGACAGTCTACCCTTAACATTTAGCCTTCAAAATAGTTCAGATTGGAAGTGGCACTGGAAAACTGCTTAAAAAATAGTTGAAAATGTTAATGAAATATGAACTAAAAATGTCATTTTGAGACCTTACCATCTCTTTCTTTTTAATGCAGGTGTCTGTGACTAAAGCTGACAGATCCTTGGGCTTTGCCATTCAAACATGCTTTGTTTCCCCGTTTTCAAATCCAGATAGAATGTCTGACTACACCATTATAGAAAACATTTGTCCTAAAGATGAATCTGTTAAATTCTACAGCATTGAGAAGGTGAACTTTCCGATACCACATGCACAGAAGGACAAAAAAAGATTTAGCTTTGTGTTTAAACCAACGTTCAACATCTCACTGCTCTTTCTTCACTGCGAGTTGACTTTGTGTTCAAATAAAGACAAAGATACTCAAGGACTGCCAAAGGTCAGTAATTTATTGAAGTCTAAACTTCTGATTTAGGTGAAAATAAGTTTGTTTTTTCTTTTTTATCTGAACTTTGAAGTGAATAAATGGTTTTCTATGGAATTGATGTAATGAACATGGTATCTCTAGGCTCAAGATTTTAATAGATAAGAGTTGTGATGCTATGTATTTTGACTGCATAATTTCTGTTTAAATTTAATTAGGTGGATAAATAAATTGCTTTTTATTACACAAGTGGTTCAGATTTATCTTTGCTATCCGTATCACATCCATATCCAAAGCACAAATAACGTTAGCTTTAATTTCCCAAGACATGCATAATATTAGATAATGTTGCAATCTGATTGTTTCAAAAGAGAATTGCCAGATTTTGCTTTATAACTAATGGAAATGGCTATAAATTAGTTGTTAAAGACTGTGTTCTAAGAATTTGGAATTTATTTTTACTTTGGGGTTTATGCACATCCCCCTTAAAATGTATTTTTTAAAGATGATTTGTCATTGTTGATCAACACGTGGTGGTGGCTACAGTTTTGGCCACCAGATTTTTAAAAAACTTTTATACTAAATATAATTACTACCATTTAAGTTCAATAGTAACACTCTCATAAAGGTTAGAGGATCCTTAATGAAGGCAAAGCTTGCGTCCTGAAGCACAGCTAAGAATTACCTTTGCCAGTACATTATACAGGGGTTGTCTGGAGGTTCTCCTCTTTTTGGTAAATAATATAAGGTAAAACTGATAATGAGGCAACTGTGCAGCTGGAACAGCTGTCCTGGCAGACAGGTGACTCTCTGACTTCACACACTGCTTTTTCCACCCACAGTGCATTCCTCCGGATGAAGCTTGCACCTCTCTCAATGTGGATATGATCTTGGCCATGATGCACAACAAGAAAACCTTCACCAAGCCCCTTGTTGTAATAACACATGAAGGAAAACCAGAAGGTATGAAAATGAGCTTGAACTGTTTAATAAAGCTATATATATTATATTGTGTTACATACAGCCACTTGAAATGAGGGAGTACTCCAAGTATGTGGCATTGTACAATCTTGTGGTGATACTGTGTTTGTAAGATATTATTTGTTTAGACATTTCCCTAGCAGCAATCATCGTGGCAGTTCATTGCCATTTTTTAACTGTCTTTATTGATCTCTGGACATGTGGTTTTGCCAGGCATTGAGAAAGGAATACTGTACTACACAACAATATGTGTTTCATAAGTATGAATATAGCAGTAGCGCTTCCAGCAACTTCTTGTTGCCCAGAGATCAAAGGCAGTGTCTGCTCCCTGCTGTATCATTTCTTTATTGTGCTTGTAAATACATATTTAGGAACAACAACAATGGAATTACAAAGTATTGAGGACGCTGAAACCTCGTAACTTTGTAAAGCCAAGCGGTGGCCACCAGGGAGAGACTCATTAGAGTGCTAAACTATTAAGAGCAAAAGATGAGACTCACAAAGGTATTTTAGCTCCACTTTGGTGGGGCTTGTTTGAGTATGTAATCTTTATGGAAAAAAACATGAGCGTGGCTAGTAACTGGTTGAAGAAGTTGGAAAGGGTGGAGGGCATTGAGATAAAGCAAACGGCGTGATGAGAATATACTCTAGCTTAAGAATATGCCCTGTGAGTGATGGGGAAATAAGAGCTGTTTTCACAGTTTCATTTAATTTGAAAGTTTTTCTTAGTGAATCCCTCTGACAACACCATCAGTCATCTTTTGATGCATTCATAGAAGAAGATATATGTGTGTTATCTTTTTTTTTTTTGGTATTAGCATGGCAGTTTAATCAGAAGCTTCAGTGGCTTCACGTGCACGTCAGAATCTTCCAATAGTGTCCAAAGGCTGTTTGACTTTTGGAATGCTTTTTGGGGAGTGTGAAAGGATGGGGATCAGAAGCCCTTTAACCTCCGTTGTACAGTGCATGCTTTTTAGTCTTGAAACAATTTGAAGTACCATACAGCATTGCTAGGGGACATAAGCAACAACTGTTTCTATTTAACTCTGCAAGTCAGCTCACGTTTAAGTTTTTTTACAAATCTGTTAATACAGATCAAATCCACCGTGAACTAAAGGCAAGTATTTGATCTGTCAATGTGGTACAATTAAAACTGTACTTTGGGCCTGATTCTGCACTTTTTCTTTTTGCAAAGCTCTCATTTTTTTCAGTGGTTATTCTATTGGGAATGAGTAAATTCTGCAACTGAAGTTCAGCTTTCAATAAACAGACTCATACTCTGAGCTCTCTTGCCCTTCCGATGTGTGGAGCATTGTGCACAGCTCCCGTCTCGGGCTCCACTCAGAATGTTGTCTTTGTCAGAGGCACAAGGTCTTAGTGTGCAAAGATGAGCTAAATTTATAAAGATTAGTTACAAGACAACGGCGTGATAGAGTATTTTGTTGCATTGTGGGTGATTTAGTCTAAATGTGGAATGTTTGGTGGAAATCTCCCCAGCATATCACAGCTTTCAGACATAATACAAAGTGGCAGATTAACAACGTAGCTTTGTTGGTATGCAGTTGTTCTGCAGTGAATCAAGCAACCCCTTTTTAAAAGCCAAATGCCATTGTTGGCCAATACGTGAACCTAAGATTGGGAGAAGAAATTATATCACATTACTGAACAGGAGAATTTACATCTCAGAGGTGATGTTCTTCATTTTCTTTCATGTGAACAGGCCGTTTTTCATTGTTGTAAACCATATTATGTGAGTTATTGCCATCGGATCTGCTCTCCAAGCCAAATGTAGAAGTCACGGGCTTGACGTTTCAAAAGTCAGAACAAACTGGTCATTGCAAAGGTGTCATCTTTTTTTCTGCAGACATAAACTTATGACTGTCACTGACCATAATAGAAATCGCAACTGTTTATCTAAATGAGAATAACTTTTCCTCCCCTCCTAATTTTGTTAGTTATTTACAAGCTCCGTTACTTATATTATTGCAGTAGATCCCAATGGAAGTGTCTAAAACCTCACTTCATGTCATGTTCTTTTCCTTTGCATTCCGGCATTTCACACACACACTCCTCCCCACTTCAGTGAAAGGCATATGGATAGCCATTTAAATGCTAGGAAACACGTGTTCTTCTGTTGGAATAATCTACCAATGTCATTGTTCAGATTTTTGCTAAGTGTGGAAACTTTAGATTATTATTTCTACAGCAAAAGGAGACAGGTCATAGAAAGGAGGTCAAGTGAGCAGCTAACAAGTGCCTCTATCGTACAAAGGTATAGAAAATCATGATCATTTCTAAAGGCTGGCTGTTTATATTTTTTAAATTAGATGCTTTTCCTGGACCTCAAGGATTCTCACTGCTTCAGTGTTGCTCTGAGCAACCCACATTAAAATACATCGAAGAACTGGATCACTGGGGAGAATTGATAATGGGCTACACAGCCTATTGTTAATTAGCAGACTTTATATTCTCTGTAGAGAGGCCAATGACAGAATGAGCATGGAAAATTCGTTCTCCTCTCAGCTCAGAAGGCACTTTCTTGGCACTTGGGACATGCTAGTGGAGCGTTTGGGCAATCTGATAGTGCCCTTACCCATGTTTGTACTGTTCAATGCTCTTTGGTTTCATTCCAGCGCTCCTCACAAATCTTACATTCAGTTGTTCACTATGCTGTTAGTGCGTTTGATGGTTTTCCAGCTTATTTGTGCATGCACACACACGCACCCCGCCCTCTATGTTCTCACCTGTTTCCCATCATCTTGCCAAGAGTGATCTGGAAGAGATACTCATGTTAGAAAATGTGATAGTAATGCAGTTTAAGAATAAAATGCTTTTCTGGATATTGTAGGCACATGTGTCTCAGAGCCTAATGATCTTATAGGCTATTGCGGGCAGTTTAGTGCTGCCATTTGGGTTTTAGAAGTTAGAAGCATAGTCTTGGTTTAAGAATACTTTAAATAAATAAATATATTTATTTATACTATTTTTGAACTGCTATGTTTACATAGCGATGAAATTTTTTTTTCCCAGTTGCTAAAGATACAAAAACAAGTATTGGGACACTGTCTTATCAAATCCTTTTACAGCTGTTGCACTAAACACACTCAGATATGCCAGAATTTAAATGAGATCCCTAGGTTACTGGGCAATCCAGAAGCAAACTGCAGCTAACCAAACAGGTCCTTGGATCTGAAGCCAGAATCTCTGGCTCTTCTGCCTGAGGTGGCAATCTTGGAGAAAGATAAGAGAAGCCAGTTAAGCAAAAGAAAGGAAAAGTCTTCAATTTTTTAACATATGTTTACTTGTCTCTTTCTGTTACATGCTGATAATGATGATGATATTTGATATTCTTGCCAAGAATAATAGCTTTGATATAATAGCTATGATCTTTTATTTCCTATATATGATTAAAAAACAAAACAAAACAAAAAAACTCACCCAACTTCCAAGACAGAATACCAAGTAGGACGCAGGAAAACGTGTGAATCAACACATTCATGCGATTTGGACAAAGCAGTGTGTATCATGCCATAATACTGACTTTTCTTTAGAGGTGATAGCCATTGTTTTATTTTAATTTTTTTTTGTGATTTAGCGTGCTGGTATCTCATGTTTGTGATTAGTGAGTAGTCAGATGAATGTAATCACCTTAAAACAGCCTTTGCAAACTGTGCTCTTTAAGAGCTCCACATAGGGATAACCAGAGTTACTGCGGGTCAGACCCGATGACATCTGGGTGGGAAAGGTTGCAATGTACTTGCCAGCAAAATATATGATGCATGAACTATACTGTAGATATGTTCCCCCAAGGAATGATCAATATACAAATAGAAGTTTTCCTGAAGTTCCTGGTTTGTAAAAGTTACAATTAATGTCTTTCTATCAGATCAGATCCTGAAGGTTGCTTGCATAGTTTGTAGACTGTATGTGGAACTGTCTGATTAATGTTTTGTGGGTTTTGTTGTTTTTTTTTTTTAATTAGATCCTTCCCTTCCAAAGCCAAATGTGAGACAGCCACGTAAGTAACTCTGAAACCAGTCTCTTTTAAGCCTTAAACTTTTGTCTAGAAAATATTAGATCAATGAAGAAAATGATCTTCAAGCTTTCTGAGTGTGTGTGTGTGTTAAATTCTGGGACAGAACAGAATTCTGACTGTATTGCTGATTGAGAGATTCCCATCAGTGTTTAGAGAGAACGGCTGTGACCTTTTGCGTATGCAAAAATCAAATTTGGGAAAACACCATTGAGAGTCTCAGCCTCAGCAAGTTCATTTGCTGATGTGTGTGTGTTATTTCCCCCTTCTCTGCTGAGGCCACTGCTTCCCAATACCAGGGTTTCAGCAGCAATGCCATCTTACGGAGCTCCTGTGTCCTACTCCAAGCCTCACTCCTACCCTGCACTGCAGCTGGCCGCATCCCCAGTTACTCTGGCACCAGCACTTATAGGTCGTGCTGAGATGAGGTCACTGACTTGATACGGATTAATTTCTTTGTTTTTTTCTGTTGTCTTGGCGTAGTGAATTAACCAGGGTCAATTACAGACCCAGGAAGGAAGAAAAGGAGAGAAACAACACTAGAAGACAATAATAAACAGGGAGGTGAAGATGATTTGTAGCCAAAACCAAGAATGAATGGAGAAAAGGGAAGATTAGAAGACGAAGTGCAAAGGTTTTTTCCTCTGCTCCTGTCCCCATGTCTTTGGGACTAAATGGGCTCAGAATAGCAAGGGGAATGAGAAATTATGCTTCTGCCACTTCAGCCTCCATGATACTTTCTCCTCTCCACTAAGTTTTCTTCTAAGAGGGGAGAACACTGGCTGGTGCCTTGTGGAAAAAACAGTTGAGTTTAGGACAATCTTTTCTGTTTGCATTTAAAATGACCAGATGTGGCCAAAGGAATCAGAAATCGTCTCATAGAAGAAATGGGAGAAAAACCTTCTAAGCCACTGTCTGTCAGCTGTGGTATATGCAAACTTGGTCGCAGGCACCCAGAAGTGGGTCCTGAAGGCCCTTGCCAACAGGAAGACATTTGTCAAAAGGGGAAAAGGGGAATGGCCCTGAGGATCTCAGGAGCTGTTGGGCTGGGTGATGTCCGTAGGGACATCTGCTGGATGCAGGAACGTGTAAAGTGAGGGTGTTGGTTGTCTTTTGAGAACTGAAATTCCACTGAAGGATACTACTGAGAAGATCTAGTCAGCTCATTTCCTGGCCAGCTTAGTCAGTAAAATGTTATTCACTGGCCTAAGCCATTTTGTGCACTGGGACACATTAAAAATCCTGAAACTAGAAATCAACTTTGTAAGAGGAAATTTCCCCAAATGATTGCTGAAAGAGTGATTATTATTTTTTGAAGCATTTCTAATCACCAAAAAGGAAAACAAAAAAGCCGAAAGTTTCTCTGTTTGGATGGTTAACGGGGGGCAATACATCCAGGAACCAGATGCTGTTACCCTTGAAATGGTACTGCAAAAGGGCCTCTCCCCTAGAAAGTGATTTGCGTGTGTGTGGGGGTTCTATTTTTGTGTTCTGGAATTAATTTCAGTTATTGAAAGCATTGCCAAATGTGAAAAACAATTGTTTCTATTTATGTTTTCGCTGACTTTTTGCTGGCATCTCTTCCCTCTTCACAGCAGTTCCGTTCTCCACCTAGATTTCAGACTGAACTTGCAGGAGATGTAGGGGAAAGTTTGCTTGACTGTTACGGCATTTAAATGAAAAGCACGTTTTGCCAAAAATCTCAGCCTTTTTAAAACACATTTTTAAGATATATGGATATTTAATTGAAAGCAAGTTATTAACGGCCAGCTGAAAATTCTTAATTTTTGCAACGTTTTCCAGATTTGGGTGTGCTGAGCTGGGGTTTTTCTTTGTGATGTGGAACAGTTGGTTGGACTGAAGCCAGTCTCTGAAAGCATCACTTTTATTTCCTTGATGCAAATCTGCTAGTCTGTTCCTTAAAATGGTGCTTAATTAACTATGAATTATTAAAAAACTTTTCCATTGAAGTGTAAGGGTGAATTTTTGTAAAACAGTATTTGCCACTGAAGATAAAAAGTCCTTATTATGTGTATTTACCTTTGTAGCTGTGTTCTACGGTCTGGACACGCTGACTGTCGTGGGCATCGCCTTTGCAGCATTTGTAATTGGAGCCCTGCTAACAGGAGCACTCTGGTTTATCTACTCTCACACAGGTAAGTATGAGGGCTCTTACAGACTCTCGCTGCTCAGTGCAGATCATGCCGCAGGAAATGCAGTGTGGTCTGAACTCTTTCAAGGTGGGAGGAAAAGGGAGGGGGGCCAGCAATGGCTATCCTGGACCTTTTTTCTTGCTCTCTGTTCTTATTAGGGTGTTTTCCAGCAACTCCTCCCATGAGCCTGTTGGTGCGTATCAGCAGATTGATACCCGCCCTTCCCTAAAGGGAGGTGTTACGCATTATGAACAGGATTTAAAATTTGCTAAAATAATTTTAAACGCGAATCTTGAAAACTCACCTGGAACATGAGTAAAACTGGTATTCCTGGCTTGTGCGTTATCATTAATAGCATCTCTGTGTTTCAAATTTAGTTAACATTTCAGTTAATGGATCCGTTTCGGTTCCCATACTCCTTTTTGAAAAACTTTTTGCAGTTACTAAATTAGGCTGACTGGGAATGTGATGTGATCAGTACAAGGAGTGGGCCAAATGGCTAAGAGAATGCTTTATTTACATAGATGTATTCTGAATATAACTAGACTTGAAAATGTTTCTTGGGCCTTGATTACATACAATTTTTGCCCCAATTATTTATTCCTCCATTCTTCAACTGTTACATTAAATTGGTAGAAGTCATCTGTAATCTCACTTAATTGTGTCCAACCAAATAACTAGGAATATGCCTGAGTTGGTGCAGCTTTTATGCATAGATGATTTTTCAGTATCTCCTCGAATTTTTTTCCATACTAAACTAAGTTAGCAGAAATACAAGACTGTATTAGAAGAAGAGGGAGTTTTGGGAGCTTTCTGTTGCATGACATCTGCAAGGTGGTACAGACAAAGACTGGACACTGATGGGGCCTTGACTTGCAGCATCTGACCTTGGCTGCTTGTGGATTACGGGGTATCTCAGGATCCCTACAGCATGCTGGACTCCCAGCTACTTCCAGGTCGCAAGACCCTGACAAGATCTCTGGGAGGTGGGGAGAATGTGACCTCAATTACTCCAAACCTGTGTGGCTCTGGAGCACTGGAATTCTCCCGTAGCCCACAGGGTTTTTTCGGCATCTAAAACCTCATGGAAGCTGAGTGAGAATCCAGCCCTCTCGGGTCAGAGCTTCTGTAAATATTATGATCCAAGAGCCTTATGTTAATTTGGAAAAAAAAACCTGTGGGTTTTTTTCCAGTTGGCAATACAACAACTTTGTATAAGCAGTTTAATACTTCTCAATGCATCAGCTGTGTATGAAGCTTGTTTGGAATTGTGGCAAATGTGGAAAATTTAAGGGTTGTGATAATATGTATAAATAGCATAACTCTGCCTCATATACTACTGAAACATTGTGGAAGAAAAGTAAGTGCAATCTCAATGAGTAAATGTGCAAGTTAAGAAGGTAATTTCCAAATAGGTAGCCTTTATTAACAAAAAATTAAAACAATTGTTAAATTAATATCATTGGTCCTGCATTTGTGGAAGTTCAATCTCTGTTCATATACAGAACCATCTATAGACACGTGCATGTCAGTAGTAAAGGAACACTGGGAAGCCAACATGATAAATCCTTCAGCAACAATAGGACTTGGACCAATCCCATTAAAAGAATATATGAACAAAGTGCATCAGTCATAGTGACCACGTACAAGTAGTGGAGAGGGCAGCTGCTCTGGCTCTGTGTTTGAGAGATGAAAATAAGTGGAGAAAAAGGCCAGGCAAAAAGTAATAAATGAGAGGAAAGAAAAGAAGGGGACACTGTAACTCATCAAATCAGAGAATCACAGAAATTACAAAAAATATCTAGGAAGTTATCTGGTTCAGATTTTCAAAGGATTGTGAAAGTGAACATAATTTTTCTGTGCATAATATCTTGTATCTACAAAGCACAACTTGCAGCAGAGTGCAGTGAAGGCTCTGGCAAGGACAGTCTCTTAGAGGACGACTGCTGTGGCAGACAAGATAATCCAGTGCAGTGGAAACATTTTAGAGCTGGCTGCAGACTTTTATTAAAATAAGGAGGAAAAAAGAAAGATAATCTAAATTTCATCTACAGAGTGGCTGTCTTTTGCCATTACAGAACTCATGCATTGCTGAATTGTGTTCTGAAATCTCATCTTTTGTTGCAAGTAGCACTGGGTTTCTAACACGATTTAGACCAGAGGTTGGAAAATACAAGTTCATTCTAAAAGTGTGTTTTGGTGATACTTAGAGCATGGACAAAAGCTACTGCTGGTGAAGAATGGCAACTTGGGATGTGTGAAGTAAGGTGTTTTTGTTACTGTAGCGCTATATGCGATAAACCAAAAGGCCACCTTTTTGCCAGTAGTAAGAAGGTTTGTCGATACAATTTTATCAGTATGTCTTTACTGGCAGACTCGTTCTAGCATGGAGAAAACTTCACATGAATGAGCTCTTTTGTTCATCTTGATAGGTGGTTAACGTTAAAACCTCGGACAATTGGTAGCACAAAAGAACTACAAAATAAGTAGAATTTCATCTCCAAATATTGAACAAGTGTTGGGTTTTTTTCATGTAGGGCTTTTGCTGATTTCAGTAATGAAAAAATTGGAGATTTCTGCCAAAGCATCAAAACTGTGCTTTAAAATACTCTAGATTCTCTGAAACAATTCAACATGGAGTACAGATGTCCCCAAACACACAGGTAGTAGAAGAAGAGAGGAGGGGAAGCTAGGATCATGGCAACAGAGGAGGAGGAATTTTAGCTGACTTTTCTGCAAAAGGACTCCGTACTTTTGGTCCTTTTTCCAGTCAGTTAAAGGATGTGAAAGGTGGCTGAAAACTTTCCACAGTGGTGTTGGTTCTGCCCAGAGAGGACCCAAGAACAAAGGGAAAGTAGCAGAGATTTGCCACAATTAACCCAATTTACCTTGGAGTCTTACAAATAAGCAAAAATCTTGTGGTGTACATGGATGCAGAAACCCTTCGAAATTTAACCATGTAAATATGTGCCAATGTAGTATCTTTCTTAACAGGGATAATTGACTATGTTTAGGAAGGGACGTGGAGAAGTCTGATTAGTTAACGAGGCTGCTAAAGCAAGTAAAGTGAATGCTGTGTTACAGAGAATTTCAATTGCTTCATTCTCCAAGAAAGCATGCTTTCCCTCTTCTCCAGGCAGTGTTGCAAGTTAATGGGATAAAATGTTCCAAAATCTGAGAAGTTAAAAGCGTCCCTCCTCCCCCACTTCTCCCTTTTTTATGGGATCTGATTTAAAATAAACTGACATAGCAACCAATTATATTTGGCAAATGGAGATAGAAAAGCAAACATTCAGACTTCCTGGACAGGGAGTACAACTGGCAGCTTTCCTAAGTGTGAATAATAAAGTGCATGTTGTTGCATTCAGATGGGTAAAAACTTGTTTACTGTCAATAGATGAGACGTCCATTGCAGCAGTTCTGGTTCAGTAACATGCGATACATGAAGCTGTTTGCATGAAAAAGACAGATGGGGAATGCCTCTTCAGTGATCATTTACATTTCTTTACATCCTTTTCATGAATATTCTTTAAATATACTTTGCCACAGATTAGCTAGGTGTTGAGGAAATAAAATGTAGGAAAAATCAGCCAGTCCAAATGTAGCCGCTAGACTGTGTTCATAACGTCACTGTGATTTGGATTTTTTTTTTCTTGAGGACATGGAGAATTTGTTATTGCTGAACAAGTGATCGCAGTATATCAGAGCTGCTGATCGTGCCCCAGAAATGAGGTGCTGCAGAGGCAATTGAATTACAGTGGAGGGAAGGGGGCTCCCATCCCAAACCGAAGGGAAGGTGCCTCCTGAGATGCTTTCCAGAGGAGCTGGGAGGAGTGGAGCGAGCTGTTGGGCTCGCACGGGGACTCCGGCTCTGCATTTGTCACTTTGCCATAAAGAAAAACAACATGTGTTTAGCTTATAAATGAGTTTATGGTTAAATGCATACGGATTGTATTGACATGCCGAGGCTGACGCAAAGCTGTGTGCAATCATGTGGTTTGTAAAATGGGTGACAGCGGAGCTGCAAGGAGAGCCGGCGGGAGGGCGCGGGGCCGGGGGCCTCGCTGGGGGAGCGGGCGGCCGCTGATCCTGTGCGCGGCCGCAGCGGCCCCTCCTCGCGCTGCCGGGGGTAGGGGTTCACCGGCTTGCTGTTTTCTGATGTCTGTGTTCGCTTGTTTTGTTTTAATGAAAGGGAGTTTGCTTATCACTGCCTTCATAAATAGATCCTGTAGTACAAAAGGAAGGCAGGCTTGTACACGAGCAGCTGGAGGAGAAGGGAGCTAGTCGGGAGGGGACAACATCCAAACAAGGCTTATGAAAGCTTTTACAGCACGATGACACGGATGTTGATTTGATACAGTTTATTCTGATGGGTTGCAAAGCTGTTGCCAATGCAAGTTAGAGCTGAAACTCGGTCTATTTGCAAGATGACTGAGAGTAGATTCTGACCTGCTGCATGTGAGCAGAAATCTGCCACCATGGACGAGCTACATAGTTATTTCTTGCACTGGGAAAAACAGAATCAAAATCTGCTCACAAAAGTAAATGCTGGACTTAGTGCTGAATTCAAGAGCGTGATCCTGACCCTCTTCTTAAACGTTTCATTGGTCTCCTGGGCGGTGTGGTTTAGTTTGTTGTTTTTCTGTCCTGCCCCGTCCCTTCTTTCCTCCCCATTCCTAAACCAGTGGGGTGTAAGGCAAGAGCTGTGCCGTGTGGGGCCTTACGTGTGCTCACAGCTGTGGCCGCAGCGGAGCTAGCAGCAAACCCGCTGGTTTCCATTACAAAGAGCACTTGCAGCCTCTGCTGTGAGAAACCCTCAGACCTCCCTTGTTTGTAGCAGACCTCTGCATACTGAGCAGCCTGCGGAAGGACATCTTCTGGCCCGAGACTCAAAGCGTTAAAGGCACACTTCCTCCGCGGCCGCGTTCCCGAGGAGCTGGGGGCTCTGGCAGCGGGGCAGCAGCGCACGGGGCATGGGGATGTGCCAGAGCAGCTCCTGCGGGAGGAAGCTGGCTCGTCCCGGCTCTGTGACCCTCTGGATGCAGGCTGTGCCTCCGGCCTTCAACCTGTCACTGAAGCAATCGCTGGGGAACGGGAGCTCTACCAAATCCTCAGCAGGGAAGAAAAATTGGCCGCAGCAGACCTGGCCCGTGGCGTCAGGTCTCGGATGACCTAGGGCAACCTGAGCAGATCATCTCTGTCCCTGTAAGGTAATGAGGCAGGAGATGTACCAGCCTTTGATTTTTTGCTAGTCGTTCCTGCCCGTGATCTGGCAAAACATTTCCGTCTTGCTCCTTTGCTGGGAAAGCAGGCATGCGGGTGCTGGCTGCCACGGTTGGTCTGCAGCTCAAGCAGCAGCAGTCTGTCCGTGTTACCTGCTGAGATCACAGCTTCGCAGCCTGAGAGAGGAGCTCAAGGGAGGGGCAGCTGCAGTGCACGTTATATAAACTTAGTCTTGCCATCTGTTTTGAAGAGACTATTTTGTAGTGTTACTAAGGTTGCGGATTTGAGTGCTGTAACTTAAAAAATGCCACAGTTATGGTTTCCTACATGGTCTCGATATGATCTTTTGGGCATTTGCATAATGATGCAATTTTTACTTCCATGCTAGTTGAGAGCTGGATTTTTTTTTTCCATAGGATCCCAGCCACAGGTGCAGAAGGGGTGGGAGGAGAGCAGACAAAAACCTAGGTTTTATCAGGAGCCATAGATCTGGCTTTAACTCCTGAGTGCTTGATTTGGCAATCCAAATAACAAGGGCTTTCAATTTATTGTCAGTAAACAATTAACAAGAAATGGTAAGTCTTGTTCTCACTACAGGTTGTAAGTGCTACACATGCTGTGGTAGCTATAGGGGAACTTTCTGCTTGTTATATTCGGAGTAAATCAAGTCAAGCTTGCAGGGTAGCCTGTTGTTTTTCTATATGAAGAAAATTGGCCATGTCTCAGGATATGTGGTATCCAGCTGACTGAAGAACATTGTCTTCAGCTCCACTTTTAGTAAATACGCTGCTCTATAAACTGACATTTAAACTAAAGCCTACATTTTATTTGCCTTTTTCCATGAAACAGCAAAGCTATAAAGTGGTCTGCGTCGTGTAACGGGACCCATGTGAGTGACAGCTGACAATAGAAAATGGACAGTGTCTACCTTGACAGTTTCCATCAGCTGCTTTCAAAATGCTTAAGAAAACAGCATTATTTTCCCCATGTGCATAGCAATGCTAAGGTGCCAAAGCCTAGTAACATTTTCAACAGTATTCTGTTTGAGGTCTGTTACCCAAGACATTCATTGCATGGAAATACAGACCACCAGAAGAGGAAGACTGGGAAGGAATGGATTACTGCTTTCTATGACAACTAACATTTTCAGTTTCCCTTCTCCCAACCCCCCTTTTTCTCTCCCCTTTCCCTCAGGGGAAACAGCGGGAAGGCAGCAGGTCCCTGCGTCCCCGCCAGCCTCCGAGAACAGCAGTGCAGCGCACAGCATCGGCAGCACGCAGAGCACCCCCTGTTCCAGCAGCAGTGCAACCTAACTCCAGGGAAACACCGTTGAGGAGCAACAAAGGAGTGCAGAGGTTCAAAGGACTGTGTGTGGACATAAGCTTTTTAAAGTTAAAAGGATTGGTTTGGTTGCTTTTGAAAAAAAATGAGGAGAGATTTTTCTACAGGAAAAAAAAAAACACAGACTGATTTTTCTTTTGGGGAAGCCACTGTGTGTGTGAGTGTGTATATGTGCACACAACGCATGGGTAAACACAGCCTGTTGGATCTTCTATAGCATGTTGTGCTACATGTGACAAAGCTACTAATTTTTACAGTACTGCAACCTGTTCTAGGGGTCCGTGGGCCCTCAATGTGAAATCTATGCCAGTTTGGAAAAATGCTGCTTTGTCTATATGACCTTTTTCTTTCCCTAAACCTTCTCATTGACACAAGGTATTCATTAAGGGAATTCAACAAGATAAGCAGAACAAAGATGATCTTAGGTCAAAGGATTTCTATTTGTCTAAGCAAGAAAGCCCCAAGGTGAGATCCCTTTGGGTAGTAACATTTTATTACTTCAGCTATGTTTAGCCACTGTTGAGTAACCTTTGTTTTGTTAAGCTTACAGCTACAGCATCTCATTTGCTTTCCTGTTGTGTTTGCAGCTTCAGGTTTGTTCCAGGTATTTTTGTTTTAATATGCATTGATTTACTAATTGGAGAAGAGCACACTCTAACATTCCCTTTCTTGTTCTCTGGGCCAAAGCTCTTTACTAAGAGATTTTTTTTTAATCTACTATACCAAATAGAGGCACACACAAAAGTTAAGACAAATAATGTTCTTGTGCACTATCGTAGATGTGTGTGTACCTTCAATGGCAATGTCTTTATGCAAATAGATGTATGCCTAAGTATACAGAGCCTAACTTACCACTTTAACAATTGGGAAATTAGCGCAGTGTTCCTTCCATACATAAAATATATAATGCATATATATACATATAAAAAAATAAAAACCAACTGTCTCTTCAGTTTATAATAGGATAGAGGAGATAAAAAAGGTGATTTGGATCTAATCCTTTAGCTAGCCCAAATTCCCTTTGAAATAAGAGATGGTTTTGAGGGCACAAAGAATGTACAGTAGAGCCTATTGTTTGTGCAGAATACTGCCTATCAAAATGAAGCTATTCTCTTAAGATAGTTGTGCCGTTATTTGTGTCAACCTGTTTTATGAACATTGCAATTGGATAGTCCCAAAGCAGTGTCAGAATATGGAAATGGCAGAAAGGTACTAATTGTCACAGTATTTTTTTAGTGTCATTGCCATATCTTGACCTTCAAATCAATGCCAAACGAAAAGAAAGAAGACACTTTTAATGTGTAATTGTTTCACTGTTATGTTGCCACTTTGTAATTGTAATGTGTTCTACTGATCCTTCTCCTTTGAGGAAAAATGAGCATTGTTTTCCTCTAAAAATGAGATAAGTAATTTTCATTCATTTTAGTGAAGGTTACCTGTGTTCTGCAAGAGGAGAAGGGAATTCATTACACTATAGTGATAGTCTGCTCTGAAGTCTGAGCTGCAGATTTCTTTTGCTGATTCTACACTTGTGCCTTGCTGATGCCAGGATGGTCAAAGTGCAAGATATGCAATAGATGTAAGTGCCCAGGATCAGGTGGAATATTACTCACTTTGAATCAAATCTGTTACTAATCCTGCAAACATGTATGCATATGAGTAACTACACGCCTCGTCCTTGCTAGTACAAGCACATGCTCAACTCTACACGCTATTCTCGGAGTCCGTGGAGAATAGTTGGTGTATAGTTACACATAGGAAAAGTGTTTTCTGTTACCAGGCCAATGTGTAGTCCTGGTAATGTCAATAAGATTGTAACGTACGCGTAGTTATCCCCATGCGTAAGGGTATGCAGGATTGGCTCTGTTACGAGGTGTTGGGAGGATGAATGTGCTACCTGTGTGGTTGAAAAGAAAGCGCTTTGCCTAACCTTCAGCAGAATGTATTGTATAAGCATATTCTATGTGTAAAGTCTTTAAAGATGTCTTCAAAGAAGACTAGAGTCTTTAAGTTCAATCATAGCTATATTTTACTACATTAAATTTCTGTATAAAGATATATTTAAATGTTTAGATAAATGTAAGCTACTCTATATGAAATGTTTAATTTCAATTACTGTGAAATTTACATATTTTGTACATTCTTTTCCCTGTTTTAACCCTTTCCTTCCTCAGATATTTTATTAAGTAGTTTCTTATAAGAAGTATTAGATTTGGTTGTTGGGATGGACAGGTTGAAAACTTTTCTGTAAAATAGTAATTGTATATTTTTGAGAGAAACATGCTGCATTATCAATGTTTTTTATCAAAAATTTACTCTAGTTTTAAAATAATTTACAGATTTATATTTACCGTTGGATAAACCAAAAATATATCTAAAGATCAAAGATTTGATTTGTTGACTTGTATCTGAAATACAGTTTAAATTAATTAACTGAACTTGGTGTACTCAGCTATTTAATTCAGAAATGTTAATCAATCTGAATTAATTGTCTATTGGAGGTTACCAAAACTACATGTAATTACTTAGCAGATGGAACAGCCATTTCTGCTTCAATAAAGAGAGAGACGGAGAACCAAACCCGGGCATTCCCAGTTAATAGCTTTATTACAAAAATGTATAGTACTTTCCAGCAGGTGTTAAGCTGCCTGCAGTTCAGAGTACTGATACACCTATAAGCTCCGCTTTTATAGCAGCCATTTGTCTCTACTGCAAGTTTCTGTGCGTGGTGTGGCAAACTCCTGAAGGCGTAACCGCCAGCCGCTGGTTCCCGCCTCTGTCAAACCTGGTCTCACCGCACTGGACTTCACATGGCAGATACCCGCGGGGTGTGGAAGGCCAGCGAGACACTCCTGTCCCAGCGGAGGGCTTTAAAGCAGGGCTTCGGGGGGACAGGCTCGGTGGTAGGTTTCAGCATGGTGGAATCGACTGCAAAGGAACTTCTTATGTAAGAACGGGAGGATTGGGCTTAAAAGGGACACCTTCTGTCTGTAAAAGCTATTAGTAACGAACTTAAACTCCAAAGTAGACTGCTCATTGTGTCATGCATCGTCTAATCACTAACTCTAACCTTTTACAGCATTTGGTTTTGGACATTACTATATTCATGTTTCAAGAAGTCAGATCTTTCTGTGTTAGGCTACTTTTGTAGCATTTTCCACATGGAAATGGATTTTGCAAAATGTCTGTAGATGTTGATGATTGTAACCTTCCCCTGCCCTTTTCTAACCATTTCTCTCCTATATGTACCATTCTTTCTGTTATGTATATCTACCTCATGCTTCACAAGAAGACTGTACTGTTGGTTGTGCTGACAGCCCTTCATGTGAGGTGACTGTTCTGCCCTGTTGTTATTTTGTCATTCATGGGGATGTTCATAGCGTTATCGGATCTTCGCTGCCATGTTCCTACCAGTTCCAAACACAATATTCTCACCTTCAAATAAATAAGTACATTTCTTTAAGATCCCAATGCCAGATGTTTTTTTAAATCGAAGAATGGGAGAAATTTACTTGCTAATACCTGTGGCCAGTCTGAACACCCCATTTGTATTTCATATTGCATTCAGTATTTCAGAGACTTGTGGAAATGCATAGTTGTACAGTTTTTATAACCACAGTGTCATGTCATCTTAGTCTCTTGTGCATAATAAAGTATATATCAATTTATTAATAATTGATGCCGTGATTCATTTATTTGAAGTTGTATAGAGCCAACAGCAGTAGATCAAGTTCTGTCTCACTGCCATGTCCTCATCTCGCATAAACTTCAGTGGGAGTTGTGCGCGTGAAGGCAGGATTTGATTTTGTGTGACCACCTTGATTTTCTCCTTTCTGCGTTCTTTTATCCGTTGGCTTTGGTAGGCTTCTCAGTATCATGACTTCTTGCAGAAACCAGTAGATACATGTAGTTAAATGTTCTTCACTCTAATTTGAAGTCCAAAACTCTGATCCTGCAGGCGTTTAGTTGTTGCATGTCGAGCACAGCCTCAGAATCCTGCACAAAGCCTGGCTTGAGCACAGTCAAGCCTCAGGGTCTGCTGTTAGTCCTCTAGCTGAAGCAGCAGAGCTCCCTTGGGCTGTCGTACCCTTGACTGCAAGTACGCTGGAGAGCAAGGCTGAGATGTGTTTTCGTTACTGAAGGGTCTTCCTGTGCTAGAGCAGATAGCTTGGCCATGTGTCAGCAGGGCAAGGATTTGGGTGTTTACTATCCTGCTTATTGCTTTGTTTCCTGTATTTCATGTGCAAAATATTCTTTATGGGCACTCTGGGGGAGCCAGCCTCAGCGGTATTTCCCGGGGTTATTCAAAGGTTGTGGCTATTAACTCACAAAAGACGGTTCCCTAAGAAAGGGATCTAATATGTTTAATGATCACTTTTAAATATCAAGATTCCCTCAGTACAGAGAAGGCTATTAATTAGAAGCAGTTGTAAGCTTACGTGTTGCCTATGACTTACAACTCACAGAGGTGCAATAGATTTACTGCTTCACAACCACTGTATTTCAGTTTCTGCATTAAGACATTTTTTTTTTCCTTTGGAAATGAACTCTGTAGAGTTGAGTCTCAGCATAAAGATACTGGAGCTGTTCTTCACCTTCACCTTTAACAGTTGTATTTTGACTAAAACATGGTGTGAAAGCATAATCAGTGTCTTGTATGAGGAATTAATTTTAAAATGCAATTATTAGCCAACAAATTGTGATATATTTGTACGAGTATTTTCAGACACTAAGAAGCAAGAGTCTTGCCATATTCCAGAGTAAGCATCAATGTTGTGCGTGTTTGTTTCTGCCAGGCATTCATGAGTGAAGCAAACATTTTGGAGAGTCAAAAAATACCAAGTGCCAGTTTCAGGAAAAACACAGTCCAGAGCTCTTCTATTTTAAACAGAAATAAATTTATTGCAGTGTTTCCTTCAAGACAATATAAAAGGAAACGGAGCCAATATTTTGATACATTTTCACAGCTGTCACTTTGTAATTGTAAAGCAGATATTTATGAGGCTGGAAGTCTGTTTGCAGCTTGGTTTTTGTACTGTATTCCCAGATCTCCGGCCCTGGAGCTGGCCTTGCAAACCTGTGTGCATTTACACTGTTTGAATTCTTTGCATAAGAAAGATCAAATTACATCACTTCACCTACCCAAAGAAGGTTATGGCTTAAATTACATTTTTACAGAGTCTCATTTGCTAGAAGCCTTCAGGGACGTACTGCAACACGTCCAGAAGATGATGTGCACCGAGGTGGCTCCAGGCCTGCTGTGCAGCCAGTCTCGCCTGCCTGGCTGGCATTTAGTTCTGTGCCGTGCTGCAGTTTTACAGTGTTTAGGAAAAGTATGAAGAGGAGTTGGTTTTCAGATAGTTGAGGAAGAAAAGCAGCACTTTTTTATTACTCTTGCACTTTTTAAAAATGACAAATCTTTTTCCATCCAATTATTTTGGCATGTATATCTGAAGAATTGGTTAAAAAATATTTGGGTGGAGTCTCTTTTTCATTCTGCTCTTAACTGCTGCTTGTAAACTGCCAGCTCTAGTAAAGAACGTACTGTACTGACAAAAAACTAAATCAGTATTTTAAAAAGCAGAATATTAGCGTTAAGCAGAGAAAGCTGGTGGTATTTAAAGACACTTTCAGTGGCTCAGCAAACTCACTCTCTGTTTTGTCAACCATGTAAATTTTTTACAGTATGCCTGCGAAAATCAAAGGGCAATCCCTGCGAGTGACTGCGGTGTTCCCGGTTCCCGAAGCATTTATCTTCCAGATTTGCTTTGCAAATGGGGTGAAAGGATCAAAAAGTTCCCAGTCTGTCCTTCAGTGCAAGCAGGCATCTCCCAGGGGGTCGTAAGAGCTTGGGATGTAGGGAAAGTCTACACAGTATTTTTATTAGTCCGTGATCATAAAAGTGATTAGTAACATCAGCTGTTAAGAATGGAAAATAAAATAAAATAAACAGGAAGATTTAAGAGGATCGTACACACGGGGCATTTGCAGCAGGAATATTTAGGTTTTCACAAAATTTTTGAGTGCCAAAACATGTCATAGAAAATTTAAATCACTGAAAGGAAACTATAAAACAGCATGAAGGAAGCAGTTAGAAAGTGTCTGGAAACGGGAGGCTGCAGACTCATGCCACACTTCGGCCTGAAAGGCGCTGGGGCTGGCGGGCTTCCAGGGCCGCCACGCACCGGCTGCGGCGGCGACCTGCCCCCCGCGCGCGGAGGGCGCGCGGGGTGGGACGTTACCCGTCACCGCGAGCTGACGCTTACAAAGCGTTAGGCCGCAGCAAAGCAAGCAGGATTATTATTGACAAGACTTGCCATACTAACTTTGGGGTACGTCTATCCTTGTGAGACGCCCTTTATTAACAGACTTTTTAGACAAATGAGCTTTTTTGTGTAAGCTAAGCAGCTCGCTCTGGCTTTTGCTCCAGGAAGAAGGGCCGTGAAAGACAAAAGGCTCCGGTGAGGAGCCGCTAAACCAAGAGACAAAGGGCAGCGCTGACGCTTGGGACGGTCGGACGGCGCGCATTCGCCTTGCCAGGAGGATGGGTGAAGCGCCAGTCCTCCCTCCCGGGGAACTCCCCCACTGCTAAAAAGCCTGCTGAGGGGTTTGAAATAAAAATCGCTGGTGTGAGTGAGAGCAAACTCCTGCCTCTCCCTTCCGGCTGGCGCAGGAGCAGGGGGGCAGGCGGGCGGCGGGGCGGCCCCAGCGCGGGGCAGGGTGAGACCTGTGGCCTCTCAGGCAGGCTCGAGGTGGCAGCGTGGGGCTCGGCACCGTCCCAAGAGGGTTTTGCGGCGGAGCTCGGACAAAGCGAGAGGGGAGGTGGCTGCCGGCATGAGGGTGCCGGGGGCACGGCTGGGGGTGCACAGCAGCGCTCGGTGATGGGTCCTCAGGGGAAGCAGGTGTTCGGGAGTAGATTTGAAAGAGGACAGCCATGACAGTCCGTGTATGCCCAGTGGGAGCGTGTGAGGCGAAAGGCGGAGCTGTTGTGAACATTTTTTGGCAAAATTAAATATCGCTGTTGCTGAAAGATGCACGTGGGTGTTGATGCGGCGGGAGGGTGGCTCACGTTTTTAGCCTGATAGTTAAATTACCATCTAACTGAACCGCCATGCGGTGAGGGCCCCTGCGTCCTCCGGGACAACGCATGGCTCTGTACAGTGTCTCTGCGTGCAGGTGGCACCTGCACGGTCTGGGGCTCTGGTCGCAAAACAGACCAGCCCTCACTGTTTTGTTTTAAGTGGAAAAAGACCCGAAGGTGGGGTTTGGATCCCAGTGCTCTGACAAAATGTTTCAAACCCTCTCTTAGAGCCACAAAACATGCTTGTCAGGCAGCTCCAGTGCACAGGGCAGCACAGAAAAAGCAGACTACTGCAAGTGCCAGATGATGAAGGGTGCTGAAGATGTGGAAGATGGTCAGTAGAGAGAGACAGGAGCAGGTATAGGATGACAAACACCTACACAAAGAAGAAGGTGAGGCTGTATTTTTACTTTACATAGACTTAAGCTGGCGGTGCCCTCAGTCTGATGATGTGGGGAGGTGATGATGGTAATTAAGGGTGGAAAAAGGAGGGAATCCACGATGAGGTTATTGTCAAGTTGTTTGACAGAGAAAGTTGGATCAATGCTGCGATTATGAGTATTGTAGCATGAGAAGCAGAGCGCCTTGGTTTTGTCCAGGGAGGGTTGAGGGATGATTACACTGGAAAGCGTGTACCCTGCTGACATGCTTTGTACCATTACAAAGCCAGAGTAAGTACACCCATGTTTTTACTGGCAATACTTAGTTAATTTTTCTGTGACTTCCCTCAAATGTGTGTCCCTGAAGTGAGTCATGTTCTACTAGATGTTAGACAACAAGGGTCTGTCATAAACCACGAGGCTTTTGCCAGGCCAGCTGCCTGGCCCTTTTGTCCCCGTGGACTGTGGAACGCACAGGCTGATCTGCTCTGCAGACGAGGAGCGATTCTCCTGCTCGGGTTGTGCCCGTCGCCCGCATCAGGGATAACCTACCGAGGAGGCTATAGTTACATTGGGAACTTCAGAATCTGGCTCTGGCAAGGCCTTGTGTACAGTTAATTTTATTTTCTGGTTTAATGGTAGGAATGGGGTTATGCCAAGCTAATTCCAGAAGATTTCTCCGTTGCTTGCTTTTGTACACTTTGATTTATGGCATTGCTCTTTCATTCAAAGGAAAAAAATGAGAAGCTTAAATAAAAATTGATAGGCTAAGAATACAAGATGTTGAAAGTCAGACCTCATACTTCTAGAGTGCATACTTCTTTGTCAGTATCTGGTTAAACAACGGTGAACCAAGAACAAATTTGCTATTCTCTCTTTTAGAAGCTGTAAGACATCTTAATTACTGTGTTTATTGGAGTAATGACAAATAGTATGGTTACATGGACCCCAGCTACATTTTTATAGCTTTCCTGCGCTTTTATTGAGCAAAGACAAAACTGTGATACCAAACAGCTAGGTAGTCAGGCATTTATGTTTTTAATATAAATGCACACATGTATACAAACGTATATCATTCCATCTAGCAGTGGGAGAACTCAGGAAGGAAAAGTGCCAATGCGTATGTTAGAGGACAAATGCACGTGCACATGAATAGTGCAGAAAACATCTAGAGTATGCATGCCAGTGCTCCTGCGAACAAGCGTTTTACATCTGGAACATATGACTCAGTTGTGCTCTCTTTCAAAATCTTAAAGGTCTGGATTCTCTTTGCTTAGTTCAGGCAGTTAGGGGAGCCATTAGCCTATGCTTGCCATATGGCCGCTGGAGGCAGGCAGTCCCTGAGGCTAACTCAGCACACCTTGCCTGTGTCCTGTGTGGGCACTGGGGAGATCCTAGAGCAATTCCGTTCCTAACTGAGTACCTGCAGCTGACCGGGATGAATCTGGATGTCCATCTTCTCTAGACAGCATTGCCTGGGTTGGGGAACAGTTCTTACAAAAATCATGTAGTTGAATGGGAATGAACGGGTAAATTCTCAGAGCTTATGTGTGGTGGTGGTGCCAGTGTAGACATACGATGATGTAAATTTATTTTGACACAATCAATTAAGGTAACAGTTACATGGAAGGAGGCTAGAGGAGATCAGGGTCACTGCCATGCAGGTATGCAGCTTCTGTCTCTAGGTGGGATAACTCAAGTGTTGCCTCCTGCTTACAAAGCTTTAAGAAGATTTCTCACTGCATTGAATGTGAGTAAATGTGTGTAAAACTGGAGGCACTCGCCAGCATCCAGGCTCAGTGCCATATTTGAAGAAAAAAAGAGTTTGTTGTTATTTGGAGTCCATATTTCATTTTTAGAGCAAACTAAGGGCCAGATTCTCAGCTGGTATAAACCTGCTCCTTTGACTTCAGTCAGATTGTGTCTGTTTACACCAGCAGAGCATCTCTCAAGTGCATAAGCTATTCTTTAGCACTGAATAACAGAAATATAATCTGGCAAGCAGCCAGTTTGAACAGCTGCCAGTGTACTTCAGATCCAAAAATGATTCCTTGAACCCCAGCTCTTCCCTCCTTCTTTAGACTTTCATTGAAAACAGGACCTGTTCCCTAATCTCTCAAGTCATACTTCTTGCAACTCTAGTTCAGCACAGTACCCACTTTCTCCAAACATCTGAGTTTTGCTCTGCAGCTGTAAAACCTTTTTCCTCAACTCCAGTCAGCATTAAAAGCTCTTATTTCCAACTGAAGTTCTGACAACTGCAGTGCTGGTCCTCCTGTTTGCATTTAAGTCAAAAAGGCTCACATTTCAGATCAGCCAGTGCAAAATGCCATACTCTCTTCTTAAAAATATGTGTGTTCTGAGCAGGGTATGCAAGACAGCAATGCACTAGAGCTATTCTGGCTTCAATGAATTGTGGAGGTTTTACTATAAAAACTCCCAAAGAAGGTTGAAGCATGTGATCTGGGCAGCGCACATGCAAACATAAGAATAATGTGCTAATTAGTCACAGAGAGACTCTACAGCAAAGCCCACAGGCTTTATCTGACACTGCAAAGCCCTTGGTGGTTCTGTACCTGATCACAGCACACAGAGGATGACACTTGAGAGTGGTTGTGGCTTGCCCAGACAAGTACACCGTGATATATTTGACATGTTGTCTTTCTGGGGCAATGTCACTCTTGTAAATGGAGAGAAATGCTGCTGATGTGCAGAGCGCTGGGCTGTGTTTCCCAGGTGCTGTCTCTTCTGAACTTGTGAAGCCAAATGGCTTCCAGGGTGCCGATGGGCTCGCTTCTGACAAGGGTGACAGCCATCAATGGACCACTGCTGCTTTTGTGTCTCTTGGTTAGGCTTCCAAGGAAAATGCTAGCATTAGTCATAGTGAATCAGCTGTAACTATCCCACCCATTATAAACCCTATTCACATTGCCTGTTTCCAGATGTTTTTAACTGGCAACTACTTTAAAGCGTGTTTACTCTCTGGTCGGGACTGGGCTAGTTAGCACTGCATGTGATGAAGCCCACTTACCAGTGAGCTTTAAAAATTGTTTCATTGATCCATTTTTTCAGGAGAGTTTCTTTCTCTTTTCCCCTTGAACGCATTGCCATTCCTGCATTGAGTGCTGTCCGTTCACACTTCTGAGCATGCTTTTCGGACAAAGCAACCACGTTTCTAGCTTGACAGTCTTGCCTTTGTCTTCTGGAAGTGCATTTGTGAGTTAGGTGACCTCACGGGAGACAAAGAAGTAGCATGTGGCATTTGAGCTCTTTAATATTAAAGAAATATTTCCAGAAAACAGTCTGCAAACAACATATAGACTGCAACTTGCATTCAGGGCTCATCAAATGCCTTGGAATAGCAACCAGAATAATAAAATCACACACTGCTCTTAGACAAGTAGTAAGTAGGAAGGAAAAAAAGAAACCTATATGGGCTAAGTATGTCGGTTGTGTTGAACTCTTTGGGAAAGATTTTAAGTTTATGGAAAGAAATTACTGTCCAGTTCTGTAAATACAGACATGTGAAGCTGTTGCACAGTGCTAAAACAATTTTCTAAGGAATTAGAGTAGTTCTTTTATCAGTCATCAGATTGAAGGAAACCACTCTTCATATATCATGGGCTATGCTTTCAACATAGTCTGTGATTCATCGTCCAGGACTAAGATATTGCAGGGATGTTCTGTGAACTTCTCACCTTTCCTAGGACTGACTGCCATAGAAGTACACACTACATGACCCCTGACAAAAGGCTTATACAATGTGTGAGTCAAACTGAGACTTGACCAAGTCTTTCATGGGAAATCTTGCATTTTCCTTGAAACTGCTTTATTTTCCTGAAGATTTCTAGTGCTAAAATTAAGCCTATTTTAAACTGCTTTACTGAATTACATCACACAACTTTATGCCTCTGTCTGTGAACTCAGACACATACTGGCAGCCGGTTGAGGAAGTTTCACACCTTTGTTTTATTCTTCTAAAGGACTTGATAACTCCATGTGGATGTCATTGGGATAGCAAAAACACGCTCATGGAAGGGTTGCCCATTTCTTTTTTTCTTGAGGAAGATTGGTTGATCAAAGCTAGCATATAAATCTTGCAAAAACATCAGTTTTTACTTTCCATAACACAGTAATAAGAACCTTTCACTGGTGATGCTAATTAAGAAAAACATTTCTCCACTGCCAGTGGTTTTTCTTTGATGTTCCTATCAGGCCAATGCAAACAGGCAAATGCCAGAGAGCTGAAACTCCAAGTATTGCCTACTAGTATGTCAGCAGTATCTAGTATTGCAGGTCTGTCTTCCAATCAAGGCACGTGGGTTTTTGGGGTATAAATTGTTGGAGCCCTAGTGGGAATTTCCCACGTAAATCTCGCTCCTGTCGATTAGTTGAACAATTGGCTCTTGACTGTTACTTTCTGTTTATGTATCTTCCTCCTCTCACAGTTTGAGTTCATTTTGCAATAAAAGCTGCTTGGGCTTATTTCCTTTTAAATCCTGATCATGACAAATAAGTCTTAGCAGCCTATTTCTTGTTAGTTGTTGTTATTCCCGCATACTCCAGGTACTGCAATACAGTGGAATTACCTTTAGAATAAAAGGTTCACACATTGTAAATTAGACACAAAATATATCTATTTAGGCCACCTTGTCTGCATGTCTGAGTCATCTGGAGGTTTGATGTGGATTTTATAGCAGAAAATTAGTGCTGATTTCTGTGACAGAACTCTTGATTACTACCTGAGTGAGTCAGGTTCTGGTATCCAGACGCGGGAAACTGAGAGCAGATCTTGATAGGTCTAAACCCAGAGATTTGGGGACAGTTTATTATATTGCCTGATATTTATACAATCTACTTCAAGCCCTTTGGGGGCAGCTATTATCTGCTTTACTTCGTTTAGGCATCGGTTCTCAAGAATGACGCTCCCTGGCCAAAATGCCATTCAAGAAAGATAACCTTGTACTTCCCATGGAGTGATGTAAAGCACTCTGGGCACAGCGCAGTGAAGAACCCAGCTCTGCCAGTAACCCTGCCAAGGCATTTAACTTTTCTCTGCCTCACTTTTCTTTCACATGAGGCTTTCACAGCCACTTTAGTGCGTTAAAGATGATGCGAGTCTGAGAGCTGATATTCAGGGGGAGGTGTCTCTCTTCTACTTTAACTGCCTCAGCAATCTGCAGTAAAATGTTAAAGGTTAAAACACTTTGCTGTTAAGTAAACTTTTCTTGCTGAAAGGCACATTTTGCCAGGTGCAAAAAAATGTAATCCTTCACTATATTTTTAAAGCATTACAACAAGAAATTTTCCCTAAAATTTTGAAGTATGGTTTTCTTGTTCCTATTGTTAATTTGTTTTCCCCACACTATTAGCAAAGGTAAAACAATGAAATACTCAGTACTGTTTCCTACTGCAAATAACACCATGAATTAGAAATAAATGAGACAATTTTATCACTAACAACAGGTATGTCCGTGAAGAAGTGGACGGAAGCTGTTATTTTAGGGGCACAATCCCTTTATTGACAAAGCTGACTTTTTTTGTTTTTAAATACGGATCATTTGTAAATACATAAGCTACATTAAAGGATAGCATGTAGAATGTAAGAGGCTATTCTTCCTCTTTTCTGCTCCCAGTTATCACCCGGTGTGTTTTCAGCACAGTGCATCTGTCACAAAATGCAGAATTTGTGGAAGAGTGAATCTGCACAAGTGTTAAATGTCAGGCTGTAAACTAAACACCCCTAGGAATGGGAGGCATCACGAAGGGATTCATGTGGTGAGAAAACATCGCTGTCCAGGGTAAACTTGAAACAACCGTGTTTTGTTGACTTCATATTTCAAAACTAATTGCATGTTCTGAGATTACTTTGGCTCTGAGCGATGAATGCCATGCCCTATATTATTTAATAAGCTTTTCACTCTTGTATAGAGGAACATTCTGTAGATGATGGACATAGAAAATATCCCAGCTTAATAAAGTTGATTTGTAGGTCAAGAGAATTAGTCTAATAATCATCATAGATGATTAAAGGATATTGCAACACGCTGCATCCCGCACTTCCACTGAGGCTAGTTTATTTTAAAATTCCTCATGCTGAAAGGATGAATGTTGTATCACGGCTGGATGAATCACACCCATTCCGGTACAAAGTACCCTCCTATTTAGAGACCTGTGTGACCACAGCTGGCGCCTCTGGTGTGGCCGAGGGTCAGAACTACTCTTCCCAGCTCCCAGGCTAAGGCTGACCACCAGGTTGGGAGCTGGGATACCTCAGTCTGATCCTAACCTCCCTTTGCTCTGTAATTTGGATAAACGGTTTTCCTTTTTTGTACCAGTGTTTTCTTTGCCCAATCTTTGTGTGCAGGAAGTCTGAAGGTTTGGCAGCAAAATTTGCCTTTCCCTTTGTGGGGCTTTGTGCTGTGGTGCTCTCATCTTGCTAGGAACGGGGGGTGCCCTGACCCCTCGGGATTTGTTGGACTCCTGCCCACTGTCCCCTGCTGCTGTAACAGGCTGGAGCGTCCTGCAGCAACCACATTGCTCCTGCTCTGGGACATCTTCCTCCATCTCTAGCCAGACATATCCAACCCATGGAAAGGACTCTTTCCATAGGCTCTCTTCTCCACTGTGAAATCTTCCTCCTGTGCACTCCGCTCAGACAGGAAAGCAACTACATTCAAATAAACAAGAGTACTTACTAGTGAGAAAGCCATGGGCAGTAGTTTTACTGGGAGTGTGTGCTTTATCCACGGTGACTTCTCTGAAATTAGGGTGAGAAATTGGAAGAAGTGGCAAGGGGCAGCTCAAACTGTTTTGGAGATTTCTTGGAATACAATGGGAAACACAGATTGCTTTCTGAGACATTTATTTTGTGTGATCTGATCAGTGTATGCTGGGTGCATTATGGAAGCGACTCACTTGTTGCTTGGATGCAGGGGGGTGAAAGAGGAAGAAGAGCATTTGGCTGTATCATTGCAGAAAGCTTTAAGTTTTCTCTAGGAAACTCTGAGGGATTCCCATTTTAACTTTTCAGATAAATCCTCTCATCCTATTCTCAGCCTAATGATGATTTCGCTTACAGAGAAAGACATTTTCCTGTCTGTGCAGCCAGCTTGGAATAAGGGCTATGAGGGAGATGAGCAAATAGCGAAGGAAGGAGAGGTGGAGGGCAAAAGGAAGATTAATTAAGATCAGAACTTCCAATATATTGCAATTTATGGTTGTTTGGGGTTGTATAAATACTTTCCTACAATGTAGTCATCCAGATATTATCCTAACAGAAATCCATGTAGCCAGGTAAATCAATAGGCACGAGAATATTGTTCATGGTTTCTTTTTACTCCAGTTAACTCTCCCATACTGATGCACTGACGTTCATGTTTCTACTAGATTATCTGTTTACACAGAATATTATATTCAGAAATCTTACTTTAATTTTTGACCATGACAGTAAGAACCTATTGCCTACAAAAATTCTCCAGGCACAGCAACCTGTACATGGAGGTAGGACTCTCTCCAGAGGACAGACCACTTTACTTCATTTGAATGGTGATTTTTGTGGAATAGGATTACATTTAAAATCATTCTAATGCTTCTCCTTCCTCATAAGGTCAGCTCATTGACTCGAGGTTCTGGTGCCAAAAGTAGTGTTTTGTTTTTAAATGATTTAAATTGGATTTCTCCTATGTGCCTTCTGTTGCTATTACAGCTAGCACAACTGAGCACAGCTTATTTCCCCAGCTCTGCGGGAGGGTTTGTTAAATGAACATCAGTGGGTCAACTGCCTGCACCTGCCGCCGCCGGGCTCCCGGTGGCCCAGGCGGGGCTCTTGCCTGGGGACCGCTTCCTGGCACAGGACGCAGGGGGAAGGAGCCCACCACCTCTGGTGTTAGAGCCTGCTCTAAGCTTGGCAGGCAAAGGTAAGGCAGCTTCAAAAAACTAATGATGTGCTGCATTTTTATTTTTGAAACAAGGCCTTTGAACCTAAAATTACTGAGGTACAGTGAATATGAACCCTACAGTAATTTTTGCATATGAGAGTAAACCTATATTCCAATAGTAGGAAAAAAAGAGCCCTTGAACTCTGTTTATTCAACTTTTGTCAGAAATAGTGTATTAATGCTAATTTGAAAGACTGTATGGACAGATCTTGCCGATGCTGAAATGGAGGGATTGCTTTAGCTAACATATGGAAAATATTTACAGACCTTACACAATGGTAATATTTAAGAGTAAACAGAATGTCAGATAAGCACTGCATTCCTTTATTTTCATTTAAGACTCAGGAAAAAATACATGCCTCTTTGCTAGCAGGGAGAGAGGAATGGCTCAATGTTTGAGGGCAAACTGATCGGGGGGAAAATGTGCACATTAAGCAAAGTGAAATATCAGCTTTAAAATCCTTTAAAATTCATATGTCAGGATATGTCTTCTGAAATCTGTGCAAAAAATCATTTTTGTGGAGTAGGAGCTTGGGTTATGGCTCAATTTTCTGTCCACTTCCATTTTACGTGCCATTAAAAATAAAAATGTCACAATGACTTTCATCCTGCTCGTGGTGGCGGGGGGGGGGTGCGTCTGTGCGGGCTGGGGAGGCGGGCAAGCCAGCCCCCGGGGCGAGTTAAGGCTACTCTTCTTTTCCTCAGCCACCAAGGTAATACCAAAGGATTTCTCATGAAAGCAAAAGTCTGGGAGACTGAAAGCAGCAGAGTCTCACTGTGTGGCAGCTCAGACAGGGAGCAGAGCGTGGTATGCAGCTCTGAACAGTGCCTCCAGCTCTGGCCCCTCGTAGCTGTGAGCCGAAGGCAAGACTTGGATACTGAGCTCGTCTTCCCAAAGCTGAGCCCAGCTGCTTGGGCTTAGGTGTGGTTCCATTTTCCTGTGGTTTTATACTATTTCAGTGTTTGTATTAATGCATAAATCTTTATTTTCCGGCTCCCAAAGCTCCTAGGGATTCCCCTAGGAATCACAGAGGAACAGCTCTGTGCCCTGGCGCCTGAGCAGTGACCGGGGCCTGAGCAGCCCGGGGTCGTTGCTCAGGAGGAGAAAGGCAGGAGCACGCTGACAGCCCGAACGGGATGCGGTGCAGCTGGTGCTGACCGTGCTCTGCCTTCCAGCAGCTAAAGCGATTCCAACAGGCTTGATTCAGCTAAAGCGATTCGCAACTAAAGCGATTCCAAATCTGGGCTTGAGTTACCAGAGTTTTTCTGTGGATTTATTAGTATGGAGCAGGGTCCTATGCAAATGGTTTCTCATGCACCTCAAGTGGTGGAAGGCTGGACTGGTGATGCTTTTTTTTTATTTTAAGACATAAAAGGTAGCTGGCTTTCTAACAGAGGCAATGTTGCTAATATATAGGAAATTCAATACATTGAGAACTTGGTGAGGAAAAAATGCAACTTTGAACAAGTGTGGTACTAAAGCTGAGTAAGAAATGTTGGCTTGTGCAAAATATTGGTGATTTGAAACAATGGCATTTTAAGATGTTGCTGACCTAAGGATTTCCTTTGACTTTTACTGTTGTTTCTTTTGGATATGCTTAGTTGTTTATCTAAGCAGCTCTGCTCATTGAACAAGGTTTCAAGAGAGAAGGTAGAGGAAAGAAATTAATACAGGCAAATACAAATAGCTTCTGCTGTAACAACTACACTTCTTTCATTTTGCAACTCTGAAACTATATTAAAATGTATTTATTCAGTAAACTTTTCCACGTTTCTAAAAAAAGCAGGATCAAGCATACTGATCCATACTGAAATGCTTAGGAAGTACCTAAGATTTGTTAGTTTTGGCAGAGGCCTGCAAAGGCAGTCTAATGTCATCATGTTTGAAAAAGGAGGACAGTGGCAAAGGGTGATTCAAGTGCAGCATAAACTTGGTTAATTTACAACATCATCTTGGTTTTAATAAAAACCAGGGGAATTGGTACATAGTGCTGGCAGAAAGTCTGAGATGAAATCAGATTTAGCTGTAGATACCAATAAAGAAGCATAGCCAATGATTGCCATTGCTACATTTATTTATTCCTGCTTAAGCTTTTTAAGATGACTAAATCTGTATGTTGGGTTTTTTTTGTTTTGCTTGTTTTGTGTTTTTTTTAAAGGCCAGTTTGTAACTGTGTCTGAGGTATTTTTTATATGACTGTGGTGTCCTGGTCTGCTCTAAGTTCCACTGAAAACCACATACCAGATCACTTGCTGCTCAGTGCTCACTCACGTCAGTGCTGGGTCCAAAAAGAACCAGCTGTGGATGCATCTGAGCTGTCTCTAATACAGCTCCAAGTCTGGAAAAACTAATTCCTCCCTCTCTATGCAGACAGTGTTGTGCAATGGCCTGAGCTCACTAAATACTTTTGTTGTACAATGGAAAGTAACCCAGGTACAGCATCTGCTTTAATGGCAGATGGCTTGTTGAGGCAATAGATGTTTTGGATTTTTTTGCAACCTATGCTCTGTCTCTACCAACCAATTTTTTTATATTGGTGGGGTTACAAGAGATTGGTACAACCGTGCCATTTTGGCCACTGTTTCTGTACTACTTTGCCTGCTAAGCAGACCTGAGAGACATTGCTTTATAGCAGACCTCCAGGAATCAGGTTAATTCTGTCACTACCGTACACACAAAATCAGCGTTATGGAGTTTGTTACCTGCTACAAACTGCTTTGAGAAAACATTTTATAAGACAGATTTCCTAAAGATGTTAAATGGTACCATGAACTAAGGTGGCTAATTATTAAACCATATGGAAAAATCAAATGATAAGGCAAGAAAAACAACCCATGCACTTTGGTATGTGGTATTGTAATGTTTCCTGAAAGTGGTGAGCTTGGCTAGCAAGATTTCTATCGTCATCCCTTTCCTGTTCTACCCCCTATATCCCTTAGCTCTATATTGCTCTTGCAGGTGTTGTTTATTGCAAAATGCATCTAACCCCCAAGGAATCTTGACAACTACCTCTCAACATACAATATGCTATTTGTGCCAACTGATCTCTATTTCTGCTTTTGGAGTTAGAAGTTTGCCATACTTTTTCTTCAAGAGGTTTTTGCCAGCTGCCTTAGTTATTTTAGTGTTTACAGGTCTGCAGTTGTTGACAGCATTAACAGTATTGTTTGTTCCCTTTCCTTCTGCAAGTAGTTTGATGTTACACAGGAACACCATTTCACCCGCTTCCCTATTTTAGGACTCCAGCAAGCAGTGTACCATTCCTGTTTATTCTCTGGAGCCCTACTCTAGCATCACAGACAAGGGTCCAAAATGAGGGTTGACGGGTAGAAGCAGTTAATGCGTTCAAGTAGTACAGCATTAATATTTGTGCTTTAACTTCATGAAATACTCACGCTAAGACAAGAAAATGGCCACAAATATAGTTTACAACAGCACTGTCCTTACAGCTTGCAATGCTAGCAGGCTGCAAGCCGGTCGACCTTTGTGAGCAAATGGATATTCTAATTTCTCATCTCTTTTCCAGATAGTCAAGATGGGGAAATATAGCCTATATTCAGGGTCAGGATAATCAACTCCAGAGTTGGTGGAACTGCCCTAAGATTAGCAAGGATTACATGCTCACAGCTGGGGACTAGCTTGTGTTTGACAAGACTAATTATTAAAGTTAAAAAGAGCAGTGAGCATCAGGTCTTGCAAGAAGCTCCAGTGATCTTAAGGGATGTGGCTAAGACCAAGCCCACAGTTACAGTTAAGGTAAGAAATGAAAAAAGCCAATGGCTCCAGGTGGTGTAGAGGCAAAAAGTGGCTACCAAAGGAAGGGGTGGGCTGCATGAGGACATTGTCCTTGACAATTTAGGGAATGGCTGGTGGATGTGGGAAAAGGTTCAGTCCATACCTGGTATTATACTTGGATTTGGGGTTAACAGAGAAACAAAGCCCAGATAAACACTAACCCAAACCTGAATCTTAATCCTAGTCATGGGCTGAGCCCGAATCCATGACCCCCAGTTATGGCCCAGAGGAATATGCTGCCAGGGATCAAATGTTTGCACGGCCCACCCTTCCCTTTGGCAGCTGTCAGGTGCCCCGCTCCACCTGGTGCTCCTAACTCTAGGAGTTCTTGTTTACCCTAGCACTAACCCCAGATGTTGGCTGATCAACCCCTGATGTCAGCCTAGATAAATATGCCAGGAGTTAATTTTCTGTGTGGCTGACCTATTCATGGGTTCATGAAAGGCAGGTCCTGCTTGACCAACCTGATTTCTTTCTATGACCAGCTCACCCGCCTAGTGGATGAGGGAAAGGCTGTGGATGTGGTCTACCTGGACTTCAGTAAAGCCTTTGACACTGTCTCCCACAGCATTCTCCTGGAGAAGCTGACAGCTTAGACAGGTGCACTCTTCGCTGGGTAAAAAAATGGCTGGACAGCCGAGCCCGAAGAGTTGTGGTGAACAGAGTTAAATCCAGTCGCCGGCCGGTCACGAGCAGTGTTCCCCAGGGCTCAGTTTTGGGGCCGATTGATATCTTTATCAATGATCTGGATGAGGGGATTGAGTGCTCCCTCAGTAAGTTTGCAGATGACACCAAATGGGGTGGGAGTGTTGATCTGCTGGAGGGTAGGAAGGCTCTGCAGAGGGACCTGGACAGGCTGGATCGATGGGCTGAGGCCAACTGTATGAGGTTCAACAAGGCCAAGTGCCGGGTCCTGCACTTCGGCCACAACAACCCCAGGCAACGCTACAGGCTTGGGGAAGAGCGGCTGGAAAGCTGCCCAGAGGAAAAGGACCTGGGGGTGCTGATTGACAGCTGGCTGAACATGAGCCAGCAGTGTGCCCAGGTGGCCAAGAAGGCCAACGGCATCCTGGCCTGTATCAGAAATAGTGTGGCCAGCAGGAGCAGGGAGGTGATCGTGCCCCTGTACTCGGCACTGGTGAGGCCGCACCTCAAATACTGTGTTCAGTTTTGGGCCCCTCACTACAAGACGGACATGGAGGTGCTGGAGCGTGTCCAGAGGAGGGCAACGAAGCTGGTGAAGGGCCTGGAGCACAAGTCATATGAGGAGCGGCTGAGGGAACTGGGGTTGTTTAGCCTGGAGAAGAGGAGGCTGAGGGGAGACCTCATCGCGCTCTACAACTACCTGAAAGGAGGTTGTAGCGAGGTGGGTGTTGGTCTCCTCTGCCAAGTAACTAGCGATAGGATGAGAGCAAATGGCCTCAAGTTGCGCCAAGGGAGGTTTAGGCTGGACATTAGGAAAAATTTCTTTACTGAAAGAGTGGTCAGGCCTTGGAACAGGCTGCCCAGGGAAGCGGTTGAGTCACCATCCCTGGAAGTATTTAAAAGACGTGTAGATGAGGCGCTTAGGGACATGGTTTAGTGGGCATGGTGGTGTTGGGTTGACGGTTGGACTCGATGATCTTAGAGGTCTTTTCCAACCTTAATGATTCTATGATTCTATTCTTTTGGCTGCCCCTTTGCCTTCTGGCCCTGCCTGGAACTCTGAGCTGTGTCTCTCTCCTAACCCTACGTATGCGCTGAACCTTAACCCGTGACCACCAGGCATGGCCCAGAGGCCATGCTGAAATCCTTGTGCGGCCCACCACTTGCTTTGGCAGCCCCTTTTTAATCCCACAGCAGTTGGAGCTATTCTTTCAAGGTAATGAGCAGATTAGGTGGTGATTAGCCAGCCCTGATTACATCATGTACCTAAGAACAAGTACATTACATAAGATAAGACAAGAAATGCCTCTTCTCCAGGTCTATCCTAGTTGGCAGCCAGACAGCTTCTATATTGGTCTGTACTGAGGCTTGTTGTAGCTAACCCACTTGACAGAGCCTCTACGAAAACTTCCCTGTCATGGTCACAGTTCATGTTGTTCTCGGACACAGGGCAAATGGCCTCTCTGGTAGGGCAGTTCGGAATGTCCTTTGTCCAAGGCCACAGTTTCAGAAGGTTGGATCACTAATATTTCAGGACTGTGATTCTGTGTTCAACAACTCCATTTTACATGTAGACTTGCATAAATGATTGCTAACCCAACCCATTCAGCTAGGGACAGAATCGCTGTCAAGCCCATGGAAATAATACTAATGAATGTAGTGCTGACCAAATGTCTAGTACATCATATAACATTTATGAGAACAACCACGAGGTAAAATACTCATTCTTTGGCAAGGGGAGATCTCAATTAGGAGGTGCCAAAGGAATTCACAAAGTTTTGGAAAGCTCTATGTATCCCTTCCTCTAGGGAAAGGGGGAACTCTAACGTTATTTCCTTGACTGTTTACAGCTGAAAATGAAAGCTGGAAACCCATCAGGGACACAAGACTTTCAACGCAGTTTTGTTGCCACAATTAGCGCTCTATGGAATATTGATTCTGAAGCTGTTGAGCTTGTTCTCAGGAGTCTGTTTTGTAATTTATATTGGAGGATTTGCATTTTATAATCCAACTGGAATTTGCAAGATTCTTATGCGTGTTGATTTATAAAAATCAAGGCTATGTACTGAGATTTATAAAAATCAAGGCTATCTACAGTGCTAACACAGGTAAGAGAAGGGTGTACTCAATAGTCCAGTCACTGTTAACCCAAGGACTAGCAGACCACACTACCTGGCCTTGGATGAGGCAGCTAAGATCAATTAAGATACAGAAGGTCATTAACAGCAACTTCTTCTAGTGTCCCTGAGATCACAACTGCTAGAAACAAAGGCTGATGTGAAGAAGTACATTTTATTCAGCAATTTTCCCTAGCATCGGGTTTATCGTACTATTAGTATTACTGTTTGATAATTTAAGAATCTTTTGCCGTATCTGGTAGCGTTTGGTGTAAGCACAGGTGCATTGCAGAATGGTAATGTCTAAAGCAGCAGTGTCTGAATCTTCGTACCATCTCTGTTGGTACTGAAATTTTCTCTACGTTGGCAAATGAAGTAGATCACAGATCTGAGGATCCTTAAGTTAGTTGTACAGTACTCTACTTATCTCCTTTGGTGCGGGCACTTGTGCATGTGAGGGGTTGCCATAGTCTGTGCACCCCCCAACCTCCATCTCCTCCTCTGCCTGTGTTTGGGTGGAAGTCTGACAGGATTTTATTTTAACAAGGAAATTCTGGCGGTTTGGGGAGATTCAAAATGCACTCTCTGCTGCAGCTCCCGGGAAGAGTTGTCATTTTCTGTGTTGGTGAATTAGTCAAAACCAGCACCAAGAACTGTGGAAATGAATTAGCCCAGATAACTGGGGAAGTTCTTTTGTTTGAATTTGCTGTGAGCATTTGTCGTATCATTAATAAGACGGCACCAATTCCCTCTCATTTGTTTGTCCCTAGCCACTTCCCTCAGGTTTTTCTGCTCTTAATTAGGCTTATTTCCCCATACTTAGAGCTGTTTTTTCTGCTGACCTGTCTGTCTGTCTTTTTTTCTTGCTTTCTACCTGCATGCCCCATTGGATATAGCATGCAGTAAAGGCTGCATTTCAGGCCTTCCAACCACTATTGAAAATCTTGTGATTAAGTTGGGGATCATGCTCGAGTTTGCTGAAGCTTTGTGGTGCAGGGTTCGCAGCGTGAAGCTCAGAGGCAGCAAGCTACTCTAGGTACTTACCCTGCTTCTCTAGTAGGTTTTGAAGCCCATGCCAAAGTGTATGCTAGGAAAGAGAAGTTATTGTTATCCATGTTAGCTGGCTTAAACTTGGCATGGATTTCTGGTCTCCCATCTGCATAGCAGTTACTAGAGAATTAACCAAGGCTTCTCTGCAAGGATAGCTACCAACTTAAGTTATTCTTTTAAAATGAAATCTGAGGTTTTTATTAAATAGGTCCCCAGGACAAAATTGAAGAGTGGTGATAAAATCACAGTAGTTGCCAACATGGACTTAAAACAAACTCTTCATCAGTCTCTTTCCCTCCCCGCCACCCCCCCGCCACCCCCCCCTTGCTTTTATACAGAAAGTAAAGCTGGGTGCCATTTCTGCTCTGGGGCTTTTCTGCCCATCAAAAAGCTTTCCAAAGAGGAGGTCTTCCCTGCTTTCTCTTTCAAAGCAATTTTGGATGTGAACAGTCCATGATACTCTATTTCCAAAGTCACATCTCCAGGATAGCACACAATTTAATATGTAGACTCTGATTATGACAGTCACTAATTTGCCCCTGTGCTGATTTATATCCTACTTGAGTGAATAATGTCTTGTATAAAAATTGATTGGCGGACTGTTGGTTGTCCTTAACCTCTCGTGTTATTGAGGATGTTGAACCATCAGCAACGCTGGGAAGCAGTACAAGTTAGGCAGGAACTGGTATTTCATCATGTTGCAATGGTGGTATGAGCTTGCTGACACAGTCTGCGATGATGGATCTGGACAGTTAGCCTTGGAGAAAGTCTTGCCTGTTTAAGGGCTAACATAACGAGAGGAAAGATAGCTGTCACGCCTCCAGACTGTTTCTGTGTAAGAGAAACAGACCACTGGACTGTTTTGCTAGTTAGGGTGGAAAGTGTGTTTGGTTTATGTCTCATATAAATAATAAAAGTAATAAAAAGTCACAAATACCTCACCGCAAACGAAGCGGTCAGGAACAAATTGAAGAGAAAAACAAATAGCTGACCAAAGCACATTAACCACTCAGACTGAAATCTGACTTCAGTCTGCGATAAATGACTTTATTAGCCTGTACAGTTGATGTACTCAGCTGATTTAAGCACCCAGGTTTTTTTCCTGCTTCTGGCAAAACAAGAACTTGTGAGGATAATCGTGTTCATGAATGTTGCTAGCTGGGGAGGAGGAGTAGGGTGCCGGGACTCCTTCGCTTGTTTGCTCTTGTCTCTGCCCAGGAGACCAGTCAGTGCTTGCTTTGTTAGGAGACACTGCCAGGAGCGTGTGTTTCCTTGGCAGAAGTGCGACTTGCTCTATTCACACACACACACGCACACAAAACAAAACAAACGTACATCAAAAAAAGTACACAATGTCCTTTTCCCCCAAGAGCTGGAAATGAGCATAAGGCCATTTCCTTGCTCAGGCACCAAGCCTGCCTTCCAGCGAGTGCTGCGCCCGGGTCCTGGCCCCCGGCCCCGCATGCCGCTGGCTGGGCTGGGGCTCTGGCTTCCTCTGCGGCGCGGGCTCCCACAGCCGCAACCCACCAGTGCCCCGGCCTCGTGTTTGCGCTGTCTCTGAGGGAACTGCTGAAGCCAAATAGTTCAGATTCAAATTGTCCAAGCATTGCCATCTATCAGCCTGTATCTTGGGCAGTGGCTTCTGGTGTCTGCTTCTCTGAAATGCAGAGCTATTAAATTGCTACTTTTTTTAGCCCAAATGCAGTTTTCTGATGTCTCACAGGAACGTGAAGGCTGTTGTCATCTCCTCACATAGTCTTTTGTGGAAGATTTTTGTTGACAATGGTCAACTTTGTGTTTATGAGGACCAATTCATGTTTAGGTGATTTTTTTTTAAAAGGTACTTGATCTTTAAATGGGTTTTTTCTGCCTGTGCATCATTCACGAAGGTCTGCCTTATTCAAGGCTGAGGAAAACACTGTAGACACCTTCTGCTGATATAAGCTGCCATTAGCAAAAGCCTATCAAATATATCAGCAGACAACAGGGTTCTTAAGTGCTTAGGAAAGATTATAAAGGTTATTGTACATATTTTAGTCATTACTACATTTCTGACCTTTATTAGATGATTACTTCACACGAGCAAACTCGCAGACCAGCCGTGCTGCGCCGGTGTGGCATGTAGGGACTGTTTGAACACTGCCACCATGTTTTGAGGGACGGGAAGGCAGAGGGGAGTACAGTGGACCTGTCTGCTCTTGGATAAAACTTATTAAAACTAAAATCCCATCATTTATAAGCATTTGGTTGTGAAAGAAGCTACCTGGGTTATTGTGGGGAAGGAGGAAATTTTTGGTCTGCAAAAAGCAGCAGACAATTTTCAAATCCCTTAGCCTGGTGCATCGTGCGCCAGTTGGGTGACACTGCAGGATGCCCCGCTAGCTGCGGATGCTGATGGAGAGAAAGCTGAGACTGAGCAGACTACCAGGGTTTGTCTGAAGACATTTTTTCCAGCTACCAGGAACTATAATCTTTCCTGGCTTCCTTGAAATGCTGAGTGCTAAAATAAGTGCAGTAGATGGAAAAAACTGAAGGAGAACATACAAACAACAGATCAAATGGAGTGAAAGCACAAACTTCTACATTTCAGGATTCCTTCAGAAATGCAGGATTAGATTAAGAAAGATGCCGATGATGATACGTTAGGAAAAACAAGATATAAAATTCTGTGTGATATAATATTCCCTCCAAAGAAAACACACAGCCCTTTTAAGTCTCAAAAGCAAAATTGGTTTTTCTGAATGTGGTAATCGGGTTTTCAGGATAGAAGGAACAATTTTCAAAGTCTGAGAGAAGCAACAGTTCTGTGATTTGGAAGACAGGGCCAGGATGGCGCAGCCTGCTCGCCAGGACAGAGCTTCCCAGGACGTGCGTCTTAAGCCACTGCTCAGTTAGCTGTTGCAGTCTTCCCAGGAATTTCTATGTGGAATTTTTATAATATATACTTTTCGCAGTTTATACTGTAGTTGAATAGGCAATTATACTAACTTGCAATTACAATAATCTATTATATAGTTATATTCAGGTTTATGTTATAAAACTTTAAATGGCTTGGGACCATTTGCAGAGAAAGTGCTGCCTCCCTGGAGGTCAGCAGAGGTGTTTAAGCTGGAGTTCCCGCGGATAAGCTGCAGGTCCCCGGTGGGGCCTTCTCCTACTCCGCACGAGGTGCTCTCTTTGGGAACACGCTGCTCCAAGAGCCTGCCAGATGCTGGACATGTTAGTTCCCCAGGCGCCCTGCATCTTCTCCCTTCTCCACATAGCCTGTTGGAGGGCGAGTGCTGAGGTGGGTATGTTTATGCTGTAATTCTTAATTCTGTGGCATTCGTGCCCAGAGTACTGCATGGGCGCCTCCAGTTGTATCCTAGAGTTTTGAAAAACTACTAAAATAAAAAACATGAAAAACTTAAACTCTACAATATCTCAGAGGAGCCTGTTTAAGCAAAAATGTTCTAACTGAAGTGAGGCCTGGGAATGCAGGAGCTGTTGAGTCACCTTCCACCCTGACATTCCTTCTCTTTCGCTCTTACCGCAGCATGTTTCCCTCATATGTGGAGGCACTCTGTCAGCGCTTCATTGTAATTAGCTTGCTTGTGCTGGGAATGGCTTCAGCGAGCCAGCTCGATGCTGCCTGGGTCTCAGGAGTGAGACTGACAGCGAGGAGTTGTGCACAATAGATGCAAAGATGTGGAGTTTGCAGGAAAGTGTGAACTTTGTGTGAATAATCATGTGGATCTGATGCATATGTTCTGGATAATGATTCATGCTACAAGTTTAATTTGAAGTGAACAGAAAAAGAGAGAATTATCAATGGCTTGAAACTAATAGTTGCTGAATGCTCTCATTTCCCCATGGAAGTTGCATGGAGCTTGAAAAGTAGGTTCCTGTTACATGTTACTGTTCCCTTCTTTATTCAGTATTCTCCTGTGTAGTTTTATTGTATCCTTATTTATAGGCCTGTTTTTTGTCTGGGATTTTAATTGAAACCTTATTTATAAACAAGACATGCTTGCATGTTAAGTACCAAAGCTGTGCACTCAGAAGGGCTACAGTGAGGTTTAAAGAGAGCAGATAAGAGTGCCACCACTGCCCCCTGACTGTAAAGCTCCATGGGGCAGGGGCAGACTTTGTTGTGCGTGCAAGGAGCTCTCTTGGGGAATCTGATGTTTGCTTAAATTGATTTTGAACGTCTTTTGGGAAAGAGAGCGTTTGACAGTATAAGACCAGCGGACTGCATCAAGGAAAAATTAAAAAATAAGGAAAACTTTTTCTCTTTATTTTAAGGGGAAGCAAATTTATCTTCAAAAGCAGAATCAAGCTCTGAATGCCAGAGTATGCCCCATGGCACTGCATGTTCTCTGCTCCCCTCGGCTGTGCTGAGATGTCCAAAATGTTAACGAGTTCATAGTTTAAGGTTGCTAATGCTAATGAGAACTGACAGAGTGCCAACATTTCTCTCATCGAAAGCCTCTTTTAATAGCCTTGTGCGAAGCTCCCTAAAATCAGTGGAAATGTTCCAGCTGACCTCAGTGGGCACTGAGTCAGGTAATACATCATATCTGTCCTAGTCACCTGTGGATGTACATAAATAACATGCTGTAGAAGGTGCTAAAACTGTGCAGCACAGTTCATGAGTTTTGTAGAATCTATAAAATCTTCCTTGTAAGTACCAGAATACAATGCAGTCCTTTTTTAAAAGTAAAAATAAAACAAAAACCAAACCCAACACCACCCAGGGGGGGGAAAAAAAACACCAAAAAAACAACAAACAACCAAACACCAAAACCAACCAACCAACCAACCAAAAAAAAAAAAAAAAAAAAGGAAAAAACCCACAAAAACCCCCACCTTGAGGATTGAACTATTGAAGGCAAATCCTGAAGGTCTGCCTTGAAGAAACACTCTCTCTTATTGTGTGAAAAGTGGAGTCCAAAAACGGTCCAAAGGAGTTCTGTGACATTAAAAGAAAGCAGAATTTCCTGTTGTAATAAAGTATACTCAAGGAGCTTGTGGACCACTGTATTTGGAAAGAACAGGTATATTAGCAAATGGATTACAATTGCTTTATAGATTTGCTGTCTTTAGTTCTGAAGCTGAAGTCATCTCTCTGGGTAATAAAACCTCCTGTAAGTGCAGATATGTAACTCCTGTTAATGTTAGAGAGTGGATGTTACTACTTATTGGCATAGGATTTAGCTTTATCTGTTCCCGACTAGCTCTCAAGTATGAGCATTTTGTCAGTAAACTTAAAATTCTTAATAAATTTGTGCTTCTCCAGCAGTGGTGCAAAGTACCACAAAATGCGGTAGCAGTACTTCAGTGTTTTCATGTGTTGGTTTAATAGTGTGTGTGATATATGCAAAAATATAATTCACTTTGAAATCTGGGCCAAATACCAGGAAAACTATTGTCCAGGTTGTCTATAGGTAGTTCAAGTTTAAAGAATCATAAACTTTCTAAAATGGTTACTACTTTTACTGCAGTGCAAAGTAGGGTGTTATTTTTTATTTTGTGGCCAAGAAAGGTAAGAAGGGACTGGTCTGGTGCTTTACTTCTCCTTCAACATTCACTCTTTAAAACATGGTGCCTCATGCTTTGAATCTTTTTTTTTTTCAGCATCTTTAACATTATTTCAGACCTATGGTACAGAGATCCCATTTCATAAGATGTCTGTGACTAGCAGCTCATGAAATCCTTGTTAGAATGGTGTCATTGGTCACCATTAGAGATATCTATCTTTTGAACCTTTTGAGGTTATTCTGATCATTCTGGCAGCTAAGGAGGCTGAGGGGGCAGAGGAGCAGCAGCCGCCCTGTTCTTCCAGCAGGAATTGAGCTCCTTTCCTGCTTATTAGCTGTGACATCCACTTGCTTCAGACCCTTGTTTTCCTTCCACATGCTGCTCATCTTATAAGACCTTTCTCCCCAGTTCTGGAAATGCCCCTTGACCACTTAGTCTCTTTAAAACCTCTTTGCATGCTTTTTCTATGCTGGAGTGGAAAACTTCACAAAATTAATGACAAGCTCATTTTCAGAAACAAGCACGTTTTCCTTTCGAGCTTCTGCTGGGGAAGGGTGAGAGTTCATATTTTCTTCAGCTATTATAGTTGACTTTTGAGTCCTTTTACTTAAATGGCTTGATTTATTTCAGTTGTCCAAAATTTACACATTCAGAGCTCTGGTAATGTGTACAAATATTTACAGATGGCAACAGTAATTTGGAGTAATGTCCTGATAAATAGTCCTCTTCAGAGCAATTAGCAGGGTATCCAGAAAGAACTGAAACTACAAAAGGGTTTGCTAGACACAATCAACAAGAGACAAATAGCCTATTCAGATGGCTAATCTCCATTATGATTTTGAATTTGCTTTCTCCATCTTATTAGCATGTTATTAGTCTACATTATTGGAGAGAAGTGTCATCTAAACCAACTTTCTTTAATTCTGACAGAGCCTTTTGCAGAGCAATTGCTTATACCCTCTGGATTAGACCAGCTCAAGGTTTGAGGAGGATTTCACATTTCATATCTCACCCCCTATTTCAGGAACTTTCAATATGATAAAATGGACGTTTGTACATACCCGGTGAGGCTGCCTCTCTCCACAGCTAAACAAGTATGTGCTTCTACACATTGCACCTTCTCCACAAGAAACAAACAGGATTACTCTAAAGATAGACTACCTCTGTTTCTGTCAGGAAAAATAATAGCGTTGGCAAGATTTCATAGTTAAAGCAGATCCTCCTCTTTCCTCACCTCTTGGAAATCATAAGTTGCAGACAACAGCACAGTCCCTGGATCAGTCCCTGTGGAGCTCAGGTCGTGGTAACGCTGATGCTTTCACCAGGTGAAACACTTGGCTGCTGCGACCGGGGCAAACCTGCCCTTGTACCGGTTCTTGCCCTTGCACCAGGACCAGTGTTCATGTACATGACTGTCTGGCAAACCAGACCAGAGGCACAAATGAAAACTAAACTTTTGGGGCAGAAGGAAGGGAAAGGAAAAAGTTAATTTTCAGCCAGATCATCTCCCTGGTTTGGCTTATGGTTGCACTGTCGTTGCTACTGGTAAAGGAAGAGGAGAATGTAAAATCAGCTTTTCTGACAGCAGCCTGCACTTGGGTCAGCATGAGGCAGGCGTAAAACCACTGCCCAAAACCTGGTCTGCACAGTTCTCCAGTTTGGCAGGAGCAGCAGAAGCACAGTTCTCCACAGCTTTTGGTTTGCCACTTTAAGCATCTGGCTTAGTCAAAAACAGTGAATGAAAAGTTGTCCTCTCATTTGTAGCAACTATGGAGAGCATGTGGTGTGGAATTCATGCAAGATATTGATATTCAAAACAGCTTGAGGTCTCCTTAAGGACCTAACATGCTCTGAGGCCATAGCTGTATTCTGATCTGATTAGAATATGCCCACAAAAACCATGAAATGCCATAAATAAGATGCCACAAACGCTGCTTGATTTCTGAGTGCAGCTTTTAAGGCCTTGTCCCTTTACCTCCCTGGAGTTGAAATTATGAACGGATCCTAACAAAAGCCTGATTGCTGGAACCTGAATGAGTCCTGAAAATATAATATCTCTTTCTGGAAGTTGTAATGAGCTTCCTAAAAAGGTTTCCTAAAATCAGGTGGCTCAGTTCATGAGGAGGAAAGTGCTTGGGATGTGGAGATGACTGGTTATTGAAGTCTACATACATTGTTATTTATCTGAAGGCCTCTAAGTCTATTGTAGCATGGTAAAACTAACTTCCATAGACATCCAAACAGGGTCATGTGTCAGTCTGCTCCTTCTCCTTTCAAATGCTCTTTTGTTTGTTTTTTCCTTTGAGAAAGTCCATTTCAAGTTACTCTAATCTTTTTGACCTCCAGTATGCATGGACCATCAGCTGTAATTGTCTCTGCCCTCCCCTCATCTGGTTATAAAATAAACATCCCAGTAACTGTGTAAACATTGAGTATTCATAAATGATTGCAGAGCAGCTCCGATCTATCACAACAGGATCTTGATAAGGCTAAAGCTTGTCTACGTGAATTGTGTTGTAGCAGAGTTTCTTGGCTGCACTGTATTTGTAATGTAAATAAACCATTACCCTAGCATGGATTTATGAAATTATTTTGTAATATGGTTGCCACTGTACACTCTGAAAAAAGAAACCAAATTAGTACCTTGCTAGCATGAAATATAATGAAACATTTCATCTGGAGGGACTGGCATAGGCTCTTGTTAGAGTTCAATACTCTCTGTCCAAGTTCTTTTGGATGTGCCATATATGGAGGGTTTAATGTTTACTACCAGTTTTACTTATTTGAGGTTATTTACATTACAAGCCATCCAAAAATCAATTGTAAAGCTAATCCTGCATGCTTGTGCATCCAGTATTCTCACTGAAACCAGTATCTTCATGTGCAAAGAATGTGCAATGGAGTTTCCATTCTTACAAAGAGAAGTGCTCTATAGAAATCGATATAGAAAAGTCAAGCTTCATAAAAGTCAAGCTAAAAATGTTAATGGCTAGGTGGTGCATTGTAGCCATGCCTAGTATCACAGAGCAAAATGGTGCTGTGTGGTAGGAGCTGGAGTTGATCTGTAAATGCTGCACACAGCTCTGCTCTCTGAGGAGTACGGTATGCCCAGGTACTGCTGACTGGTAAATCCCAGAAGACAACATGTAGACAACTGCAGGATGCATGATGGTGCCTCATTGCCTTGCATCTCTGCAGCCCTAGCGCCAAGCTCTCCTTTGATTTTTGATACATACAAGTCGCTTTGAGACACTGCGTTAGGTAGCGTGCCATGGGGACGAGGTGCTCTTCAATGTCTAGGCAGAGAACAGAAAGCATAGCTTCTAAAAAGCTTTCAGAGACCAAAAAGTAGCCTCTAAAACAAGGCTTGGTATGGGAGTCAAAGATTCATCCAGTGATTAAACAAAAAGTGACCATGCTGTTCTCCATGCAGCACTTACCACTATGTTGCTGAGAGTGATTTCAGTTTTAAGATGTCTGTATAAAAGTTTTTTCAAAAGTCCCTGGTCACTTATCTCAGCAAATCCAGTCTTAACCAAGCTATGAAAAAGTATTACTTAACCTAAAGATATCAAAAAATTATTTGCGTAGTTAAACTGAAATGATGGAAGATTAAGTTATGGCAAATAACCATGTTAAATGAGGGTCAGGTTGCTCTCTTAATCAAATAACTTTGCCAAATATTTACTAAAATAGGACAGACTCTTGTAAAAGTATAAATAGTTTGTTACTTATTTAAATAAAAGATCCTTACAAACCTTATTTGGTATGATTCTTTGATAGTGTTTATGAGGGGGTTTTTAATAGCAGGATTTACATTGTGATTTTTCACTAGTAAAAAAGCAGTAACTTTTTTTTTTTTCTGGCAAAGTAGATTTTCCCTATAAAAATTTGATAGAAAGCATACTACTTAGTAAATTATGAGATACATCATAAACACTCCATACATGAACTTTACCACTAAATAAATATTTAATTAGAAAGGATGTTGCCATTTGTGGGATTTGACTAGATATTTTGTTTCTGTACAGCAACTTGTAATCAGCAAGTTCTGAATCCCTGATAAGAAAGTACTTAGAAACACAGGGAGGAGGGGGAATGTTCTGGAAGAAGCAGCTTGCAGTCTTTTGCCCAGACATATTCTCTGTGCGTGCTAGTATTTTGCAGAACAGAATATGTGCAGAACAGAAGAGATATAATTTTAAAAGGTAGTATTAGAGAATATTCATAAAATAATTCAACATGAATATTGAGAGTAAATTGTCAAAGCAAATGTGCACATTTTCAGTCTCCCTGATCTTGCGGAGGTGGGAGCGCCTGTATTCATGGCTTGCTCAGTCCTGTTGTGTACAATTCACAATGCTCCTTTAAAAAAAAAAAAAAAGGCTAAAAAGGAGTTGGAAAATACAAATTACCCTTTCAGAGTATAGAAGTCCTGCATAAGGAAATATAAGCACTTATGAGGTGAAAAGTAAAGTGTAATTACAGCTCGGACACTTCTTAATATGTGGGAAAGAACAGAATTATTTGATTAGGTCTCAGTGCAGTAGATGTTAACACCCCATACCCAGCGTAATTACACTGGAAAAGTGGTAAATGTTACCAGGTATGAACGGATGGGGTTCAGAGAGCATCCCTGATGAACAGATTAGGCAATGATTGTTCACCAGAAGGTTAACCTGGATCTTCTACTTGGTTGTCTTCTGTCTCAAGATTTAGCAACTGTAAGACCATGGTCCGTGTTAGCTGAATGGAGGGTTACTTATGATGGAAAATGTCACATGAAAAAGGTTGGGTTATGTTGGAGAGAGATTAAAACAGAGACTCAGCAATATTTTCAGACAGTCTGTGTATGAAAAGCAATTAGCCTGAAATCTTGAAGGCTGAACTGTCTGGCTGCAGACTTGAAAATAGTACTATGTCTGTGTAAGTTTTGCTGCTATTTTTAGGATTCCGATTGTGTAATCTGTAGTTGTGATGGTGAGCATTTATGTGGGTCATTTCTTTGCCTCTGGTGGGAGTGGTCGTGGGAATAAGATTTACCAACACTATCAACTTCTACTTTCTAGTTTTTCTATTTTTGGCCAACATTGCTCAAAGCATCTATAGGAAGTAGGTGCATATTGTACTGAGACATTGATCACAAGTATAGATCATTTCTTTCTTGATGTGAAAATGGCCTACTCTGAAGGGATTTGGACATAAGACTCCATAGTAAGCGCTGGAACTAGCAGAAGTGACTTACTCCAAGAAAGGATCTAGCCCTGTGTTCTCCAGGGAAGGTCAGAAAACCAACCAGAGTCCCAGCTGCAAGCCATCCAAAGCTAGACCCATGAAATAAAAAGCTGCCTGCTCATTTTATTTTACGAAGGCTCCATCCTGAAGTTCTGCCTGTCCGCGCATCATAAGGAGTGATAGGATATAAAACTATTTTCAGTTGAAGGCCAAAAAGATCATTGATACGGCCATAAAAAATGTGGAGTATGCTACACTCCTAAAAAGTCTTGCAGTCACCCATTAGGAAAATGAGGCTAGCTAAGAGCTAGACTGCCATCTAACTCTAACACAATCTCCTGTAATACTGTTTTAAAATTCTGGAAGTATTCCAGATATGTGATCAGATGATTTGAGTCCAAATGATACCTAAGCAAGTGAGGCAATAAAGAGATTAACCATAGATGAAGCAACTAAAAACATGTCAAACAACTGAAAAGGACCAGTACAAATGGAAACAAACATAAGGGGTACAAAAACATAGCAACAGTCAGTGTTGCTGGCTACAATAAGCTTGTATTAACTGGAAATAGAACTAAGTAATGCAAGGGGTTGGAGAATAAAAGATAAAGGCAGTTTCAGTATTTTCTGTTGTAAACCGTGCCATTTATGGAGGAATACAGCAGAAAGCAGTGCAGTTTAAACAAGCAATGTAAAAAGATGGGAATAGATAAGTCTGTGAATGGAATGCATTCTGCATTTAAAACTCTTCAATGAAAGAAAATCTAAAGCGTTAGCAGTTTGTGCTTAACACAGAAAATACTGCTGATGCAAGCAGATTGCACAGGATCTTTCCTGTGCAAACGTCTGCAGAACAATCAATCATGATTAAATGGCAATCTTTAACTGGTGACACTGTTTATATGAAAGGCGATTCCAGTGCTAAAGCCGTGTGAAATATAATGGCAAAGTGAAATGTCTTTTTAGTAGGAGAAAGGAGAGACAAGCAATAGTATCAAACTTAGAATATTTGAAAAAATAGGGGAAAAAAATGAAAATAGACAACAGGAAAGAAAGTGAACAGCAAGATTGTGCAATTCTGTTAATGTGTTTTAAGGGCTTGGGAGTTTGCCAGTACTATGTACTATATGGCTCTACTTCAGCAGATTTTAAAGCATGAACGTGCCTTATACCTGTAAGTATTCTCAAAGAGTTGAGGTTGTGCGTGTGGAAATCCCACTGGGCGCTGATGTAATGCTTCAGGCTTTCTGCTCACAGGTTTCCTAGCGTGCTCGTGGGTGGATTTCTTGCTGTCTTATACTGTACTTGCACACATGCTACAGATGGTCCCCTTGTGGGCAACAAATTTGGGTCTCTCGTCTATATGTGGGCCAGCTATTAACAAATCTTGGAGATTTCTACCCTTTAGCAGATTTGGTAGAAAAGGTCAAAAGTGGTTTTGTGTGGGGGTAAACAAGTGATAGATGTACAAACAGTACAATCACTAAAACCTCCTTACTGTAGGAGACCAGACTAAAAAGCATGGCCTACTAGTTAATGCAAGGAGAAATGTACCAGTTGTTTAACTGAAGAGTGCATTGAGTTGAGTGAAAGAACATGTTGGAGGGGGGAATGAACGGCTGGGACTCATTTGATCGTAACACTCAAAGCGCCAGACAATAGCGTCAGAATTTCTGCAAAGCTGAGGAACTCTCAAGAGAGCATCCTCATCTGCTGACTTGAATGAAATAGTGGGAAGAATAGCATCAGCCAAATGACTTTAATCTAGATTTGCTCCAGCGAATACTATTTGATGAGGCAAATTCCAGAATATTCGCTATAAATAAACTATTTAGACAGCGTAGATTCCTGTCTTTTATTAGTGCTCAGCACCCAGTTTTCCACTGGACACGAATGCAAATATTTGATGGGCACACAATATGTTTTGACAAAAAATTACAGAAACACACCAAAGCAGCATGCTAAAACCTATATGTTCTCTATTTGGAATTGAGACAGCATGCACCTTTTTTTTTTTTAAATTGATAGAAATCACAGCTACTGGGGAAGTGCAGAGATGGGAAAGCCTGAAACAAAGAGGGAAAAGGCATGGTAGTGCCTACAATGGAAGAGAAGCTTCTTTGCACATTTACTTCTATGTGGAAATCCTTCCTTTATAATCTAGGTAGAACTGCTTTGCTATATTTTCCAAAGGTGAGGATGGATGGGAAAGTAAGCTGCTTTTAAACCACCTTGGCAATGTTGTTATGTTATCCAAAAGTTGAACTGTTAATCTGCTATTTCTGGTCTGAACATCAGCACCAACACAGTTGCAGTCATAGTACCAGCAAAACAAAAATTTCTGGAAAAACAGGATGACTTCAAAAGCATTGAGCAAACCGAACTGTAGGACTGTGGTGCATATATATGCTCTAAATATGTATGGATTTGATGTGCCCTTTCCAATAGCTGTGTGTTATCCACGATTTTGGATTAAATGAACTTGAAAGTATAGCTTGATACTTTTGCTCTCCTGGCAAAGCCAATGAGAAAAGAATTCCTGTCTCTCCCGTGCCCTAGTCCCTTCGCCCCCACTGTGCTCTCCTTATCTCACTATCCCTTTGGTTGCGCTCTTGCAATTATTGGTGCAGTTGTGTGCTGATCTGCCTCTCTGAAGTGATAACACCAAAGTTTCTAAAACAGTGGGGGGCTCCTTTGTTTCAGTGGTTCACTTTGCAGCAAGGTCAAAAAAGCTGTGCCAGTGTGAGAGAAAGGGGGAGGAGGAGGGTAGGGGATGCTCCTCTGCAGGAGGGGTCCTCTTAAACCAAGTGTGTTGCTGGAGGAAAGGTGTTATCGCTGCATCCTTCAGGCATTGCATCTCAAGTGTTTGAAGTCTGTAGATTATTATCATAATCTAGAAGGTAAATGTAGTGAAACCTACAATTGCTCATACCATACATCAATTTTTTGTTTAAGTGATCCTACAAGTTATTTGAGGAAACTCACTAAAAGCCGTGTGCTGTATTCTGGCCATAAGGGTCTATGACATTTCTCCCTAGGATGTAGAGATTATCCTTCAATTCCTACTTTATTTAAGTTTAACTTGAAACTGAACTGCTGTTGGGGACCACAAATAGCTCAGTCAAATCTATTCTGCAAAGTCTCGGCACAAAGAAATTAAGAGATTAGTCACGCCAGCTTGCCAGGAGGCCATTGCCTTATATGTAATACAGAAATTGCAAAGGGGAACTTCTGAATTATGAAACTGTGCACAGTTCTAGAAATACATTAATAGCAGCAACAGTAGAAGGCACAAGTGAGTCAATGTTGGAGTCAGCATTGTCCCACAAAGCCAGGAACTTATAGCTGAAAGACTATGTCGTTGCTTTGTATTTCGGATTGAAAATGTCTTGTCAGGCAACACTGCTCTGTGATGGCTGGATCGCTATGTGCTCTAACATGGCCAAACCCTGAATGTCTTGTTCAAAGACAGATTTTTATTCAGAAAATCTTTGTTTATGACTCCTCTTTATCATCTAAGAGCAGATGGCTTGCATATGGGAGACTCTACCTAGCCCAGGAAACTTGGACTGAACTGCAGGTTCAGTGGCCTACGCCTGGAGATGGGACAGCGCAGCGTAGAGTTTGGACAGTGGTCCTGGCTTTTTGCATTTCTGAAGTCTTCTGGTTGTACGTGACACCTTCGGAGACATGAGGCTTCCGTGACGAATGTGCATGTGTTATATACGTCCCATAGATGGGGTAAAGTAGCCTAGTCACTGTGAGGGGAATGGGGAAATAGAGACTGTTCCTCCCACGGTAGCTGCTAGCATGTAGAAGTGGGCAAAATGGGTTCCCTAATGTATGCTGGTACCTTATTTAATGTAGACCAAAGTAGTTTTAATTACACTAGCGAAGGAGATGGCTAATCTGTGGAGCTTCTGCTCTGGTCTGAATATCTCTGCATGTTTCTTCTACGGCCTGAACTTTTTTTTTTTTTTACAAAATATAAAAATAAAAGCATGGTCAAATACACTGTGCTTTCAAAACTAAATGATTGGTGAAGTTAAATTAGCAATAAAAGCTTGTTCTGTAACTGCCTCAGTTCCTAATGAAGTAGATACTCAAAAGCTTACAAGCCCAGATCCTAGTTTTTAATATCTAAATTATTATTATTGTTATTATTTGGTTTAGATTTAGAAATACCAAGTACTGAAAAAGTATTAGATTTCTGTGGTTTTTTTCCTACACAAAAACACCCACAATTCTCTCTATATTATAACATCACTTTCCATCAGGGCAACTGTTCTCAGGAACAAAAAATCAGTATGGCCACGTTATTTCCCACTGCCTCCACCCAGTCAGGAGGTGGTTGGATAAATTTGATCTAGCCTGCACACAGGGGGAAGTGGCATACTAAGGGAATTTGGTTTTTCCTCCTTTTCATTGGTATCTCGTATAAATAAATAGACTTGTAAACTCAGAAAATCTATTTGATTCCAGCTTCAGAAGCGTAAGAAAATGTCTAAAGTAAAAATCTCCCTCTTTGATTTTTATCTATCTATGAGAGAGTAGATATAAATCTTTTCATTTCATTTAAAATTTCAGTTTTTTGAATGCTGATTATTAGAAAAATAAATGAAATTCAGTCAATGAAAGTATATATTTTGACCTTTTAAATATGTAACTAAAATCTCGAAGTGGATATAATGATGGATCCAAACCATACTTTCTGACTTTGACATGTCAAAATAGGGTATGTCTAACTTGACTTTGAGTTTGTTTTTTTTTTCTTTGTTGCTTTTTGGGTTTTTTTTGATCAAGACATTTTTCAAAAATAGCTGTTCCCTATGAGGAATTTTTGATCAATCAGGGTTTTTTTCCTCCTGAAATGAAAACTTCCTACTAAGACATTGGCCAAAACGTCTTGCTTCCAGGTTTTGTACTAGGGACTTGAGCTATCCCTAATCTTATCAAATATCTATTTGGCAGAACACATCCTCAAAGGAATGCTATGAAATTAAATTAAGGAAATTTAACTGAAATAGTCCATTAAAAAAATTCCTTGATTAAGGGATAAATTGTCAATGAAAAGGAAAATCAGCCCTGAGGTTTTGCAGCTATTCACTGGGAATCTTAGTATGGTACAAACAGATTTGGGTTTAAAGCCAGACATATAACAGCTGTGTTGCTGGAAAATTGGGAGATTCTTATTCTAAATATTTTAAGCCAGAAGAAATGTTTAAAAAAATCTGCTATGCTTCAAAATGTTCTCATGTGAGCAATCCCATTATCTTCAGGGGAACCAGGACTATTTAACCATTGCTAGATCTTGTCTTTAACTGGCGATGTATTTATATTCCTAATTCAGGAAGAAAAAAATGGAGAAAATCCTGAATTCTGGAGAATATAATTGAAGTTACTTGGATTCCTTATGAAAACAAATTTTTAAAATACAAAGAAAAACAGATCTATCAAAAATCTGAGAGGATTTGATTTCCAACTTTAGCATAACCAACAGATCTAGCTATTTCTTAGGGTTTTTAAATGAATAAAACTCGTAGGGAGTGGTGGGCAGAGGAGCTTGTGTTTCACTTCCCACCACCTTAGGGATGGGAGGAGCTCAGCAAGTAGGAGTCCCGAGGTGGTGGCTCCTGCCCCAAGTTAGAGGGAAGCAGCAGAGGAGTGGATGCAAGCTACAAGGATCTGTATGCTACATTTTGCTTACAGCAAATGGGTAACTCCTTTAAGAAATGGAGGAATGTAAGAATGTTAATTGTTAATCACTGACTCATCGTCAGTGCTGAATAGAGCTGCTGTGTTTACCAGTAACCTGCTGGGTGCCACAGAATGGTGAAACCCTCAGGCCGTGAAGAAATCGCACCTTGATCCTGCTACAAGCATTTCAGTTATGAAGAGCTGTTTTGGGTTCTAGCTCCTAGGGAAAGTCATCTCTGCTTGGAGAGGTGGAAATGAAGAGGGTCACTAACGCATGCTTACTAAATAACAGTTTGTGACAAGTGACACTGATGGTAACTCAAGCAACTCACCTGGGTATGAGGTGGGATGAAATTCGAAGGGCAGTGGGATTCGGGAGGTCTGGTCTCCTGGGAACAGGTGTGTGGATTCTGCCACCAACACCGCAGGAATGCCCCCTTTGCAGGGAGGTTTGTATGGGCTGGACTCTTCTACTCTGCCTCCTGTACTAGCTAAGCTTACAAGAACTTACTGTTCTTGCAACTTTGCTTGTAAAATTTGTTCAAAATTAACCAACTAGCCTCCCCGTTCCTGAGATCCCCAGGGTGGAGACAACACTGCCTTGAGTGGCCAGTATGAAACTTGCTATCTCAGTTATACTCAAGCTTTCATGCAAAAACTGAACCACATGGCTTGGGGTGGGGGAGAGGACGTGTGTTTCTACGTTTCCACTGAGAAACATAGCAGTTCATGTTTTGGGGCTGCAGTTCAGCCCCGTTCCTTCAGGGGCAGGGGATTTGCAAATATTTGACATATCTGAATTTAGCATGTTGAATCCTTTATAGAGTCTCTCCTTGCTTAACATGCTCCGTTTCCACAGTGCTCCTGGGTGTTGGGAGAGAGCGGGTACCGTGCCCAGGCCAGTGGGCCTGTCCTAGCTCAGAACTAGGGCTGAGCAGCCTGTCCTGCAGCAACATCTCCTGGTGACTGGAAACTTTTGGGATGCTTGGCACCAGAGCCTGAGAACAAGACACCTCTCTGTAGATCCAGCACTCCCAAAAGCAAACCCACTCTCCTTTCATTGCTCAGAGCAGCCGCCAGGTTAGAAATGAAGCGGCTTGAAAATCTTTGGGGCACGCAGAAGCTGGGACAGGAGTTAGGAGAAGAGCAGGTAACAGGGCAGGCTGACTCTTCTGAGTCAGGTTTGGTTGGAACCCTGCTCTTGTACGCCCTGCTGCAGCCCAGTGACCCACAGGCGATTTGAACACAGTGACCACTTACTCGTACTGGCAATATGGTGTGCTGACCTACTTAAAAATACTTGATTTCAGCAGAGTCCCACTCTGCAGACCCAGCAGTAGGTTTGCTTCAATGCCTGCCTTATTTTCCTTTCCTAGACTAACTCTTTAGTGGAATAATTACTGCACAAACCCTGAAGCCCAGCAAGCTGCTCCACATTCCAGTTTCGCAGGAAGTAAAATCTGAGCTTGCCAAGTCTGCTCGCTCAGCTGCGGCCGCTCGGCATCCCGAATTCCTGCGCCCGTTAGCGGGGGTTACGTAACAGGCGCGCGCTGGGTCTGTGACTTTTTTTTTAAATACAGAAAACCAGAAATGAATGAGTGTGATGTGGCAGGAAGCAGCTTGTATGAAATGCACAAATGGAGATTGAAAGATGACAGTAATATGTTTTCAATACTAAGTTAAAGCAATGAAATACTTGCTTGAGCAGCAACTCTGAGGTCCCCGAGGCTAGCTTTAAAAGGTATAAATGAAGTAAACCTCAAAAATTACATGGTCAATTTATTTGACAGCATGAGCTTAAATTACCCTAACAGCTGTTTTAAAAACTATTCTCTTAAAAGAGAGACAGAAGTATTGAGGCAGCTGTCTTTCTTTTTGGAAACGTGATGATAAAAGCAATAGGGTTACAATAGTAACCTCCTCCTGCGAGGAGACAAGGGAGTTAAGGTTTGAACCACTATGTGGGGGTCCCAAGCGCACCACCGGCCATGACCAGCCTCCCCTGGAGCCTCTGCCTGCGGCCTGGGGCTGTGCTTCAGCTCAGGCTTCCCAAGGATGCTGGTCTCCAGCCCTGGCCCTGCCTCCTGGATGGGTCTTGGATCTGCGTTGTGGCCTTGTCTCCAGCCCCATCTCCTTTTGCTCCTGACTGGAGCCTCTGCATAGGCCCTGGACGCAGTTTATGTCTTTATCTGGGACTGCCGATGTGCCAGCACCCCACTCTGCCTGTCCTGTTCACATGCTGCGAGATTGCGTCTTGTTGGTGAGGGGGCTGTCTGCACAGTGGTCACCTCGGCTCCTGGCTCATGTCCTCTTGTGGAGCAGCCCAGCTCCTCCTGCTTGCTCTTTTACCAGCCTTCAGCGGGCACATCCTTGGTACCGACTGCTGAATTACACACGGTGCTCCGGCTGGGAGGTGCCGGACAGCTGGCACGTAGCAATACATACCAGCTCTGCTGTGGTGTGTCTGTTCACTCTCCTGTGCTTTATCAAAGTGCTAGAGAAGCTAATGTAAATCCTGAGCAGGATTGTGCCACTCGTGTGTCTCAAGGGGCAACAAAACTTCTCAAGGTGTCTGGCTGCGCATGACTAAGCTGATTGCCAGCATGTTTCCTGACCTTTCTTTCTGGGTCATATCTTTTTCCCGTGTACTGGGGGCATTGATTGCTTCTTGGGATGAGCTCAGACTTTTGTTTAACAAATTTCCTGTTGTTGTGGGGACCAGAGCAGGGGTGGCACTCAGTTTCTTCAGTGCTCTTCCTGTGGTGCGTTACCAGGCTGTGGGGCTCTTGCTGCAAGTCTGAACCTCGCTGACGTTTGTTGACAAGTATTTTATAGCCTGTGGTGATATTTGGAGCCCTTCAGGGCTCCAGAGCTATAGTGCAGATATCTTAGACTCCAGCTCTAAAGCAGAGACAACTCTTAACTTAGAACTCTTAAGCAAGATGCCTCAGTCTTGGTTTTCAAAAAATAAAGAGGAGACGAAACAAGAGGAAACTTCTTTTCACCTCTATACCAGGTGTGAAAGTTGGGGGATGCTTGATCTCTGATGTGTAGGGTTGGGACAGCTGTGATCTCCTCTGCTAGAAATCAAAAAGACAGTTTCTGCCTACTTGATTCTGGCATGAACAACCTAAAAAAAAAAGCCTGGCGAGCAAGCAGGACAGACTAGGATCCTGCCCCTGCCCCTGCTGCAAGTGGAGGGTGAGGTCGGCGGTGTGGGTGCTGGGGAGCAGACTGTGCTGTACTAAAACCTGGTGTTTCGTGCATATTCCCTTCTCCATTCCCTCATACTGGCTGGCCCTAAACAGCTCTGCCCCAGAAGGCGAGACCTCGCCTGGCACAGCCCATCGGAGCCTTGGTAACTCCACGCTTACCTGCCAAGGTCGTGCTCATGTATCATAGGCAGGCTAACCCTGCCTAAACCAGGACCTGCAGCTCAGCAGCACAGCAATGGCTGGGCTTCACCTGGTTGGAAATGACCAAATACTACCTAAAAGCAAACCTGTGTTTTGAAAGGAATATGTAGTAAAATCCCGCTAAAAATCAGCGACTTCTGAACTGAGGTGTGAGACGGTCCTTTCTAAAGATTAACTAGAAATAGGAGGCGGGGGGAACAGCCTGCCTGTCCTGTAGCATTAGAATCAAAATACAAAAAAGATAGAGGGGAATTGGGCCATAATTAATTTACCAGGATGCTATAGCTCTCATTTCACTTCACTATAGTAATAACTAAATGAAAATCCAGATCGTGTCTGAAGACACATGAAGAAATAAACAGTTCCTGTGTATTTCAGAGAAGAATGAATTTCACATTGCTGTGGTTCCCAGTGGTTCCTCAATTTATTTGGAGATAGTTATTATCAGAATAGTACATTCTTTGAAGATGAACTAAACTTGTTTTTGTTTTGAAATGACATACTTCTACATCATCAACACCCTAAACAAGACACTTTGTAAACTTTTCTTGTAGTACAGTTTTATAATGACAAAAGCAGGCTAAAATATATGTATGAAATTTAGAAGGTTATGAGGTACTGCCCATATCTTTCGGGGTAAATTCCCTGGTTCCTCTGAAAGGATTGTTAACCCGATGCTGGAGAATTCTGTTGCCTCAAGTACTGCCCCATCTGAGAGATCACTTAAAAATGACGGCTCTCTAGGGATGAGGAGAAGTAGTGTCTTACTGCTAGCACTGTTTATTATTATGAAAACTAATGGAAAAATCAGATTTGGAAAAGATATTATACAGTTTCTGTGCTACTAGAAATCCAGCAATTTAATAAAGAATTTTAATCCTTTCTGCTACAGATCTCCTGTCCCTTTCCTTGTGCTTTGCTTTGGGCTCTCTATACAAAAGTGTTGGAATTTGTGTGAAAATCTGAGCAACGCCTTAGTCCTTTGCGCGGGCCTGACCAGGCTGTTGATCATTTTTAGATCTGATTTTAAAATCTTGTGTAGACTATTTAATAGAAGGAATTTTATAAACAGATGAGTTGTTATTAATTTTTTTAAGTTGAGATTTTTTGAAACTATAAATTAAACCATTCCCTGGTACACTTAGGTGCTCCATATCGCATTTGTTTCTATACCTGGGGCACATCGCTGTTGTTCAGATTGCCTGCATTTACGTGTGTGCATTCGTCCCTATGATGGATGATTTTATTTTGTGCAGCTAAAGTTTTTGGGGAACCAGTCTGTTTCAGCAAACTCAACCAGGTAGGAAAGGAAGAATCTGCGCATATCGCTGCAGCTCTTGAATGTGAAGGGAGTAAATTCATTTAACCTTTTAAGAGACTGGCTTAGGCTTTCTCCCATAGATTCTTCTTAAATGGATCATTTAATTTGCTTCTTCACTGTATGCTTCAGACACTAGGAAAGACTAGAATTTTTTTTTTTTTTTAAGTATAGCAAGACTTGAGCATCTTGTGACCCTCTTACCACTTCTTCTCAAGTGACGTGCATCTGCAGCTTTTTGGAAAAGAAAACTGTAAGAGGTATTTTCAGCGTAACTTGATTAGCAAGTGTGTGTCTGGAGCACTAGCAAAGGATCTCTGTGCCGGTTTGTCTTTGTAGTCAATAACCTTTTGCAGGAATATGCTCATTTATTCACGGACTGCTTATATACCTCTGGCATAGAGTGTTTTTTTTTTTTTAACCAGCAGATCTTGCAATCTATTTCACAACTACCCTTGTCTCCTATATATGTTGCTTGCCAACTGTAATTAATGGACTGAGTTTTATAGAAAACGCATGAGCATGTTCTCTATATATGTCCTAATTCTGGCAAAAGCTGCATTACCCAGGCCTCACTACGAGCTATATTTCTGTATGAAAACCTAGCGTGCATGTGTGCATTGAGCAGGCTGTTGAGATGGCTGTTGGAAACTTATCTTTAAAGCTTCATTGCAAGCCAGAATATTTTGAAACTTGGCATACTGCTTTTGGAGTGGGTGCAGCTCATTTAGTTAAATTTGGGTCTGTCTCCTGCTCTCTTTTTATAGTCCAGGTTCCCTAGGGTAGAGGGAAGTACCTAATTGCAAATCTGTCTTGCCAAGTACTTGGCAACTAGAGCTTCCCCACACAATGGAGGTTGTCTCTAAAGCAGATAACGTCCATTTGGAATAACCTGATGATTTAGGCTAGCAAAGGGCAAAGAGTTTTGAAGAATAGTTTAGAGATTAAACTCAAGTATTTGTAACGCACTTACTCATTTCTAGACACTGTGGATACAATACTTTTTTAATGTGTCATTGGTTTAAAAGAGTGTCTTGTTGCAATCTTAACTGTATTTTTCACCTCCTCTTGCGTTTGGTTTAATGTGGCATTTTAAGATCATTAGGTCAATAATCAGGTTATGAAAACATTTTGTACCTATATAGGACACAAATATATCTATATATTTAATTTTCAGTAAATTTATGTGCTTTATTTGAATCAACTACATTGCTATAGTTTGAGAAGTACTTTTATGGCTTTGTGTATGTTACAGAAATCTGGCATCTGAGTCAGTGTTTGCAGTATGTGCATACTAAGGAGCACATATCAGTAGAGCAGAGGTACCAGCAGAATTAAGGGCCTGCAGCTGCTGCTGGTCAGTCCTGTAAATCTGCAATACTGCGGAGTCAGCACAGGCCCCGCTTGAGCAGAAACCTAAACATCTGTTTAACTTTAGGCATGTGCTTAAGCTTCTTTGACGTGGGCTGTTAAGTAAGGGGAGTGGTTTTGGTTTTAATCGCTATTCTGAGTGCTTTACTTCACAAGGTTATGCTTAGGAAGCACTTTTCAAGCAGGATGGAGTTTGTTCCCTAGCTTCAGCCTGCCTTTGCTTAGCGGGGCAAGATGTAGGCATGCAGTCCCAAACTTTCTCCCTTCCTTTCCTTTCTCTCCATATGCTAGGTTTGCAGAGGGGGGAACCTTGGATGCCCCAGCCTAAAAGGGAGCTGTAGCTTGCTCATGTAGGTCTCCGGTCTGGACAAGCAAGGGATGGGGGCTGCAGGGCTGCTGGGTGCACACCTGCCCCAGCATACAAATAGCCTACAAAATGCTTAGTGTTCTCTTTTCACTTTCCGACAGTGTAGTGTATTCAGTAATACTTCAGTGCGTAGGCTGACCGGTGTTCATGCAATTATCTGAGGGACTCTGGCTGTGAAAACTTGCAGTGGGCTTGTTCCTTCTTACTCCTCCAAGCTATGAAAACAAATGTCTCTCCCTTTTGGATGGAATTCTATTCCCATTTCATTTTGTTGCTGCTCCTCCTGTGTGTTTCCATCTCATCTATTTGCTTCTGGTTTTTGCCTGTCCAGACTCTTTCTGTACTTATGCTGGTTATTAGCTGGAATAGTCTGTGTACATATATTCTATATATTATTCTATAATAAAGTTCTGAATTAAAATCTCAGTTGTCCTAGCTCTTATGATAACAGGGTCAAAGAGAATCTTTTGAGAAAACTGTGCCTGAAAATGCTTAGAGGAAATTATGTTCTTGCTCTGACACTGATGTGATACCTGAAAAGCTACTGGCAAAATAGCACTAGTCTGAAGCCTTTCGGTTGAGCTCTGTTCTCCCAGACAGTGGAAACTGTTGCTTTGTTCCACCCAAGGAACTCAGCTTGGAGGACTCTTCTGATTCTTTGGTCACCAGCAAGTTTTGGAAGAGTTGTTAAAGATCCCTCCTGTGCTTAGGTCTTGTATACTTAGTTACATGTTATAAATTTGATGAACTCATTTCTGGGAAGGAGAATGTAGAAGTCAAAGGCGGGGGGGACACGACACCTTTTGCTTACTGCTATCAGAAAGACTCATTTCTGAACTGAGGGAAATAAGGCTTAACCACAAATGGTATGTTTCTGTTAACTACGTGGAGCGCTTCAAGAAAAAAGTCAACCCAGTGTAGGAGCTCAGACCAACAGGAAGATCTCCCTCCATCGGAGTAGGGGGATGTTAATGACTCGTTACAGTTTGTTTGATGGGAATTGGAATTTATTGTGGTATCTGGTAGCATCCATCTTTTAGTTCGTCATCTGTTTTGATAAGGAAAAAATCCTGTGCTGCTGTATCCAACTCCATTCCTCCTGATAAATAAGCTGCATATCTTTAAAAGCCATCTATTACCCTCTGTTTGTCAGTTTTATAAACTGGAAAAGATTAATGGGAAGAGAAAGGGAGGGTTGCTGCCCGCGTTGTGTGCAGGGCCTGACAGCGTCGGGGGGGCGGCAGGCTGCTCCCGCTGAGCGGGGGCCTGGGTGGGTGGAGGGGGATGCCCCACCGGGGCACTTCCCTGCCGCTGCCTCCACACCTGCAGCTCCTGCCCGAAACCCTGCCTGGCCCCAGGGGTGAGGAAACACCCGCGCACGGCGCTGTTATGTTCTCTGGGTCTGGGTAGCCGTTGGAGCTGATTATTTGGACCAATGTGAACTGTCGAAGAATGATTTCTTCTGCTGGGCCATCAGTGGTGCCCTGGAAGAGCTGCCCTCCTGGTAACCAGCACCTTGAGATCCTGCGGCCGGCAGCGCTGCTCCTCTGCATCCGCAGCTCCCTTGCTCGGCCATACGGGACACTTTAAACTGTGCCAGCTGCAGTGCTTTTGGGACCATGAGTTGCCCCTGCCCCAAACACTGAAACTAGCAGAGGTGGCTTAGCACTACGTCCCCACTTTCCTCCACCCCTTCCTTAGCAACTTCCAGAAAGCAATGGGCATGGGATGCCTGCCGTGCAGGCACACAAAGCTAAGAGAACGAGCACAGCCATCTAGAGCTGACTTCCCCCAGCCTCGGCAGCTAACAGCGCTTTTTGAAACACAGGTGCACACACAAATGAGGCCACGAAGCCATCTCAGGGCACTGCTGATCAGAGCTGTCCTGTTCTCTGAGAGGTGAGCACTCCTCTCCCACCATCTGTAATGATTGCAGGTGTGTTTCTTGGTGTGCTACCTGAATTTTTCTTTTGACCTCTTATTTAATGTAGTCCTAGTTTTTATGGAAGCCTTTCTCATACTTTCCAGTAAAATCATGAGGAGGAATTATTTTCCAAACTCCAGTTTGTTGCACTGGAAGATACAGAAGAGACCTGCTGGGATTAACCCAAACAGCATGCACATGGCTGAATCACAGCACTGAATTTCTCCCCTGGATATTCTGAGACTTCTTTGAACGCTGCGAATTAGCATTTCCCTTAGGCCGATACTAGCAATAGGAGATGAGTGACGTTAATATTTAAAAGTTGTGTGGTAAATCTAATTTTCAGATTTGCATGCCAAAGCTTAGCATGTACTGAGGTGCTTAAAACCGACGTATAGATGATGTAGCTACAATTTAAATGTGTAGTATGTCTCAGCATTTCATGGCCCTGATTTACAAATATTACAGGGTTAAAACCAGCGAGTTGTAAGCATGATGGTATGGCTACCCTTTCGAATTATTAGTACATGATAGAACAAAAAAATTACCATCTCACAAACTGTGATTATGGTCAGTCAGCACTTGAAAAATAATTGGTTTGGTAGAATAATTTTAATTTTTTACCTCAAATTTTACTGGGAGGCCGTAGGCAGTGCGAAGCATGTATTACACTCTCAGATTATACTCTCATCTCCAAAGATCAGTAGGTAGTGCTAAAGGTGGTGTGAGAGCAGGAGCTGTGTGGTTCAGCAGCAATCAGCTGAAGTGGCACAGTAATGTTCTACCAAATTCATTAGGATCCAAAATGGCTAGAAACAGTAGGTTTTATTAATCAGTTTTATGTGCTCTATGAAATTTGTAAGTGATGAATCTTTATGGGAATGTTTCAGGGAAAAGCCCTAGATTAAGTCTCATTTTATAAGCTCTGAAAGAAGGCCAGGGAATGCAGTTCTGGAGCACTGTTGGTCCAGTATATTTGCATCCATGTCCAAAATAATTTACCAGGGATTCTGCAGTCCTTGTTTTGCTGGCTGTTAGGAGATTTACCATATCTAATGGTAAATAATGCATCAAATGCATCATAATGCATCAAATTAATCTAATAATTGATTTTTAGCAAACGAAAAGCATAGCAACCAGGAGGTAACTCGAACCTCTCTCCCCTCCCAGAATGGGCTGCCTGTAAGAGAATATTCCAGAGTACTGCGATTTTTACAAAGACAACTGGGGTAAATACCTATAAATTCAAACTACATACTGTTTTTTCATGAAGCAACTGTAATGAATGTGACTCAAGTTACAGAGCTAGTTGCAAGCAGACCCGCAATGGAAAACATATGCCAGATAGCATATGCGAAGGATCCCAGCAGGCGATAACTACTTGGCTATAGGCTGCGTGCAGGACAGTTCTGTGCGGTGGTGAATTGTCCATGGTAAACTACCCTAGTTCAATCCATTAAAACAAAAAGTACTAAAGGAACAAAAAGATCCCTGATCCGAGTCTTGTACCCCCTGCAGTAAGTCAGCTATCGCAGTTCACTCACTTCTGGGATGTGGAAGGAGCCCCACGAGTAGCTAAGGCGGCCCGTGGGAGTGGGCTGGCAATCAGAAGGCAGAATAACTTTTGGGGGAGTTTTGAAGGCAACTTTGAAACAAATTTTGTAGCTGAATATAAATCTGGTGAAGGAAAAAGGTGTTGATTTGTTTATAGAAGCAAGAAAAAGGCTGGCTGTAGCATTTTGTGTCCTCCGAGTTCGGTGTTACTGTCTTACTTCAGCACTTTCCTCCAGTGTTAAGACAGACAGGTGCGTAGACACGTAGTAGAAATTTCAGCAGAAGTTAGACTTCCTCTTTCGCTTGAAATTGGTATTCCCGGATCAGATAAGACAAGACTATGGACAAGAAAAATGAAATGCTACAGAGAACTCTAGAATTTCTTACCTACACTGCCAAGTCCAAGCGAGGGGTTTTGATAAGGAACCTGAGATCTTGGAAAGAAGCAAATGGACAGTAGAACAGAAGCAGGAGTCCAAAGAGACTCATAGGACAATTGGAAACGGAAATAATGGGTGGTTTGGACGTAACGCACAGGAACGTTCAAAGCAGCAAAAGAATCATTAAAGACAAATACCTTACAGCAACACAGAGTGCAGGAATCTGATCCTCTGGTAGGATTTTTTGGGAGAGATGGTGAAAGGAAACAGGAATGGAAAGTACAAGAGAGATTTTATCAATGTCCTGCTAGACATGACCTGTGGCATTCATTAAACCAAATTATATAACCTTGCATCATAAAGAGTTAATTTCCTTCAAATATTCCAATTGTTAGGCTACATCCCTATCTCTTCACATTAAGATGTAAAACTAATTATGCATTGTTTGTGACAAGTAGTTTGTTTATGCCGTATAAAAGAAATGGATTGAATGGACACCGTAGGCAAAACACTTCTTAGCACTAGTATTTTTGAAACAAAGATATAATTAGGGCTTAGATTAAAATCTGATTCTTCTGAAAACCATGGAAGAACTTTATGCAAGAAAGCAAATAACATGTAACAAAACCACCCTCTTCCCCCTCACAGGAGGATTTAAGTCTTTCCAGAAATGGAATAAACAATACTCTCGGGATACTCTGGAATGCTTATAGGGGTTAGTTTTTAACATGATACAATAAAGCATTGTATAGGGATAATATTCTTGCAGAGTCAAAGGACATGAAAGTAAAAAGGGCTGAGTCATGGAGAGGCAGCATTAAGTATACAACAAGCACATTTAAAAACCCTTGGTTGTCTGGGTTATGCTGTACCTTCCTGATGGAAAATACCCAATTTACTGGACCCTCACCTCAGTGGTACCAGAAATTTTTTGTTACCAGAGTAACAAAACTCTATATGCTGGCCTTTGTAAGCGTATGATCAAAGGGACTATCCAATTTCCACCCACTGTGTGCAGGCTGCCAATTTAAATATTTACTACCCCTTGAACTGGCCAGCCAGGAACGCAGCAGCAGAAAGGAGTATGAACCACATATGTACTGCCGCTGACCTGGTACATGTTCTGTTTTCTGGAAAAGGTACAAGAGGAATTTGAAGTGAACATGCTGTGGCTACATTAGTAGAAAAATTCACTATGTGCTTTAAAAAACCAAACATACAACACCCCTCCCCCCCCCAGCAAAAAAAAACATTTACAGCTATGCTACAGTAAGAACATTGCTTGAGTAATGTCTCAGATAATTGTCCTTGCTATAAGCCTACCAATTGAGATATATTGTTTCATTATAGAATAAGAATTAATGAAGCCACTAAGTATTAATTTCCTTTAAAATGCTGTTGTTCTATTAAGTGCCTTCAATGGTTAGTCATTTTCTCCCCATAGCTGAAGTGTCTTTGAAATGTGGTGATAAATTAAACAAATGGGAGAAAACTGGTTTTTTTTTTTTGACTTCTGTTGTCTTGTGTACTCTGCCTTCAGGAGGTAGGAAAATTTCAGGTATGCCCTGCTAAATGCAAACGCTTTCTTTTACGTATGTCATCTAGTTCAGAAGAGGAACATACCTCTTCATTACCAACAAATATTTGAGGCGAGCTCTGAAGGTTTTTTCTTTTTCTTTGTATTTTGCTTACTAGTAGAATGTAATGGTCAGAAAGATGCTAGGAAAATTAATCATCTTTGTAAAGGAAATATTTTTTTTGCTTGGCAGTCATATCCAAAATAAGATGTTTCACTGTGGCCAAAACAGATTACAAAGGCCACCATGAGTTTGATGTGTGTTTTATTCCTGCAAAACCACAATGCACTGATTGCTAGATTACCCATGTCAGAGGTGCGCTGGAATGAAAGCCTCCTTCATGTTTTACCTTAAGGTCCAACATAGCTCCTGACCATAGGAACTTGGCTGGATAGTGGGCGGTTATGGAAACATTTTTGGATCCCATCACACCTGGTGGCCTCAAGAGGCCACTCAAGGATTTGGGGGAGCCTTTTGCACCTGCACAGGAAGTCCTGGCTGTATATTGGTTCCATATTGCTTTCACTTTCTGGAAAACAGAGAATATGTAAACTGTAGATATGGCAAATACATAAAATAAGGAAGATACTGAATATTTTCAGACAGAATATTGATGTCCCACTTATTTTGTTATCCACATAGTATTTTGCTTTAAATAAACGCTTCATTGAGTCCAATCTCAAAAGTGATAGGACTACAAACTCAATAGAATTTAGAATTTCATTTATCCCTTATTATCAGTATTATCCAGAAAAACTTTGTTGTTGTTTTGCAGGTGTTTCCTCAGGCACTCTCAATAAGATGCCCTCCTGTTTCCTAATTATCATTTACAACTAGGAAAAATATCATAAACTGAACACATGCCACACTTTCTTCACCTAGCCTGGCTTAGTACTGAGAATAAGCTAGTCTTCCCTATGCTAGATACACAGATGTATTTAGATTTGCTCCCAGCATTCTGTTCTCAGGATTCTAGGTATCAGTTTCTCTTCATCTTTCCAAGTCCATGCTGCTTGTTGCTGCTGTTTTTGATTTCTTTCCAATTTATTAATATTCTTGTCATACCATGGTGTCCAGAACTTAACAGTAATCCAGCTGCAGCCTCACTGAACATGTGTTGCAGCAATGTCATTTCTGTGCAGAGTTTCCCCTAATTGCGGCTCTCATGGTAGGAGATTCACATTCAGTTTATAAACATCTCAAATCACGTAATTAAACTTTAAAGGAATCTTGGTACTTGGCTCTTACCTATGGCTTTGAGAGATTCTTAGAACCACAGGAGAGCGAAGCAGAAAACTCAGGGCAACCACTGCTCACCTCTAGTGTTTTCTTGCTGTTTTCCTTAATTTTCTCTCTCTCTCTCTTTATTTTTTTATTGAGAGCCCATTGCATTTAACATTTTACTTCTGGCTTTCATTCTTTTGTAGAGTGCCACGAAAAGTACTTCATGAGCACATGCTTGTATCAAACACATTTTTCTTTTCAATTTATCCTTTCCCCAAAACAAGTCTCCAGATTTTAAATAAATAGCTATCTGGAGGAAGGAATAACAATGTGTTCTTCTAGCTTGCTATGGAATATACTGAGCTTAGAATTGTTCCTTACAGAATTTTATTTACCCTTAATGTTTTGGTAAAAACACCATCAGCAATGATTTTCCCTTTTTGGCTATTAAAACTTTTGCAGTGGTTAATTGTTGTAGTGCCTGCTGCAAGGAGCTGCTCAATGCTGTGGTTAGCAGGAAAGCTTAAAAAGCCGAAGTCGTTTAGAAAGTTCACAATAGATAGTTGACATATTTTTGCTTGTTGTCAGCTAGTGCTCTCATAAGACCATAGACAGCATGAGTGAAGTAGGAGGAAACAATACATCTGCAGACACTGGCAGACAGCATTGCTTGCCAAATTTGGCCACAGTTTCTTTAGATAAATAATTTCTCAGTGACGTGCTGTGTTGAAACTACATAAACAGCAAAAGTTACTAAGACCTGGGCCCCAGGGTCTTGTGGGTTTCAAGATTTTCTGCAATCAATATTCTGACATCTGCAAATATTTTTCTCTAACAGCTGGTGCCAGGAACAGAGCAACATTACCATCACTTTCTATGTATTCAGGATTTTGAGTTTATTGAAATGATGTCTCTTCATCCCCAGCCCTGGTCAGGACCTTTGCACTATTATAACCACCAGCTCATACGAGAAGGCTTATACAAAAGTTATCAAAGCAGCAATCTTTTCTCAGAATGGCTTGTGACCTCTTATAGCAACAACTCCATTAGCATTTCAAGAAATGTACAAGGAAAAACCCCATATTAAGTTTTGGTCTCCAGAATTATCAAGGGTTTTAGAGTAACTTCTGCTGAACATAATGTAACTTACTTTGCACATTGAATGTATGGGGTTAGAGGTTATTAAGGTTGTTTTTCCTACTTAGGACCAGACAATAGCTAGCTTCTAACTCTGTGCTAAGACTTCCTTGATAATTAAGATACTTCCACTATGACAGTCATATACACTAGAGCTATGTGAAAAGTGTTTTCTATCACTGAGGAATTTATGCAGGAAACAAATGTGCGTAATTCTTCCTGAATAGAAACATCCCACAGGAAAACCTTACCTGACTAACTTTTATGGAAGCATCTCCAGACAATCTTCTGAAGTTATAAAAACAAATCCTTTATTTAACAGATATTCTTTAAAAAAAAAAAATCAATTTCCATAACAGAAATCAAACCTATGCATGTCACATAAGACATTCTGAAGGCAGTAGTTGTTGAATATTGACAGTTACCCATGGCACTGAGGAAACATGGGCTATGCAAAATGAGTAACTGCATTTATTACTACTATTGCCTAAGTAGGAAAGACCAGACAGGAACAAAAATGTACTTTTAAAACAGTTATGCTTTTCTTTTGATGATATAACTTCCAGCACCTGGCCCCTCCTCTAGCAACACTCCCAAAGTAATACTGTTCTCTGAAAAAAGTCTGAACAAAATTAACACACTTTGTTCCATTTTCAGTCCCTCATGTACTAATCAGGAACAAAGCAGAGATATGCAAGTATGAAAAAAGTCTCTCAAGCACTTTCTTATTTCAGTCATACCTTAAGGCAAATTTGTAAATTTTAAGGGAATATCTCGAGAATTAAGGATAGAGCTTATGAAACTCTTTTTCTTTGTAGTTTTTGATCAAAGTTAAATTTCTCAGAGAACAGGTATGCACAGCAATAACCCCTCAGCAGTGTCTTAGGATAAGACCATGTTAGTGATGTTCATGTAATTTTTACATCTGCAAGTATTTCTTAAAGTAAACTTACATTTGCAGTCCAACTCTACAGGTAAAATTTCAGTAGTTCTGTGCACAGTGTGATGATGGTATTTCAGTGAGTGTAAATGTTGAGGGCAACAAGGTAAAACTATCTCAGTATCTCATTTCCACATAAAACGTATGAAAGTGATAATAGAATATGGTATCTTCTCAGAGTCTCATGTTTTTAAAAAAAGGATGCAGCAAAGCCTCTTGTGCAGTTATTCTTGTTGCAGGGTTTAAGTCTAGTAGCTTATCAAGTAGGTCATATGCTTCATCAGGAACCTGATCCCATCCTTTCATGTCTGTTGCCTTCATTTCCAAAGCACCATCAACCTCCTGAAAGCTCTTCAAGTGTTGAATTTGTTTTCCGAGTGTCTCAGGAGCACACGGTTTGTCTATTGCAACTGGCAAAGCTGAGTCATTTACAGACTTGCTGGGCACTTCACCCTGGGCTCTCTTACAGCTGCTATTTGTTCCTCTCAACTTCTCACAGAGGGTTCTTAAGTTTTGCGCTGGGACAACTTGGGTACACAGAACTGATTTGCCTAGAAAACAAAATTTACAATAAGCAACATTTTATTATACTTTCTATGCAACTGTAACTTCTAAGCTTGTTTCAGAGAAACTTCATGTCTTGAAGTGTAACCAGCATTAAAAAAGAAAAAAACCAAAACACCAACCTATCAAAAAACCAAATCCAACCCCCCCACTCCTCCAAACCAGCCATGTTTTACAGCAATAGCCCCAGCAAGTCAGAAGGATAATAGTCTCAGTTCTGCTCAGAACAAAGCTGCTTGGGTTTGTTTGTGAAGTTATGTAGTGACAGGTTGTCACCCACCCCACACACCATCTTTTTGCATTTCACTGTCATTTTCACAGAACTGAAGAAAATTAGATACCCCAATTTTTACACCTCTGTCTGGAGAATGAAAATCGATGCTGTCAGTTACACTTCCAGGTAGCAAGTGCTGCAGCATTTGGCTTGCAAACAATTAGGGGAATGGTATTTTAGTTTTTTGTGTGTTCTGTGGTGGTGGTGGTTTTGTTTTTTTTAAACAGGCCAGCTGTTGGTTTTTGGTTTTGTTTTTTTTACTAGCCCTTCTTGAGCTAGGGGGAAAAAAGCAAGGTTTACATCATCTAAATATTAAGTCATATTGACTTAAGCCTCCAGGGCAAATTTTGCAGGAATAGAAACATTGCCTCAAGAATTCTAACCAAATGCCTGTAGAAAACATTTACTTGGCATATTTCACCTCAAGTAGCCCGGACGTAGTGAAAGGCAGTAGACAGGTTGGGAAACCTATGGCATGAAGTACCCCATATACAAATTATGAAAGATAGGAAAATACAAAACTTTCTTAAAATTCTGTATATATAGACTAGTATTTTTAGTATTTTACATGCAAAAAGTGTGATTTACCTCCAAAATTATTCCCAAACCTAAAAATATATTTTTATATATATATAAAAAAAAAATCTCAGATTGTAAGTCACTTCATTAAATAGCAGACCAAGCATACATTTTCTCCTTTTCCCCATAATTAAGGTTCGCATACCAAAAGTTTTAGCGGCCTGAATGGTTTCTTTGGATCCACGAACTGTCATGATTTGTGCCAAAGCAGTTAAATCATCACTTGCTTTGTAAAATGGATACCGTCCACTGAGCAGAGAAAGGAATACGATTCCTGCAGACCACATGTCAATTGCTGCAATTGAAAGCAAACTTAGTAATAACTAAACTCACGATTTCATCACAAACAAAATAACAACTTTCTTTAAAAAGAAATTATGACCTGAAAAGTTTCTATCAGAAAAAGTTATGTTCTGAATTACCTACTGACTTTGGTCACATAGATAACACTTCAGCAAACAGCAGAAATTACTATAATTAGGTTGAAGAATAATTTCCTGCTTTGATGCAGAGGGAGTGTTTAAGCTTTTCCATAGATTTTTTCACATGAGTAATTCTATTACCTTGCTAAACTTAAAATGTACCAAAACAATGTTTGAGGTTGTTTTACCCAGGGAGATGAGAGGGGGCGAAAACCTGGCTAGTTTTGATACTTATTTAAGTTTGCTTCATATGAATAAAACCTTAAATAAAGATCATAAATAAAAAATAATTCACAAATGAATGCAAATCTGAATTTTTCTGGGACTGAGGCTGCTACAATTAGGCAGTACTAAAAAAATTTATCTTACTATGAACTTTGTTCCTCTCTAATATGAAATCACTTGACAAGATGGCCAGTTTAAGAACTGTAATAGTTAGAAGTTATTCATCACTTTCATTGTGTTATGAAGAGTACAGAGAGTACTCTGGGGATAGACGCCAAAGCATGATGGAAAATTTAATACTGAAAGTTATGAGAATACCTGTCTGCCATAACTTTTTGGCTCACTAAGGTGCACATTTTGAGAGATGGCAAGGAAAATGAAGGAGAGAGTTTGAAGGATTCTCAAACTCTAAAGAGAAAAATTAACAGTTGGGAAATAAAGCCATAGTTAGTCTACTGCTCTTAAAAAAAAAAAAGTAGTAAAATAGGCAGTAATAATTTGGACATTTTAGTTACAAATACTACTAGCATAGGACTCTGGGGAAAAAAAAAGGTATTAAGTTGCCTTCAGTTGCAAAACCAGCTTTTAAGTCTTTTATTAAAAAAAATAAAAATCCAAGTTAATCATTTGGCACAATTTACAGTGGAAAAATTTTGTATCTTCTTCATAGTTTTGTAAAAAAGTTTTAGTATTACTGTATCACTGTTGAAAAGATCATACTATCTGTTTGAGGTGTTGTGCATCACCCCAAGCATGTGGTTGGGAAAGCTGGAGTTATCAAGGTCAAGACCTTTAAAGATGTTTAACTACTTAATTCTTGCTGAAATTAATAGACATTACATATCTGAATGGCTAGTAAATCCTGGCCCCACAATTCTGGTAGAGCTGGGATCATCAGCAGAGTGCAAGATCCTGTGCCATGACACCAAAATCATGATTCCTCTCTGCTTTTGTCTATGTTATCCAACTAGTGAGGCAGACCAAGGAAAGGGGAGCAGAGGGACAAACCAAGTGAAAGCGTAACGGGAACTGTATAACGTTAGCTTGGGAGTTTAGATTGTATTCCCTGCACTGTGAACCTGGGTCAGCGGCACGAAGGCAGCTCTGGATAGTGTCAGCTGGATCCAGCTGGTAACTTGGTCTCGGCACAGAGACCAGAACTAGTAGTAAGATTGGCAGGAATACAAGGAGGTGACTACAGCAGTCCCAGATGGAACTGGACAAGAAGATTTGTTAGTTCAAATACAACATAATCTCATAAACATTAGTATTGGTCTACCCAGTTCTAATTAAAGCCTTTGTTGACATACTACAGGAGCTCGGCACCACTGACTCAGTACTTTTAGTGCTGTCTGTGCCACACCCAAGGGTTTCCAGATTTACCCATATTTTCTGTAATCCTGCTCTCCATTACCCTAGAGAACAGAAAACCGTCTGAAAGCATATTTAACACTTAGCATGTGTCCAAGATTTCCTAGGTATGTCTTCTTTCTGCCTAAATTCTGTCTAGACAGATTCAGAGATTGTCTAAACTTGTCCTGGATTTCTGGATGTCTCCTAGCCCAAACAGCTGGCTGTTAACAGCACAGGCACAGCGACTCCGAACCGGCTGCCATACTTCTTGAAATCCCAGTCATACCCACAGCACAGACGTTGTTTCGAATAACATTAAGCTATCTAGGGATAAGCTGATCAAATGTATTGTTAAGTCTATTCTGAGTGTGTATACACACTTTAAGTGCTGAAAATTGACAATTTTCTCAAAAGGTATTCAGCAAAAAAGTGGCTAAAACCTGTTATTTTAAATCCAATTTTTGAGGACATTTGTATTTATCCCCCTTCTTCATAAGTCAAAATCCTGGTCGTACACCAAATGTTTAACAGGTAACTTTGCTTTTATTGGTCCTCCAATCTTCAGGTATGTACAACCTCTCCCATCCTACTTCCATCAGCTAATGCAGTAACCATCCCTCTGCTCTGCCCTGATATTTACCCAGACTACTGAAACTTATTGATAGTTTCTGACCCTGAGAAATTAAAAATTTAGTAAGAAAAAATTATGACTTTTACAGATGAGCTATTTAGAGCACTAGCAAAAAGGAAAAAATCTGATAAAAAAATATTAACCAACACTTTCTAAAACACATTTGCAATTATACCATTAACTATTCCTGCTATGACAGCAAACTATGTGTGACAATCTGTCTAGAAAAGTATGTCCTCTCCCCAAGATTTATTCAAGATTTTACTTGAATAAATAAGCCAATAAGCCAAGAAACTTGATAAAAATTACAGCTTTGTTTTCTTTTAAAACACATTGTATTCAACTCCTGCATATGGCATTGCCCCTCAAATGAATAAAGACATATTCAAGTTTCAAACACAGGAAAAATATTCCTAACTTGTTCTTACTCTGAATAATAAACTTTTAATTAATATCAGGAAATAGCTGTTAGAAGGGATGACAAAATGAATTTCACATGTAAACAAAAACCCTGCCATAAAAAAAGACAACATAAGATGCATAAATGACAAGGATCAAAAGGTGAAAAAAGGCATTAGTTTTAGTCTGTTGTGCAGTACCTGTGGTCTGAGTGGGGCACTTTGTTAATACTTCTGGTGCTCTGAATCCAGGTGTTCCTGCCCTGGGAGCAACCTGCTGACACCTTGTAATAAGAGACAAAAATGTTTAGAATATAAAACTTGATAAATAAGTTCTAATTATAATAATGCTTAATATTATTTTTAGAATATACTTGTGTAAGATATGTAAACAGCCTAACCCTGCATTATTCAAGTTTTATAGCAGTTTGAAGCATCTTCAAACTAGCATGAAATTATTATGTGGCATAAGATAACATCCTTATTATATTATATTATCTATTATATTATTGTATTTTTATTATATTATCTAGCATAAGGTAATACCACAGAAATACTTATTGCATACTTCATCACAATGACCTTTTTTAGTTTCATTCAACGGCAGCATCGTTTTTGCTAAAGGCTTGTTTTCATAGGAAACTTTAAAGTTGAGACTAATTAACCAAAGGCAAAAAATGCACTAGATTCTTGAATGTGGATGCTCTGGCTTTGTATTAGTCCATAGCAAAGGTTCATTATTTCTGAGTGTTGACAAGAATTTACTTTTCGTTAGATCAACTAAAAGGTGTGAGATTACAATTATTTTTTAAAAAACTTTCCAGAGCTTTCTTATATGGCTTAAAGTGCCTTCCTTCTATGGGCCACTTCTCTTTTGAGTCTGGCAAATTGCTCATGTTTCATACTTCTGAAATGAAGTTGATATCACCATATTTTTTGACAGTCTGGGAAGAGAGGGACCCCACAGTTTCATGACTATGCCTAGTAAGCAGAATTCTCTGCATTAATCTGTGTTCCTTAATGTGTGGATAAAAGGCAATAGTACATCATAACCAAAACTAACTGCAGAGGGATGGAGTTGAACTGAGTTATTAAGATTATCTAACCTGTCTATTATTAGAACTTAAACATTATTTTTTAAATGAACAAATAAAACCAGTCATGTTTCCTTTTTTTCCCCCCCTACATTTAATGATTTCCAGAATCCAAACCATTGGCATGATTTAAGCCTATTAGATAACTATTAATGACAGATTGATGTATTGTCTTCTCTAAGTGTTGAATTAACTCAAGCAATTAAGTGGATAATTAAATACAACAATAAAAAATTATTAACTGTGAATCTCTCTTCCTGCAGATAGCAGTGAACCAATTATTCCACGAATTCCATGAACTATTCTTGTTTAAAAAGAGCATACTCAGTGTTTTAAGGGTTGCACAGATCAAGTGCTATCTTTCACCCACTAAATCAGCTGTCTAGTAAATCTAAGTTTCTGACCTTGCTTGACAGCATAGCAGACAATTTTACAACATTATCAAAGCAAATTACCTTGAAAGGCAAACGCTGCAAACTCTATCCGTTGCGTAACAGTCACAGGTCAGATTTGAGGGACAACCACTGGCAGCTTTCCTGGCTGCCCCATTGCTCACTGTTTTGGTAGAAATAATCTTCTTCTTTGTTACTAACTTCCTAGATGAAACATCTATCATCTTTGATTGTTTTATGAGCTGCAATGTAGATATTTTAGAGAAGGTGACATACTTAAGAAGGTTCCCTTTACATATAGACAGGCCAGTTCCTAAAATACTAAGACTGAACAGGTGCTCATGAGCAAGAAGCTGCAATTTTAGAACAGAAGACAGCAAACCTTTTTAACAATATCACAACATCTATGAAGCAGGCACTGGAGCTTTCTAAATATCCCGATTTCCTCCCCTTCGGAAAACATTTTTCAGTGTTTACTGAAAAACAATATACACTAGATATTCTGAAGCTACAAGACAAGTATTTTTCAAGTTAGTATAATGTTTCAAGAATTCTTTTGGTTCAACATGAGAATAAAAAAAAATGTATATGAAATGCCATAGCAACACACAGGCACTAACTCTAATTCTACAATAAAATGATCACTGTTGGCCAAACCCTCTAATTTAGTTGGGGTTTCCCCCTTGTCATATTAAATACTAATTACAAAAAGTACAGAAAAATATTTATTACAAGTTTTCTCTCCAGCTTCAACTGCAAAATAAAAAAACCGAAGTTTCACAAGCTAAGTATATCTTAGTTACACAGATACACATGTAGGAAAAAAAGATTAATTTAGCATACAAACAATATCGGCTAAGGAGACAGCTACATAACTAGCTCTTTAAGAGTTTCCAAAGGGAGTGAAACAAAAAGGAAAAATTCTTCGAGCCTTTCAGCAAAGACACACTTAATAATCTGTTCAAAAACTTTTAGTTCCACAGCATCCTGGAGTAGTGTCCAGTCTTACAGAACAACCAGTTCTATAATTTTTCAAATATGTAACAGATGACTCTTACTGATGAGTCACCCTTCTTACTTTTGTACTCGAGTTCTCCTGGTATGTGGAACTATAGACATTGAAATTCCTCTCTCCAAAGACAGAGCGCTGGACAGAATGGTGCACAGAATCCTCCTACAAGAGCAACAAAAAGGACAATAAGGATCCTATCTAACACACAGTCAGCTGGATACTGACAGTTCAAAAAAAAAGTGTGAAGTGACATAAAACAAGAACAGCTGCATGGCAAGTCATTTTCAGGCATCAGTTTACTGTGGATGAAGAAAACATGGTCTAGACAGGACAGCAAACATGCTTACAAAACGAATCACACCTCAGAAGTGCCGTAAGACAACCTGAATGTCATCTGTACTGCATTTGTTATGCAACTAAGTAATTGAACATAGATGAATAATTATTGACTCGGGGTGGAGTTCCACAGTACACATCACTTGAAAAAAAGCTTTAAGGCTGTCTAAATAGTAACCCATGCTAGGGTTTTGTACAGCCTTCGGCATTGTATTATATCTAACAGATAGTGAATGATGCCAATAGGGTTACGTAAAGCTAGCCACTGTAATATGAACACTGTGATTCTGTGCATCACATTAGGATCCTGCAAGATACGCATGCACAACTTTTGTTCAAGTATTACATCTCCCCCTGTTGGATGAAGTCATACATTAAACATACAACAATATTAATGAAAAAGACTGAAAACCTTTCCTCCTCTTCCTTGTTTAATCTGTATTTTTGAAAGTGAGCTGGACCTTTTATCAGCTGCTTTTGAGGCTGACTGTTGAGCTATCTGTTTAGGTGCTGTGACACTGACAGAAACCCCATTTCCCAAGGCTATGGTGGGATTATTTTGCGAGCAACTTCCCTGCTGGTCTTCAGAGTGAGCAGTTTTGAGAAGTTCAATTTTCGTATCAGGGGTTCCTTGTGCCAAGCCAAAATCTACCAAGGCATACCTGAAAGACACAAATTTAGAATCAGGAGTCAAAAAGTATCCATCAATCAGTTCAATTTCCTATTCATTACTTACCTTTCTTTCACATTTTACTCAGTATGTTGCTTATCCGTACTGTTGCCAGCATCACAGTCCTATTTTCCTCCTTCTCCTCCTCTTGTCCTATCTTACCTATCCCCTCAATGTTTTTACCTGATACCCATCTTACTTCATTGTTTCTTGTCCCAAAATCTTCTCAAGCGCATACTTTCTCCAATGGTTAAAAAAATATTCCCAGCAACTCCTTTCTGGGGTTCTTCTAGTCCTACAGCTCCAAACCTTCAGCCAACAGTCAAGTACAAGTGACTTGACCCTTGCAGGATTCCCATGGGCAGAGGCACAAATGTAGCAGTGAAGACAGACAAGACTAACAATGCTGTGAGAGTTTTGCCAGACTTCAAGCAATACTACTGGAATTTACTTCAATCTTCAAACAGGTAAGAGTACATTAGTTCACAGTTCAGTTCTGTCTTTAAAAGAATTATTTTTTGCTACAACCAGTACAGAGACAATCCAGCTGTCTCTGCGTCTCAGACAAACTCAGCTCCATGGCCTCCACACCCAAAGTAGAGATTAAGGCTCAACCAAATGCTGGAAGAGCAAAACGACAGTACGAATTCATTTTGACAGATTAAAAAAAAAACAAACAAAAAAACCCCAAAATCAGTATTTCTCAAATTTTTAAGCTTAAGGTTTGGCAAAATATAATCAAATCTCGCCTACAAACTTTCACTACATAGAATCATAGAATCGTTTAGGTTGGAAAAAACCTTTAAAATCATCAAGTCCAACTGTTAACCTAACACTTGCCAAGTCCACCACTAAACCATGTCCCTAAGCACCACATCTACACGTCTTTAAATACCTCCAGGGATGGTGACTCAATCACTTCCCTGGGTAGCCTGTTCCAAGGCTTGACAACCCTTTCTAAACCTCTTCTGGTGCAACTTGAGGCCGTTTCCTCTCGTCCTATCGCTAGTTACTTGGGAGAAGAGACCAACACCCACCTCGCTACAACCTCCCTTCAGGTAGTTGTAGAGAGCGGTAAGATCTCCCCTGAGCCTCCTCTTCTCCAGGCTAAACAACCCCAGTTCCCTCAGCCGCTCCTCATAAGACTTGTGCTCCAGGCCCTTCTCCAGCTTCGTTGCTCTTCTTTGGACACGCTCCAGCACCTCAATGTCTCAACTGTACATAGCACACTACTCACCAATACAGCTATAGGATTGCTAGCACTGAATCAGTACCTTATTCTATTCATTTCAGCTCTTCACAAAAAAGCAGTACCTTGCTTTTTATGGTCCTTAAATATTGTAACTTGCAAGCAAAAAGTCCAACCATACTAGTTATAAACACTAATTCAATGTAAGGTGAAAACAGCCCAAATCCAGCTATCTTATCTGTATCAGTTTTACTCTATCCACGAGTAAAAATCTACAAATATCAGTCAACGCACCACAAGTCACTATTAGCTTTCTTATTAAAAAAAATACTGAATTTATTCTTCTTATTCTTATTTTAAAAATCTAGTACTTTTACTTAATAGTAAAATCTTTATTTTTTCAGGTACTTTTCACTCTACGAGGCAGATATTACATTAAGTATGAAAAAAAAATTCCTTCCTCCTCAAATCCCTAAACACAGAAAGAAAAGTTTTACAGATTAAAAAAAAATATCTTTCTTAGCTTTATTACTTAAGCACGTTATGCAGCTGGAAGGAAAAAAAAACCAAAAGCCTAATTGACTCTATTCTGCCAAGGCACACATCCTCAGATGAGATCACAATATGGTCATCTGGACAAACTTACTCTTTTAGCCGCCTGTTGTAGAGGAAGTTACTGGGCTTGACATCACGGTGAACAATACCGAAGTGATGAATGCGCCTCAACGCTTTAAACAGATTAAACATGTATTCCCTCACTTCTTCAAAGGAAAGAGAATTCAAAATGTCCTGAAAGATGATTTGGATACTGTAATTATGCAACAGCTTTAAATTAAAAAGTTTTACTACACATAAAAAGTCTGGGACTCACCAAGAAGGATTCATGTTCCAGATATGGCATAACAATAACCACATGATCATTTTTCCTAAAGCAATATTTAACTCCCATAACGTTATCTTGTCCCCTAGAAAAAAAGTAATGTCACTGAATAAAGACCAGAAGATGGGTGTTTATTGTCCTTTATTTCTTAAAAACTTCAGTCAGGCTTTCTTTTATAATCTAATTTATACTTTGACAGCTGTCTTATCAGCAGTCAGTAGTTATGCTGTTGCCTCTCATTGCTATGTTCCATTTGAGTTCTGCAGTTTGCAATGAGGGCTCCGCAGATTATTTGTGGGGTCCTGGTTTGTCGTTATGCTGTAATTAAATGTAGGACCTAACCTTCATGATACCAACTACCTTAAGAAGGTGCTATTCAGCACACTCTGGCCACAAGTATTCATTCTGTATTTTCTGATGAAGAGATTATTTTTTCCAAGCATTTCAGAACTGGAATTTTTGTTATCACAGAGATACATCATAGAACTTCTCGAATGGAAGATACAGCACCATCCGCAAACTGAGACTAGCAGAAAAGGGCATCCATTACAGGTAAGACACTCCATTTCTTATTTACCTCTTGATAAAAAGAAGATACGTTTTTGCGGTTAAAAAAAGGCAAGCGAAGTGCCAAAAATTAAAATAAATAAATAAAGAACATTAAGACAATGTTCAGCAGTTTAGTCATGACAATCACAATTTTTTTGTTTACGTACCCTGCTACTGTGAGGCACTGAAGTTCAGCAGCAATTCGCAGAGGGTGGCTGGTTGGAATCAAGTGTTTCAGAGCCATTTTTTCCTCGTATCCTGTTTGTAGTTGGGCTGTGGCCAAGTAAACAGAACTGAAAGTACCTGTAAAGAAGGGAGAAAAACACTGTCTTCGGCATTTTTAATTACGTCAATTCAGATTTTTACAGAGGTGATCTAACTGTTCGCAATCCTGCAGTATACTTGATACTACATCAAAAGCAGATTCTAGAAGAGAAAAATGCAGTTCCTTTTTTCTATTACTGAATTCGGTGATCTTGTATACAAGTTTTTTACGTCAGAAAAAATGCAAAAGTAACACTGTCTAACTTGCCTGGGACACAGAGCTCTTTGAATGTAAATTTCCTATCTTTGATTTGCTTTCTTGTTTAGGCAGCTTACTTTCATCTGACATCTAACTCTTCTCTCCCTACAATGTAAGTGGGCTATATAATGCTAATCTGGAAAGCACTGCCTTTACTATTCAAAGCACTTCTGAAATTGCTACATTTTTCTTAATTCTGTTACCTTATCTATAAAGTAAGACTTCTCACATGATGTGTAACTTTGCTATTTGTTTGCCCAGAGCATTACCGTATAAACAGAACGTGATACTCATTTGAGAAAGGGAGTATTCAGACTGTACGATAAACCTACCCACCCATTTAATTTTAAGGATATCCTAATATACCTCTTAGGAGGTTAATTTATCCTAATGATCTGAGATATCTGAACATACAAGTTGAAGCATTGTATGAATAAACAATACAAATCACTTCTGATTACGTTTTAAGTATTGTGTTTGCATCATGCTAGTTTAACAGTCTCTAAGTGCATACATACATCAAAATGCCAGCGAAAACTCTAATACTTCTTGCAGTCACAAAAGAAAAAAAAAAAAAAAATCGAGAGTCCCATACATTCAGTAAAATTGATTATAGCAGCAAGGGTTACCAAGTTGACCTAAGACATTATTTTGGTGGTGAGAACTGCTAAAAGAAAGTGACGCCAGAGTGGAATCCTAAGTTGAAGCTTGTTTTCTCATAATGCTGCAGAACTGCAATTGGTATTTTTTAAAAGCATTGTTTGCTCCCAGGAGCAAAATCAAAGTATTATTCATAACCACAGATTTTATTTAATTATATGATCTTTTTTATGATAGGCAGAACTCTTATTTTCTTTGTTTTGTTTTTGAAATTTTGTAGCACTGGTGAAAGGAGCTGAGGTTTTTTGGGGGTGTTTTTTGAGACAAAAACTTTTACCCATCACAGGTATTCCATCACAAAACAGTCATAAAAAAATCCAGCTTCTCGTCAACATCTTTGTTTAAAAGTGTGGAGTGTCACAAAGCATTTCAGAGATCGCATGGGTAAAGTTCCAAAAAGTGCTGAAATCCCACACGCAGAAGTACCTAAGAATCTATTTATAGTCATGCCTAATGTTTATTGAAGGTACCTGCAATAGTATCTGTTGAAGGAAAGGTGTACCCAAATGTTCTAAAATTTGATACTGTATGTCTATAGCTGCTTAAATAAAGCAGCTATAATCTTTCAGTCTCCTCCTCCGGTTCTGCCCACAGGGTTTCAGTGGAAACAAAGCCAACTTAAGGAACAGCAGTTAAATATGTCGAAACACAGCTGCATATAAATAGATTTCTCGATGGAGTGTTAAGACTTATTTACTCAAATCTACCTCAAAAATCTTTAGTTGTTGAAACTGGAATGCTGGTTTTTTGAAAGGCTTTAATATACCAGATATTCAAGAAAATATCTTGAAAATGTCCCTAATTAACACACCTCTAGGCTCAGCAACATATTAGAATTCCTACAGAGACATAGTAATAAATCAAAAAGGCATTTGGCTTAAATTGCATATATTGGGATCTTAGATTTATACCTTTTAAGTTAGAAATACCAAAAGAAATCTAAGTCTAAGCAAGGTAAAATAAAACATTTACCTTCTCCAATTTTTTCCTTAATTTTGAACACATTTACAAGCTGTGGCACTGCTTCATAAAGTTTTTCAATATCTTTTTTTATTCCTGCTGTGGAAAGAATGGGGAAAATAAATTAGGAATTTTATTGTTTGATTCAATATCTGATCTATATTTGAAATCACAAATCACACTTCAGTGCATAGAACGGTGAATTCACATAAACAGAGGAAAAAACAGCAGACGGGTATCTATCCCTGCTGACATTACCATCTGCATACTTGATATTATTATTATTATTCTTCATCACACTCCCTTATAAACTGCAGCATTTAAATTTTTTTTTTTAACTTATCTGCCACCTTGCAGTTCCTGAGAGCAAAAGCCTTCTGGTTAGTAAAACATCAACTTACAGCTCATCGATAAATGTTTTCATGAGATTTGCAATGTCAATTTCATAGAAGACAAAACTATAATAGTTGTTCCTATAAGCACAGGAGCACATCCATGGGATGCAAAAAAAAAATGTAGGAAAATAATTTTTTTTTTTAAGATCAATAATGCAATCTTTCACACTGTTACTTAAAATAGTAAACACACGTTTGCTCTGCATTTAAGTTGCTGCACTTTATGCTGCAATCACTAGATGGCATAACAACGATGTTGTACTGTATTATTTAAAAAAATTATGTAGTTTTCCATTCAGTTTACAAACAAATAGTTTACAGACTAATTTCTGTAAAGCAGGGGTGAAGAGTATTTTATTATACAGAAGTAAGCACAAACTGGTATTTGGAAAGTCAATCAAATGGAAGAAAAAAATTGTGTATACGTTTTTCATCCTAAAAATAAATAAGAAATTAAATTTAACATAAATATATCAATTGTATACACAAAAATGTACTATGTTTTACCAGGACAGTAAGTCACAAGGAATGAGAACTATTTTCAAAATATGAATGATATGCTAGAAACAAAGTATGGATTAGCATGCATCCGCAACCTTCTACGTTAGCTCACTTTATACAGCAACAAAATCTAAAGTCTACTTAAAGAACCCTTCCTTCCTGGTAGAAACCCAATAAATTAGTTGGTAATTCAAGTTATAGTTAACTTTTGATTGTAATTTTTTTTTTAATTTCAAAAATTTATAAAAACCAACAGACTAAAAATACTTTTGAGAACTGAAGCCTGCTGCCTCTCTTACTATCCATTTACTTATTTTTTTCCTTTAAGTTGTTCCCTCTGCTTCTCCACGTTATTTTGTTTTAAGTCATTTCGGGGGGGATATTTCAGGAATGGAAAAAACCCTACACTACACACCAAAACGGCTAACATTCATTTAAGATACTGGTTTGATCAACAAATACAAGTAAAAAGTCAATCAGTTCTGCTAGGAATCATATTTAAAATCTTCAAAAATATCCTAGGATAAAAATGACCAGACTTGTACTAACAGTCAAGATGTACAGGACCCTGTGTCTAATAATCCCTGAAGGAAAAGGCTATGGAAAACTGGTCAACTGTACAGTTATTCTGGTTATTCCCCAATTTTACAGAGCCAGATTAAGTTAAACACCTTGAAAAGTAGGAAATTGAAAGTTTGAGGAATCACTTCATTTTCCTGTCAATATAGTAAAAATTTCTGTTGAAAATAACACTAAAAATTCAAGAAGTTACTACATAACACTTTTTGAATTGATAGCATTCATATTGCCCACGTGCTCAGAAATTCTGAAATCTTCAGAAAATACAGGAAGGGGAAAGGCTGATATTTGTACTTCCATTTTCCCCAGGAATACTCAAAAGACGTTAAGAGATGAAACCACATAACAGAACTACAAAGAACTTAACTTAAATGTTATTGCATCACTCAAAGACACAGGCCTTTCACCTCAGGAAGAGAATCCTGTTATTGGGTTCTGAAACATCCGACATAAACTTCATCCCAAGAGGTCAGTAGCCACAGGACAGAGCTAGAAAATTGTTTTCAACAGCGATATAGTTCTGACAGGCTCTGTTAGAACAACATCGTTTAGAACTAGTTCGCTATCTAACCTGCTCCAAATAAAGCAACTTACAGTTTTGTTCCAATGCTTGCATTTTAGTCACTTCTGATGAGAGCTGCTTAAGCTTCAGTTTTTACTAAAAACAAAATATACTGACAGTAACTTACAACATAAAATTTGCACTGGAATTTCTCCAGTAAAGTTGCTTGGTTAGGAAAAAAGGACTTAACTCTGGCAAAAACCAAGACTCCTAACAAGGACTCAAAAGGCACATCTTTTAAGTCTTTAGAAACGAGCAGATTTCTACTTTCCTGGCTATAACAGGTTTTGGGTTGTTTTGTGCCACCAGTCTAACAGTCCTAAGGTAGACACTAACAATGATGAAAAGCTCTCTCAATAACTGCTATAGAATCTGCCAAATACTCCGTTTTGTCCAACACTGAACTCAGGCTCCGGCCTGGAAAAGTTCAATGCTATCGGAGCACTAACAGCGGGTGACCCAGGCTGCAGATCCTAGGCCAGAGCCCTGCCTACCCAAGGCACTGAGAGCATTTAGTAACTCAACACAGCTGCTTGTGTGGAAGATCCTGAAAAGTGCCAGAAACAGTCAGTGACTGTCCGTGTTGATAGACAGCAGTATAAACATCATCTGTTATCTTCTGGGGGCCTGAATCCCCAGCCGGGTATAGAGGACATACAGTCATTGTACCATCAGTGTATAATAATAATATCCAACATTTTCTGCAAGCAGATTTTAAAGTAATTTCTTTACTTCCTAGAATGAAAAGCATCTGCAAAGTGAGACAACTAAATGTTACTCAGCATCACTCTATGCAATTCTGGACATGGATGTGCAAGGGACTGACGGAGGACTATCTATTTCTAGGAAAATCAGTAGCCATTATATATAAGCTGGCTGACCATCCACAATTACTGAGCAAGCATTGTACAAAAAATCCAGATTGAAGTACATTCACAAAGAGACCCAAAAACAAGCAACAAAAACACTATCCAAGCTACATGTTCGTAGTTCACCTTCTCTGGTAAGAGCAAGAACAGTGTTTTTATGCACACAGACACATCTAAAGAAATTTAAGGCTAAGGCTGGCAATTATAGATTAAAAGGCAAAAATATTATTTTTGTGTACTTGTCTGGTCAGAAAATTTTATTCTTGAGGACTGCCTTTTTGGAATTCTGGTATCCTCTTATAATAACATATTCTATAATAAATAAATAGTAAGCTTAGCAAATTGTGACAAACTACTGCTGCTGAAGTTTTGTAACACACAGAAAGCAGGAATAAGCTTAAAATCAAAAGCAACCTCAAATGTTTTCATTTCATTAATTCTTTATACAACAGGACCATATACAGACAGGCTTATAATTGATGCTGAAACTTCCTGAAGTGATGAAGAAGCATGTCAGCACAAAACATGTTAGCAATCCCTATTTTAGCACATACCTGAAAGCTTGCTGTTCTGCTCATGCTTCCAATGGAGGTCTTCAGCCTGATGAGGGTGCTGTTCATCACAGTGAGGCTTCAACACTGTCTCCATCACAAAACAAACCTGAAGTAAAAAATCCAAGACTTTGAGGACCACTTCTGGACACCTGGGGGAGCAAGCATATCTGGTAAGACACTTCCTGGCCCTGCACTCAGTTCCTGAGATGAAATTTAGGGAGTTCGAGAAGTTCCCCTGTGCTACCTAAAACAACGAAGCGTCACCCATCATCCCAGAGAAAAACTAAACCAGTAAACCCACTCTTTCTAGTAAGAGGAAAAAAGGGGGAAGGGAAGGAAGACTGCAGGATAAGCTTAGACACAAGTGATTTTCTTTCATCTCTTGTGCGTTTCCTCATTCACATTAAAGCATTATCTTTTCCCTGAAGTTTGCTTTGAAAGGCAAGGAACTGATGCACATAGGAATAGCTGCATGGCATACTGCAACACCTGTACAAAGACAGAAAACCTGAAGGAAATTATAAAAGAAAAAAATATCTTCTCAATATGAGAGATTTCTCTCTCTTCTAGATAACATCAACAAAAGGCATAATTATTTGTTGTCCTCGCCCCATAACAAGAAATAATAGCACATGCTTATTTTGAAATGCTTTTTCCCAAATCTTGGAAACACTGTAAGTAAAACTGTAAATTAGTAAAGTATACTAATATTGTACAATCAAAAACCCCTGATAATCCTATTTCATGAGGAAAAGAAAGGCAGAGAACCCCAGGGCAGGATAACCAGTGATAAGTCAGCCTGGAAGCGCCACCTCTTGCAGTTGCCCAACACTGGTTCCATTCAAAGATCCTCCTTGCTTGTAACTTTGCCAAACCTTCAAAGTTCTGGCTGAACCTTTCTACACGGGGGAAGCGTATTCTGAAAAACTTCAAATTAAAGGATTCATTTGTTTCAGCTATGGAGCTAGAAATATATTTTGTCCCCAAAGAATTTGAGCTACCTTTAGTCTGCCATCCTCATGCAACAGAACAGGGACAGGCAACAGCTGGTTTTTTTGAGGGAGCTTTGCTGGAGAGTGGGACTGACAAACTAATGGAATGAGATTAGAGATATTTCTAGTCTCCCACAGGTAGACACTCCCTCTGCTAGTGCTGAGTAGGCAGATAAGCCTGTTCCAAACCTGAAATGGCATGGCCTCATTAGCAGAGTAAGGAGTCCAAATTAATACAGACGCCCCCCGCTGCTCACCACGGCCCACTTGCTCTGATTCAGCCCCACGCCAGCCTCAGCTCTAGGCTCTTCCAGTTCAAGGCTGGCCACAGAAAGAGAAAATGAACGCTTCTGTCTGCAAACTCCATGGGAACATGTTAATGGCTTGCTGGCCATGAGGAGGGTGAAAGGAGCTCAGTAACTCATGTGTCATTTCATTTATGTTAAATGCACAAGCTATCATCTGCAGAACCGATACCTCAAATACTTGAGTATATTAAAAAATGGTTTACTAATTTGGAAATGGGCTTAACAGTTATAAAATGGAACACCAAACAAAGTTTGATCCAGTCAGATATTTCGTTTTTACGAAGGACGTTTTGTCAAAAGACACCATTAGAGATAAAAAATTAAAAGGAAGACCAAAATGATCCAAAGTTTCAGCTCAAAGAACTTTCTTGCAGTTAAATCATATCTCCAATTAAAAAAACCAATGTTCTCCATAATATCAAAATAAGAAAAAAAAAAGATAGTGACAGATTTCAACAGACCACATAGCTTCAGGGTCTTGAACCTTGCACACAAAAATTAGTGATACTGCTGCTGAATCCTTAGCTAAAGCAACGCTGCGAACTGGAACACAGTCTGCTGCCACTAAAATGCAAAGCTCCTTTGAATGGGAACTTACACACAGACACCCCTGGAAAAAGCTCAAAATGCCAAAAATAGAAGTTGATACTAATAGCTCTACTTTGCCATTTAAGAAACGCAAATTTTGTCGTTGGATTAAGTCTTGCAGCAAGTTGACATGTGCTACAGATCCACAATAAATCTGTCTACTACAAGACAAGGAACAGAAGTCACACAGAACTTCAGCTTGCGCTGACAGTGCCAGCGCTGCCAGACAACAGGAAAACGTCTGGAGCTGGGCACAGCAGCGTGGCTTCCCGGGACCGCGTCTGGTAGCAAGACTCCTGGTCAAGCGCACGTCCCCAGCGGCATTCCAGCTGCGCTCCGAGAGCACGCGTGTTGCAGACGGGCGGGAGTCGCACACGACACGGCAGAGCTGAAGGCTTGCGACGTGCAAACGGTTGCAACGGGGGCGGTGGGGGCTCCGCGCGGGTTTGCCAGCGGGCGCGGGGCTCCCCGGGTGGCCACAGCCGCCGGGAGGAGGGCGGAGAAGGGCACTTCAGCTCCCCTCGAGAAGCCGCCCCTCAGCACCGCTGAGGCGGGCGCCCGTTCCGACCAGCCCCACGGGAACTGCCCCCCCGCGGGGATCAGCCGGGACGGTGGCGGGGCGGGCAGAGCGGGGCCTCCCCAAGGGCGAGCAGGCCGCGCCGCGCCGCGCCGAGTAGGATCCCACCCGTGCCCGCGGAGGGCCGCGCGAGACCGGCGCCCCCGGGCCGCCACGGCCGCACCCGGCGGGGGGCGGGCAGGCCGCGGTGCGGGCAGGGCCGGGGGGCGCGGCCGGGGGGGGCTCGCGCGGGGACTCACTCACGCGGGGCGCGGGCTGCCGCGACGCGCCGGGGTTTTGCCTGCTGCCGCCTTTTGCCGACCGCCCCGCCACGACCAATCCCGGCCCTCGGCGGAAGCCGCGACCCCGGCCAATGGGACCGCCGGTCGGAGGAAGGCGCGCTGCTATTGGCCGGCAGGCGAGGAGAGGCCCGCCCAGAGCGGCGAGGGGCCGCACGGCGGGCTCGGGCCTCTGCGGGGCGGTGGGGTCGGTCCCGGCCCGCGGGCGTGGGGCCGCAGCGCGGAGCGCAGCCGGGAGCACCGCTCGTCCCCTCGTGGGGCGGCGGGTGAGGGCAGGGCAGGGCAGGGCCGCGGCTGCAGCTCCGCCGCCCCGCGCAGCCGTGCTCTGGCCGAGGGGCGGGCAGCGCGGCCCGGCTCGGCCCTGGTCGCCGCCCCCGGCTGCCCGGCGTCGTAACGAACATCGTGCGGTGGGGATGAGGGACCCGCGTTGGGCCAGCGTCGTGCCGGCGTTGAGCGACTCCCTGGTGCCTGCTGAGGTGCCTCTGGGAGGAGGGCTGCTGCGCCTCGCGAGCGGCGGGGCCGGGCTCCGCCATGAGCGCCCCGGCAGGAGGCCGCGTCGGTGCGCACCTTGTAACTGGTGTGGTAGGGGTCTGCCAGCTCCAGCGGCCTGGAACTGCTTAAGATACTCGTGCGCTGTACAGCAATATTCAGCCCTTAAAAATTTTCTTTTCTACATGTGATTATTGGGAAATAATTACAATCGCTGATAAGATCTTGTTCTCGTTAGGTCCGCTATAAATGCAGTTAAATAGTCGAGAGTCCGTGAAACTACTCTCCGTTTACACTGGTAATAATGGAGAACACAACTTGGCTTGCAGCTTTGTGTTATTACCTAATTATGCAGCAAAAGGGATTGCACAGAATACAAAATCAAAAATAAATGCGCATCTTGATTCTGGTCTGCGCTGCAGGCGCTGACTTAACACTGAGCAGGTCTAGGAAAAGAGACTTTATTGGAATTACGTTTTGCTGTTGTTTAAAGCGGTGGGATTTTACTGAAGCCAATGCAGTTGCATGTTTGTAAATAAAACAATTTAGCACTTTTTAATCCATTTTGGTCATTATTCCTGTTTAAGATAAAAAATGATCGCTCTTGTTAAAGACTAGCTCTGCTGCATTTGATAATGCATAGATCTCTTGTTCACTAGAATATGAACTATAATACTCTTGTTTATTGCATACTTTATGTAGAGAGATCGAACTGCACCCCTTGGTCAATAACAACTAAGCTGCGGTAGGCAGTGTTCCCAGGGCAACGTTGTAACTTGGCTATTACCTTATAATAAGCTGCGCTTAGATGAACAAAAACGTTAAAAGCAGAAACAGGTTCCACCACTTTTGCTAACGTGTGTAGTCTCCTATTACACAGTTTAGAAGGAGAGTGCAGAAACGAGTTGCTGAGCTGCTTTGGTGTTTTGGGGGGGATTGTTTTGATGTGTGGAGGGTTTTTTCCAATGGTTGTTCTAATCTGCACTTTCTGTTAAGAGCTCCAATAAGCCAGTGCAGCGGCTTGAGATTTAGCTAAATTAAGTACGCTAACTCTCAATAATTTCAGTTAAGGGTGACAGTATTTAAAACATGAATTAAATGTGGGATAATGACAAAATAATGCAAGCCAAATTCTGTTCTTTCTTTTATCCATGTCATCTTACAGAAGTTTGAAGGGCAGGATAAATGTTCATGAGCGCAGGCTTGTCCTAATGCTAATGATAGGCACCGTCATTCTAAATTAACCTCTTGGGCCAATCTTACCTGCAGTCATTTCTGAATACTGTATTGAACCACAGATTACTTTTTCAAATTAATACTTGCAGAATAGCTAGTGATTATTTGAGTTGCATATTTAACTCTGCTGCCTCCTGGCCAGGTCAGGGTTTCAGCCAACCTCCTTGGTCCCCCTGCCTTGGCGTTGTCATCATTTAGAATACTGACTCATCACCGTTTCTATACAGCTCCCACTATTGGCATTTCTCTGTCAGTCATATCCATACTACCTTTCTCCCCATCACTTAGGTTGCATTCATATGCCACAAGAAATCCGTTTCATTGTATCTTCTGGTCTAGACCCCATCTAGCTGTGGTTTCTTTCCCTGCAATATCTCAATTTATCTTGGTTCCAACACCTAAAATAATTTTAATTTAGACTCAGGTCATTTATCTGCCTTGATCACTTGTTCCTCTCCTTTCCTATTGATCCAAACGTGTTGTGCTCTCTCGTGCTGTCTTTCCAGTGATTCTGGTTCTCCGTCACGTCAAATTTACATTTATTTGTTCTCACAAGCATAACTGCACTTGTAATATAATCTAATATTGTCTCTTATTTTATTGTCCCACTCAAGTCTGCTAGAAATGCCAGCTTTGACGCTCGCCTTCATTTATCTCTCTAAAAAGGCTTTTACCTTCTTGCTTCTCTGTTTAAGGAGGAAGTTCAGTCAAATTGGCTATGACTCTCCTCATATGAATATCTTCTCAAAAGTCACCTCTTCATCAGTGTCTTTCTTCATGTACATCTTCACAGGACAGTGACAGATTATGTATACCGTTTCCACTATATTTCCTCAGTACTTGCTTAAGTATCTCTAGCTTATTTTTGCTTTATTCAGAATGAATGTAGAATAGGTAAAGGCACAGCTTCTGCATTGCTTCTGCACAGCTTCTGTGCCTGTGCTACAGCATGAGTCTCTCCTCCTCTTCTGTTGGCTTGGGTAAGCAGAAATCCCTTCTTTGCTGTTGGGGCAGAGAAGGCTCCATCTTCTCATTCAACACTCAGCCTCCAGTTCTAACAATGCACCAAGGTAGGAACTTCTCAGAAGGAAAGAGAGGAAATTACATCAACTGAATATGACAAACAAAGCAGCATGTCTAATGCTCTGCAAGCCAAACTGCTGCACTGTCTTCTCTTGTGGCTTTATCTCTAGGTTGGATCTGAAGCATGAGAAGCCAAATGACAAGCCAGGCCCACGAAGAACGTTCCTTACGGCTGACAAGCAATTGCCAAAGCCCACCTCTGGGAGCTCTCCACGAAAGGATCAAAACATTGCTGTGCGGTTGCATCCACTGCTGCCAGAATCTGCAGCTGAATCTAACCGCTTGTATTTACTGACAGATCTAAAAGAATCTGTGCTGACAGTAGAGCACGTCTATTAAGCTTTTCGTAGGTCAATTAAACTAGTAGAAGTCTCCCTGCATTTGTACTGTCCTCCAACCTTGAAAAAAAGATAAGCAAGATCCAGGAGGATAATTGATGAATGTATTTAGCACAGACAGAGGTAGGAGATCCTTACCTCCCCCTGCTGCCAAGAACATCTGCTCGTAAGTTAGAAACTTAGAATTAGAAATCAGAAACTACTTAGAAATGAGCAAATAAAGGTGGTTATTGCCCTGGCATTATTGAAAAAATATATACATATACACAAAATTCAATTTTAATGATAGTATAGACTGTTAAATGTATTAGTCTTCATTAGCCTAAATGCCACATGCTTTCCAACTTTTAATTCCTTTTTTTGTTAGGCAATATGATTCTATGGCAAAATTTTCTCTCTTTAGCACCATGTTGAGACAAATCTCTTCATGCTATTGTGCCCTTTAGGAATACTGTCAAATTCAATCATTCAGGACTCATGAGTCTTGCACTAACATGAAAAGATTGATTTGAAAAGCATGGGTTTTCAAATGGTTTTCCTTTTTTCTGTTTTTCATTTTCCATTTCCATACTTAACCATTTTACAGGAAAGCTGAGATTGCCAGCTTTGCTCTCACATGTAAATGAGCTCTTCCCGATGCTACGCAGCCCTAGAATAATGCACTGGGATGTGGCAGTGACTGTCTCTGCCAGTATCTTCTGATCAGTTATATCTGAAATGTCAAAAATTACTGTGGTGTCAGAAAATATACCAGAATGTAGCAGCCTCTACAGCCTATTTAAAGGGAGTTAAAAATAGATATAAAAATGACCTCGGGCAAAGATGCAGAGGAATTCTTGACCTTTTATAAACTGGGTCTCGTTCAAACAAAGTATGTTTTAATAAAATCAATAGAAGACATATACCTAAGAATGGTGAAACAGGGTGGTGAAACACTGGAACAGGTTGCCCAGAGAAGCGGTAGATGCCCCATTCCTGGAAACATTCAAGGCCGGGTTGGACGGGGCTCTGAGCAACCTGATCTAGTTGAAAATGTCCCTGCTTACTGCAGGGGGGTTGGACTAGATGACCTTTAAAGGTCCCTTCCAACACAAACTATTCTATGATTCTAAGAATAAGGAATGTAGGCTCTCCTACACAGTGGAAAAGTTTGAAAAGGGCTGATGAGTCAGCGGATGAGTTTGCTGTAGCAAAAAGGGTTTGTGCAAACCTTGACTTATAGACAGAGTGCAGAAGTTAATGGTGGCAATTTGCACCTGTATGTGCAAATTGCCGAGGGTGATTAAGGCATGGTGTGCACAGTTCTGATGCTCATATTGCAATATGGATACCAAAAAAATGAGTGAGTATAGAGAAGAGCTAGAGAATGATCTGAAGTCAGAGAAAATGCCAGGTAATTGAAGAACTAAAAATCTTAACCTACCCACTGGATCAAAAAGATTGAAAGGTGAGTTGATAACATTGTATACATACATGCTGGGAAAAATATTGAAGATAAGGGCCACCTGAACCTACCAAAGAGTGAAATAAGAAGAAATAATGCCTAGTAGCTAAAATCAAGCAAATTAAAATAGAGTAGTCTTCAGTACCTAATTCAGTACCACTGACAATAAATAATCCTTGGAACAAACAGTTAAGGGCTGTGGTTGATTACTTGGCTCTTGATGTCTTCAGATTGAGACTCAATACCTTCCTGGAAAATGCAGGCTAGCCAAAAACAGGCGATGTTGTGTTTGCGTACACCAGGTTCAGTTCAGGGTTAAATACAGTTGCCTGTAATTTACAGGAGATCAGATTATATACACCCATACACCCTCTTCTTTAGACTTCAGAAATAAATTTATATACTTTATAAACTCTCCAAAACCTCTATAAATACTTCTTTTCCTCCTATCACCCCAGATCTAGTTTTCCTTTCCATGTATGCCTTTTCTGCATCTGACTCTCCCATCCCACTTGCACAGCACTGTGGCCAGAAAAATACCACTGACAGGTAATGGGGAGACGACGGCACCCACTTCTTGTCCCAGCTGCTGAAACTGCTCAACAGCTCTCAGAGGAGTTTCTGAAGTAGCGTCCCTGGCCCTTGCCCTAGGGGAATGCACTTCATCCACCTCAGCTCTCTCTACCCAAATCCAGTCGTTCCACGCTCAAATACCGCAGTCTGTTGAGGGCTCGGCTTGTCAAATGTGGCTCAGCAAATGATTGAGACTACAGCCAAAAGCAAAGCAAGATAGCTGGTCTGGAGTTGTGCTTCAGCGACTTTTTCAGCCGTTAGTCCAAATTAAACTAGACAAAATCAAAGCTTTCCTCAGCAGCAACGATCCATTTAAAGTCATTTAAATGTTCTTATATTTGCTGCAACTTTTGGGGTTACTTACAGCCTAACAGGAATACTGGGCTTGGCCAAACTGGTACCCACGTAATGGGGCATCTTATGGATCTTAGCTGAGTGCTTTCCCTTTCCCCATGTTGTATATTGTCTTTACTTGGAGCATCTGTTTGAATGTAGAGTTACAATTGTCTTTGTGGTTCTCTATATTTTACCAACATACAAGGTTTTTCTCATGGTTAAATAAGAGATTCTGTTCTCCTAACAGATACGTAGATAACGCTGTGCTTTTGCTCCACTATCTGACATAAGGCTGAATCTGGTAACCTCACTTACTGAATAATTGTGTTGTCATTGGGAATACCCACACATGTAAAATGAGCAGGACTTGGCCCCTTGGTCATATTTTTGTAATAAAAGATAAAATGAGATTTTTTAGGAAACTGCAACTTATGACCATAATATTTATGAGGCTGTCAGGACTGCACTGTAAAAATTCATATTATTTAATTCTTCACTCTGACACTAAAGCATCATTTCATTTATATGCAAATAAGAATATACTGTACTGCTGTTTCTTCACTGAAGAAGCTGTTTGAATTATTCACATTTTATTAATAAAGCTTCATAAATAAGTATTTTTTCTACTCAATTGGTAGTGGCCAGGGGAGAGAATCTATTTATCAGACTTTGTTATTATGAGCTTCATAACAAAATATGAAGATTTATGGAGTACATAATTAGATGTTATGTGATTTTAATGGAAACATTGGGTTATCCAGATGAAATACTCCTTTCTTTATGCATTTCTCCTTGGTAGAGGCACTTTCTGGAAAATGGACGGAACCCATCCCCATTGCTATGTTCCAAGAACTGCCTGTGAAAGGAACAGAGCAATTTAATACCTCTTTTGATCATACACACTGAAATAATTTTGAATAATGAAAAGATGCTTAAGGAAGACTATAAGGAATGCCAGGGAGAAGCTGGGGAAAATGCTGTGCCCCCTCTGGGCAGAGGTGCTGGTCTGCAGACCTAGGATTAACTGCGCCTATGGCAGTACAATGCACAACCTGAAACTGCCTGGCCTTTAAACCATCACTTAAGTGTCCAGCACTTAACGTTCCCGTCGGGTACAGGTCATAGTCAGAGGACTCCTGTGGTGAACTCGGTTCCACCTGTGCTGCGAATGAGGCTGCCTACAGGGCTGAGCCCGGCACTGAACCCTGGGTCAGAACAGCCAGGTCTGCAACCTCCTGATGGGTTTAGGCAGAACAGGGATGCCCTGATGCTCTGCTGAGCCAAAACATCAGCTGCTTCATCTGTGCCGCAGGGGGACTTCAGGGACCCGGGTATTTTCTTCAGGAAAATCAGAGCAAGCTGTAGAGACTAAAGCGGCTAAGTGAAGTTCCTGTAAATTGCTTTGTCCAAGTTAGGTCCATACATTGCAGGTAAAATGGGCACTTTTTGAAATACTGGCACTGAAGTCTCCCTGTGGAGTTGAAGTACGAGACATGCAGAACAATACAGTCATGAAATGTCCAGTGTTATTGCACAATAGCACCCGGGTGCCTATAGATGACCTAAACCAATGAAAATTTAAGGGAAAAAGGCTGGATGCGAAACACCTGCTGAGCATTACAGATCAGCCCCAGGGTTTTATTACTGCTGTCATCTAAGCAGAGTTCTAATCTCGCCCACAGTACCTCTGAAATGCACCGCAGCAAAACGACTGTAAATTAGTAGTCGAGTACATCTAGGCTGCCTGGGCTTGTGTAGGGAGCTGAAAAGGTTTTGTGGGAAAAGTTGAGAGCTTGTATTTTGACATTGCCAATCGGATATGGACTGATTTTAGTGTTTCTCTGGAAGCAAGACCATGGACCATGTCTTGTGGAAGTCTCTCTACGTCTCAAAATAATCAAGACTAAGAAATTAGCCTGTAATTGTATACATGACTATTCTTGAACCAATTTTTTGCATGTGAAATAAGGAGCTGCGAGCCGCTACATTGGACTTCATCGAACCAAGCACTTAAGTGTGTACATAACTTTAAACACAGGTGTAACCTTCCTGAAAGCACTGAAGTGGGTTGTGTGCTGCTGTTAGCAGCACACGCTAGATGGGCACGTGGGTGTTCAGAAGAGCAGCAGGGAGCATTCCTCAATAATAGCTTGCAGCTACTTTGAAGGATCCTGGTTTGGTTGACAGAATCAGGGAGGCAAATTCCAAGAATTTTCAACTTCGCATAGTCATTATGGACAAAGATGCATACCTGATGCTGGTCAGAGCAAAATTTAATCATGTGCGTTAATTCTGTAATAATTTACACATGATCAGGTGTTTAGAATTACAAAATTCCTAAAAAACCCTCACTCTTCATGCCAGCTTGTATAACCACAGATTTTATTTTCATTTATTTTGATAACATTGAGTAAGTCCTGAAAGCACTACCTAAAGTAGTCACTGCATTAATTTTTGAAGAAGAATCAATATTGTAGCACCGTAACTTTTGTTTCTGGAGTTTAATTTAAAAAAAAAAGTCATTACAGTAAATTTTCTTCTGGAAACTCTTTAATCTTCTGCATGTCAAATACTAGCTAAAACTTTTAGACAAGAGAGGAATGCTGTTATTCCTTTAACAGTATGTATTTGCTGCCTATTCACAATATTATTCACAATTATTCACAATAAGCAGAGTCAAAACAGAAAGTAAAACCAATATAAATGTCTGTTTTGCTGGGATGTCTGTGACAGCATTGTAGCCAAGAATAAAAAATTTTTAAGTAAGTCTGCAGACATTTGCTATGCCAAAAATTTCTCTTGAAAATCAACTCAAATTCTAACCCCTAGGACATTTGATGAAGCTTTATTTACAAAAAAGAGTAGTAAAAGCAGCAGAAAAAAATTCTTGGAAGTGCATGCTAATTTTGGTATGTTTGATCCCCCATGGCTGAAAATGGAAAACAAAATCAGTTTGTGTATCATCTAGAAAGTAAAGTTGTAGACTATCTGCAATATTCTAGTAAGGCTGGAGTTATAAGTACAGATGAGTTCAGAAAATGTGCATACAGTATTCTGCAATTACATAGTTTCACCTACTGAATTCAGTAAATACTGGATCTGGAGGCATGAGTTGTGACCTGCGCACTACATCATTTTGTGGGCCTGAGTGGAAGGGATAAGTTACCGACGCAAAAATTCATAAGCAGTTCCTTCCTCTCCCCTCCTGGCAGAGGACGGATTCTACTTCTCCCTACTGGAATGAATGGGAATTTTACTCCTAGCTCTGCAAAGGGAGCAAATCCAGGGACATTAATAAGATGATTTTTCCCCCCTTTTTTGTGGCAGCGGTTGCATACATTCAGACTTGCCCTGGGGGCACCGATGGGCCTGGTCAGCCCTGATCAGCCCCACCTGGGGCCTCTCCCCACCTGCCCGGGGCCCTGTTTCAGCCCAGCCTGGGCCGTCGGCCGGTGCTCTGGTGATGCTGTCGCATGCTGGTCTCCAGCCGCCCGCAGCCCTGCTGCCCAGGGCCCAGCCGCTGGGCTGATGTCCTGGCCCAGCCTGGGGCTGTCCCCGTGCCCGGGAGGTGCCCGATGGGTGCCGGGGGCTGCCCCTGCCTCCTCCCTGCCCTGCCCGGCTCCCCGGCTGGGGGCGGTGGGTGAGCCCTGGCTGGTGGGGCCCTGCCCTGCCCACCCCGGGGAATCCCGCCCAGCTCCCAGCACTAAGAGAGCTGCCGGCCTTTGATGTGCTCGGACAGGAATATTATTTTACTGAGGAGGAAATCCAGCGCGCATCATCTCGGTTCTCCATTACTTCTCTCCTGCACTACAGAGACGCTCCGTGAAAGCCTCCCAGACAGGTAGGTCTTGACCCGCGTGTTTCCAGCCGGCAGCTCTCTTTGCATGTAACTGTACGTGCTCCTGGTTCAAACTCCCAGGTTCTTTGGCCACAGGCAGCAAATATAGAAATTTAAATCAGGAACTATATATCCTAGTCTAGGCAACTGATCTTTAGGCTCTCCCAGCCCAGCAGTAAATCAGAACCATTACTCAGTCTGGGTTGTGATATACATGTAGCTTGCTTCCCCTGCCACTTCAGTTTTTCCTTGGAGCAACAATACCAAAATCTGAGAAAAGCAATTAATTTCTGGCAATCTACTCATACGGAAAGTAGTCATACCTCTAAGTCAGCTGTCTCCAATACTACTGCAGTGCCCACCAGCTACTGTAGGGATAATAGTTATTGAACTTGGATATATACCTTTTGTTTCTTTTTAAATTTTTTTTCCCTTTCACTTAGAGGAGAGGGTAACATGCCTTGGAAAGGCATTATTTAAAGCGTGTACTGGTGCACTGCAGAGCTTGTTCTGTATTAAATTCCAAGGATGAATTCTCTTGTGAGTAGTTTGCTGCGACTTGATGGATTCATTTATTTTTAAAGAATATTGTCTGACTTTTTTTCCTTTTTTCTTTGCTCTCAACTACAGGTAATGAAATGAAGACTAGCTTCATTGTTATGATATGAAAAACTACAATGAGCTGACTTTCCTAATTACATGAAAAGATGGTAACTTCTGTGAGCTGGTAGGGGAAAATGTTGACGTTTACTGTGGCTTCCGTCCCTTGCGACAGGCGCAGCTCTGTGTCAGGATACAGTAGAAGGCCCTTCTCAGGCTCTAGCGCAGGGAGGACAGTGATGCGATGGTGTGGGAAGGCTGTTCTGTTTCTTCTCCTCCCCGCGTGGGAAAGCATGCCGTGTTTCTAGTCTACTGTGACCTCTGGTAAATAAGTGGGAGCCAGGCTTTCCTTGTTATCAAGCCACATGTTCGGATGTATGAGACAAGCCCTCTCCAGACAGATGAGGAACAGTACCAAGCAGCACACATGGCTGCATCTGGAATACGCAGGACAGTCATTTAAAAATGAAAAATGAACTTCTTTGAGCCCTAAACGCCGAATTCTCTAACGTTCCTCTAAGCATAGAAACTCATCTAGAAAACTTCATTATGTCACATTGCCTTGCCTGTATCTGGTTGTCTGCCTTCTGCCATAGTGTGTTTTTGCAGGGTGGCATGCAGTACATTAGTTTTTCCAAAAGTCCTCCCACACAACACCATTTTTGGAGTTTGTGGATCTCTTTCATATCCTCTGTGAGGAAATATTTTAGCACTGTAATTTGGTGTGGGCATGCTCCAAGTAGAGGGTTTGGCTGCACATGAGCTTTCCAGGGCAAAATTTTGATGACTACATTCTGATTTTTATTTTTGTTCTTCACTCTGTGGTATGCAAACCACAGGACCATATGGCATGGCTACAGAAATGTGTGAGCTGATTATGCAACTGCTTCCTATTATAGGTACAAAATATGGAAGTGATGAGTTAAATGGATCAAAAATCATGTGACTGTTCAAGAAAGCAGCAAGCCCCAGCACTTATCTGTGAAAACTGAAATATTGTTGTCCAACAGGCCTTTCTAAGATATCTAATGTTAAGAAGACAACTGAAAATGAATTTAGTTCACAAGTAACACAGTGAATTAAATTCCAGTTCTTTTGCCTAACTAGAAATGGACTTGCTACTAGCATCCCTGAAAGGGGAATGAGGGAGGCAGCGGTGGCTGTTCATACTTGGCCCATAGGAGTTGTCAGCTACCTAGTGGCTAGCACATGTATTCCACAAACATGAGATGTTGAGATTTTGGTTCTGGTACAAATGTGGTAGTAAACTGACATTTGTGCGAGTCCATGGCACTCTTCAGATGTTGCTCACTGTCACAGCAATCTCCTTTATCCTCTCTTTTGTCCCGCTGTTAACTGGAATTTGTAGCAAAATAAAAGGAGTCACTCAGAAATGGGTATTATCATATGAAGTTTGAAAACAAATGGGAAAGCAGTAGCGTTGCATGGAAAGAGTGAGAAAAGTGCGTTTTTTTCGGATAGCAGAAGCAGCTTAGGAGCAATTTTATAAACAATGCTGGTAAAACTGTAACAAAGGACAGAATGAAGAATCCTGTTTGTCCTAGTTTTGAGGATCTTTAAGCTGTTGTGGAAGCATACAACTTAGCAGGGTGTCTTCCTTCAGAGATTTATGAGTAAGGGAAAAGCAACAAGGCAACTGTAATGCCCCCCTCCCCTATGAACATTGCCTTTCATGCCAGAAGAAAGGCTGAGAGGTTACTCCATCACGATCCTTATTATATTCAATATTCTTGTAGCCACAGGCTTTATGTCCTAACCATTCCCTCTCAGCTCTGAAAACCCAATTTCCTCTTGTTTTTATCCAAAATACACCCTTTGGTCACAGTTAGTGGTATTCTGTGTCGTAGATGGTCTGTTTATCCCAGGGCATTCTTGCACAGCACTGACCAATGGGACCTTATGCTCCACTGACTTTATCTGCAGTTGTATATATACAATGCAAACAAAGCTTTGTGTAACACAGTCTTACTTGACAGCATTTGGTACCCACGCAGCTCTGATGAAAGTTACTTCCTAAGGAGAGGTGGAATGGAAAGTCAAGCCTTTTAGATGAAAAGGTAGTCTGGAGAAAATCCACGGAGGAAAACAAGGAGAGACATTTTTAACAGATCCTGAAATCAATGAAGAGTTGGTAGGGATAGCTGAAGACGAAAATGGTCATATTTTTACATTAAAATTCGCCTTAAGTGGATTAATTTTAATGTTTCTGCTGGGTGCTTATATTGAGAAACCACTGAGGTCAAAATACAAGCATTTCAAATTAGGAAAGCAAATAGCTTCAATGATAGCTCTAAATAATCAGCTTTCTTAACGGGAGATTTCAGTGAGGATGAAATTATGGTAGAAAAATAGATGGCTAAGGCCATGAGAGCAGTAATACGCAGCCACAGGAGATACAGGGAGAGGAAAAAAGCCAGGGTCAAGGATAAAGTCGGCATCACAGACAACAGAGACAACAACCATTAGGTCAGAACGGAGCAAAACAAGAGAATGAGCAGCGCATGTATAATATATGTGATAGGCAGGGCCAAATTCTGCCCGAGCTTACAGCAGTACAACTTCATTGGCCAAATCCTCTTAACACAATGTCACTTTCAATATGATCTAACAACATACATGCAGGCTTTTATTTAAATCAATGCACAAGGCTAAATTTTCCGCTCTTACGCTGTTTCTAGGCAATTGTAACTTCACGGTTCCACTGTTGTTACTATTGTACTTTAGATCTGCTGGCTTTCTTCTCCTGTTATCTTCTAGGAGTAAACATTTACGTGTTTCACATCTGCGTTCTGCTTTAGCAAGATTAAATTCTTCAAATTAAAAGATCATTTTAGGAAAGCATGATACTGTACACTATTGCTTGAACAGTATACTATTTTATGCACATTTTAAAACTATGAATTCTGTGTACATTCTACCCATCAATGCTCATTTTAAAATATTTAGGGTTTTTTACAGTGTTAGTATTCACGTTTTCCATATTTTGGCATCAGTGCTGTAAAAAGGAGTGATGAAGAGGAGAATCAGCTCCCAGAATCCATAAGCAGGAAAACTGACTTTGCTTGAAACATTGTTCTTATCATATCTTTTTGAAGTTGTCACTGATGTGAGAACAGTTATTTTAATCTAACACCTGGTTTTGCATACAAGTAAAACTGTGCCCACTTATCTGCTATTATAGTTTATGCACGTGTGCGTGCACACAAGGCTTTACTACTCCAAAACCAGAAGAAACTACAGGTATTTATGTTTTTAAACACTAGCTCTTTTATTGTTGTTTGGCAGAAAACCCCTACAGATGATTTTACAAACAGCCGAACAAAACCAGCAAGCCTTTCTAAGCCCATCCCTCCCATGATAGTGACCAGTGTGTTTTCAGTCTTTGCCCCCATTCATGACCCATGGGAAACTTTGCCTCTAACTTCTAGAGTTTAAAATAAAAATTAAAAAATCTCTAAATCTGCCAACTCCCTGCCCCAAAACTCCAGGCTTTAGTTACTCTTATTTATGTATATTTTATCTTAGTTTACCATTATAGACAAGACTGTATTTACTCCTTGTTTACATCAGTGTAACAGAGGTAGAATTAACCCCTCGGTTCACCGATTAACGAAGAGCAGCAGTGGTACCGTCTGGTGTTTTCCATGTGCCTACCACACTTTTGGTTCTGAAGAGCCAAACACAAGAACAAAGAACCGCAGTTCGTAAGAAAACTGTTCCATACCCCCATACAGAAGAAGAAAGCAATACATACAAAGAAAACTGTGCCGTACCCTGCACGGCAGCATCCCTGGCGGAGGCGTGCCGGGGTCCCAGCGGGCTGAGGGAAGCTGTTCGGAGCCCCCAGCAGACAGCAGCGCTGCGGCCCCCAGACCAAAGCAGCCCGTCAAAGAGAGAAATTTTATACTGAAAGGAAAGTCATACATATATCACTTAAGGCATCTAGCTTGAAATATTAAAAAGGAGGACAGAACTATAGAAAGAGGGGTTCTTTTAGGAAATTGCCCGTGGACTGTATTTTAATGTTCTGAAGCTGTTCCCTCAAGCTATTTTACACAATACTAGTTTTCTCAAGTTTCAGAAGTACTCATGATTCAATGGATGCAAAATCACAGAAAGCTCCTGAACTCATCTTATGCTCCCCTCCACTGCCTTGAAGTCCTATTTCCAGCTAGTGTTTCAGAACTACAGAGCATTGCAAAGGGGCAAAAATCCCTCTGCAGTGTTAACTGTTACCATCTTTGAAAGGAATTCATTTTAAACCAAAGAAATTGGATGTATATGATTGAAATATTTTGTCTCTTTTTCCTGAGAACTAGTAGATTATTAACCTAGAAGCTTGGTTTAATGCAACAATTACAGTAATGAATTGCAGCATCATCTTTTGTGTTTAGTATCAGGTTTTTCCTTTCTTTTCCAATATTTCTGTAGATATTTCTTGTGGGTTTTGATGTTTAAAATAGCAGTTACTTGAAATGTCATGGATATCAAATAGAAATTTGGTAAGTAGCAAGCCCCTCTCTCCAATTTAACATGAGGATAGTGCTTTTTTAATCCTTTCCAAACATATGTCAACAGTTCCTCGTATAATGTCAAAATAGAACATAAAAATATCATTTCATGCAAATTTCAACTATATGACTTCAGATACATGCTGCCTACTGTCTAGCTATATAAATGATCGTGGTAAAGATGGCTTGTTTTTATGACAGCAGCAAATAACATTGCCAAGATTTCCACTATTAAAATAAAACTATGAAAAATGTAGATAATGCAAAAATACAACTGAAATTTAAAAGAAATTCCGCTCCTGCAAAATCTTATTTTAATGCCTTTTTCAAAAAGACTGTTCTGAATGAATTAGAAATTACTGAAACATTGTTGAAGCAAAGCCATGTTCTGTTGAAGTTAATAATAATAATCAGAATATTCCACTTGGAGATACCACCTTTGCCCAAGGTTTTGATGGAAAGTCTCAAAGCAATTGGGTATTTTCAAAGGGAAGCAGTCTGAGGTATTAAGAGTTTTACCAGGCTGAAACCTCTACTTTTCAACCAGCTCTAGGTGGAAATGCACTTCTTATTCCTTCATCACTGTTTTAATTCCTGTGTCATGTTAATGGTGATCATGGTATTTCACTAGCTTTTACTTAGCTGTCCTCTGTCAGCAATGAAAGCTGTCCTCTTGGTCTGGAGAGTAGACCTGATTCTGCCCTACTCTACCACATCATCTGAAATAGTCTTCAACAGAAAGATGGCAGTTTTAACAAATTAAAACACAATGTTATTAAGGTAAATTTCTCAAGCATCACCTTGAATCTGTACCAAATTGTCCAGGTGTAAAGACAAAGCCAACCAAACTGCCTAGCACTAGTATCATGTATCTTAAAATCTTATACTTCTCCTACTGTGATGATGATGCCTGTGGGCTTCCCAGAAATCAACAAAGGAATCACTAGTTATAACCGTTAAAAATAAAGCTATGCTTTTCTACCAGAGAAGTGAGACGGCAGTTGCTGGGAAATTAGTCTGAGTCCTTGAAATTCCTTGTATTTCAGTGACACATCATACAACTATTTAATTGGCAGGAAAGGAATAATGGTTAAAACACTTATTTCGGGCTGGACATGCAGCAGTGGTGGTCTCAAAGGGGGAGTTTTGCTGCTCTCTTGTTCCCTAAGATAATTGCTGTAGATTAGTTTTTGCTCTTAGAGCGCTACGTACTAGTACATGTGTGTGCTTGTATTTCTAGGTTTCCAATGTATGTTGGTCTGTCTTTAGTGCTGGAGGCATGTTTCATGCTCTCAGTGTCAGATAGGAAGGACCAGGTGACACCCAAGCTGTATTTTCAACCCTTGCAATACACACAACGCACACCCCATGAGTTAATGACAAAGCAGAAAGCCTCTGTGAAAGACCACTGCGAATTCCCTTTAGTCTTTGTGAAACATAGGACAAGAAGCATTAGTAATGACCCTGTCTTAAAAGCTTGGAATGCATTTGGGGAAATAAGCATTTACTTTTGAAACATGAAATACTTGTGAGTAAATGGGACCAGATCTTTCTTTGGGAACTGACCAAGGCAGGTGCTATCAAAGTTGGGAAGTCAGGATCCAGATGCCCCTTCCAGGAGTCTCAGCCACTCTCAGAGCCCTTCCCTATGCTTCTTCCTTCCCCACCCCCCTTTCTTTGGCAGAGTAAACCTCCTCCACTGAGCTGATGTCCACTGTTCCATTGCACAGTTATTATTGTGGTGATAGATCTCAGCTCCATCACGGCAACTGCCTTGTGTCTCTTTGCTCTCCTTTGGCATCGGAAAGCAGTGGTTAGACCCACGTAACAGAGCTGCCAGCCACAGTCTGCTGACTGGCAATGTGATAAATATGTGCTCTAAAATTGCATGAAGGCTGGGCTTATGTCTTAACACTTTGGTGCATTTCTCTTGCTCACACTCCATTTTTTTTAATTACTATTATTTCTAATGAATACCGTGAGTTTATCTAAGTTAATTCTAAAGTTCTGTAGATCTATATTCTGTACCTCATGTGCTGGTGATTAAGACTCTTCCCCATATGTATGTAGTAGCTGGGAGGAATAGCTTGGCACTGTGATTATTTTTTTTTTTTTAGAGGAGATTTATCCTAACACTTTGTTTTCCCTGGTACTCCTTCTGTTGCCACTTCTATTGCCCAAGGAAATGCTTCTGCCTCAAATCCCTCCGCTTCCAAAGTCCATGCACAGGCCGTGAATATAGGCCAAAGGTCACACTTTGGAGAAAACAAAAAAGGGTGGAGAGAAAAAGAAAGGTTACAGATCTCAAAAAGGGGGTGACTTGGTGAAATTTAATGGCTTTTTACATACAGGAGCTCATGTTGGAGATTCTTGTGGACTCTCTGGTCTTAAAACTGTGGCTCGGTAGAGGCTAAAGCCAAGAGAAAAACGAGGTGACAGGAGATAGATCACATTCTCCTGATATTCAGGTAGTATTTCAATTAGCTAAAAATATATGCAAAACGAAATCTATCAGTGACTTCTCAAGAAACAAACAACACTTCCTTGTCACAAAGAAATTTTTTTTTTTTCCCCACACTGGGTATTTTGTAGTCAGCTTATGAAGACCAAATGTGAAAGTCATTTGCCTAGACGTTGCAATTCCAGCTTGTTTTACAGGAAAATAAGGTGCTTAAATGAGTATGAAGAACTAATGAATGCTAATAAACACTTGAAACCCACACTAACATTCAGCGATACTGCAGCAACAGTTTAGATTAAGCTGATATTACTAATTTTTTGTAAGTTAGTAAGATTTGCCAAAGTATTCTGTTAAGATACAAGTTTTTAATCTTTAGTTTCTTTCATACTAAATTAAAGTTTTAAAAGTTACATAAAATCCACTCCTGCAAATCAGCATTCTTAGAATGTGAACAAATGACATTTTCCACTTTTAAATATTGATTTGACCTTTTGGCTCTCCTTGTAAATGTGATCCAAACATCACTGATGTCACTAGAAATACTTTGCTTGCTTACAGTGGGTATTTGGTTGGGTTCCTTTGCATGAATTAAACATTTGGATAAGCAAGAGTGCACATGACTGTATTCTCTTGTAGCCTAGGGGAATGCAGTGATTTAGTTGGGGGGGTCTCCCAACTCTCAGGTGATTTTCCTGAGCCGTACAGTTGTGTTGGCACATATGCACTCTTTCTACATAAGGTTTAATTATTCCATACCATTTCAAATGGTTTTACCATGAAAGAGCTGAGACAGGCCTGGCCCACAAAACCCAGTAATTGAGTAATTGGAGTTTTCACTCAGAAGGTGGGAGATGTGGATTGAAATCACTTCATAAAAAGGGAAGGGGTCTTGAGTGAGTGCTGTAATTAGAATGCTGTTTGGAAAAATGAGAAGGGAGAACCCTACCATACTTTGTAGTGACTTGCTAGATTCTGTAAGTTCCCAAGTCTTCCTCAGAATTACACAGGAAGCCGAGGCTTTCAATTTTCCACAGGCCATTCTAGTAGAAAACACATACACCACATTCCAGCAGAAGAGACACGAAACTGTCAGAGCATTATGGCATCCTGAGTTCTTCTGCAGATACAGCCTCAGTCCATGGACCATTCCATCTTTTCGTTATGTATTTAAATATGTATGTCCTCTTCTGAATATCTTACAAAAAATTAACCAATAAGTCTATATAGTCTGAATTAATATGTGAAAGGGCTGATTAGTGAATAGCTGGACTAAATATGCAAATTAAAAAGTTTTCTTCATGGCTTTATATGAGAAGATGTTTTAAAAACTTTATCCATGTCAATGTGTCAGCCTGCATTTCTCTATGAAATCTTGAAACTGCTCTTTCATCTATGTTGTAAACACATCAACAAGTATGTAGAATGTCTTGACTTTGAAATGCTGTCACCTACTTTCTGTATCGTTGTCAGTAGTCAGCTTGTTATAAAAGTGTTTCATATCTAACTCTCTTTCTTTTGGTAGAGTGTCGACATACTGCATTTTTCAACTGTGTTCCTTGCCGCCTCTTCCATTTTTATCAAAAATTCCGTATGACAGAAGTTTTTCTCTTTCTTTGCAACATGTTGATATCTTAGGTTCTCCACTGTCACCAAAGCAGTTGGGCTACTTTGAGGATAAGTTGAGTCTCTGTAAACCATTTTCAGCGTTTTGTGACAAAGTGCAGTGGGATTTTGAACTCAAATGTTTTTGTGATGGTGAGAAGTCCCCAAGCTTCAGTCACTGCCTTTACTTCTTAGTTTGGAAGTTTCCCAGAACATGTTCAATCTAATTCAATGCCCATTCCTGATGTGCTCTGCAATGTGGAGTCCACAGTTTGCTTGGAACAAACCCATCTGGTGATGGACAATTTCTTAAATGTGAGTGTACTCAGGCTTTCTATTCTGCTGCTTCTCATGTAATTTTCTGTTTTGTTTTGTTTTGGGTTTTGTTTTCAGAAGATAACATGTCAGACACTGGTACAATTGCCTCAAGTGCCCCAACTGAAAGCTGAACATCTGTACAAGTTACTGCATTGCAGAATGTAAGACACTCGCTATTTTGAAGTTTTGAATTATACTTGTTTCACAAGGATTTTCAGTCCAAAAATACAACACAATACCTCTGAAGTTTACAGAGGTACAAATTTGGTTAAATTGGAAAAAAAAAATTCTGTTCAAATGCTTTCAAGATTTGTGCAATAGAATTGCATAGATCTGTACATGAAGGTCATCGAACCCAAGTTCTCAAGTGAACTCAACATAAACAGATGCTTTAATATTAGATACTTGTATCATTCTTGTGTGTACCATAAATTCAACATCTTGTTGCATCTATAACAGTACAGTTTCCTCACACCTTTCACAGGCCCAAATCATGTAAAGTTCCTAAATCAATACAGTCCAAGTGCCGTAAAACACAAACATTTTCCTGGTGTCCAATATGGAGTCAGGAGGGGTGGCTTATGTCCCTTCCTTCATCCGCAAGGATACGTATTACTTCTGCACTTATACTTCCTACTGTTTATTACTTACACTGCAATAATATCCTAAAGCTTTACTCAGGACTAAACCGCACTTTGTTAGCTGTGTACCAGAGACACAGTTTTGCACTTAACCTTTTTATGATGCAATCAGTAAATACTACTATATTACCAAGCATCAAATTATTAAACTTAAAATTATAAGGCTCAAGGCAATGTTCTTTATGATCATAAAAGTTAAAACAGATAAGTATGGGAAAAAATACAAACTTTGAGGAATGTATGCTTTTTAATGCAAGGAGAATAAACTTCATTTCTGAAGAAAGATCACTGCATGAACTCTTTTCCCCTCTATCAGTATAGATCGCATTCCTGGTAACTAACGTATCATAAAGAAATATCTTCTAGTTGCGGTATGTTTCAAAACCAGGTTGACATGAACCGGAGATCAAACAAAATCTGTATACATGGACCTACTTTGAAAAAGCTAAGGATCTGTAGGGTATTCAGATTATAAAGTCTGCAGAAATTTAATTGGCATATTGTTGCTGTTTAACTTAAAATGCACAGCATAGCTACAGTACACAAGATTACTAGAAATAACTGAGTAAGCAGGCTGTCATCCTAGGAAAGAGTTTAAAATTATCAGAATTATCTCTAGAATACATATGTGTCTTAGTCCTGACTACATCAAGCCATTAATCATATTGGCTGGACCCCACTGACCTCACATGTGGATCACATGGCTTCTTTAAACACGGTTTATATGGCTGAGTCGCTTTATTCCACCTTAATCAACGTAAGTTTAGTAATTAGGATGGAACCAGGGAAGGAAAACAGGAAGTGAGTAAGACGAGCTTTTCTAGAAAACTTTGGATGCGCACTTCAAAGAGGACAGCAGCTAAAATATTTGCTTCTGTTTTTTTTTCCTAAAGAAAATGGAGTGGACACAAAACCAAGAAAATAAATTCCCTTAAGGAAGAATCCGACATATAGATGTTAAGTGGCCATAGTGTCACACAAAGAATCAAGGTCTCCTTACCTCTCGTCTGCTTCTCAAACCATTGTCTGCCAAAATAAAAAACATTTCAACAGACATAAACTCTCTTGGTGAATAAAAATGCTACGTGTAAAATAAAATATATTCTAAAAATTCATCTTATATCAGACCCATATTTTCGAAACTCACAAATTTTCTTCTGTCCCTTGAATGTGGACAAATACCTCAGTCATATTAAGATTTCTGTATAAGCAGCTTTTCCAAGGTAAGAAACATCACTTTTCCTGAGAATTAAATTTCCTGACTTACTCTATGGACCTTTTCTTTCCATAATGTATTTTCTTGCAGGTTTAATGAGCAGCAGCAAGTTAGCAGGCTTTCACTTACAATCCTAACTCAAAGTCAACTGGTCTGCAAGTATTACTGAGGAGTATTTGTAGAACTGAGAATTTGGAAGAGGAACATTTTGGACATATATTTATTCAGTGATTCAGAGTGATACATGAAGACTACTATGAGGAAATTTTTTTTAAATTGCCAAAATGGTACACAAAATGAAATTCATAAACAGTGCATATTACTTCAAAACATGGGCAGAAAGAGACTTTATTTTCTCCAGGGAACTAGTTTGATAAAACGATTAATACGCTCACACTGCAATAAGAAAACATTATCACTTAAGTTCCCTATTCCTGCACAAAGCTCACTGCAGAACTGGGATTATTAATAACATTAATTTTTATTAGAACTGTTTATATTTTTTACAAATGAGAAAATTATTCTAGGAAAAATCTGTAGATTTTATAATACGCTTATCTAATAAAAAGAAGAAATCTACAAATGTATTCCTTTTCAGAGGTTTCTGAATAATTTTTCTCAATGATAGAATTATAGTTTCTCAATCCAAAGCAAGAAATTATGCTGACAGGAAATCTTGTCAAAGTGAATGAACTATCAGAGGATCTGGAATCCAGATGTTAGCCATTGTATAGTAGTAAATATCATTGATTCATAATAATTTAGAGCAAAAAGCTAATAAAGTAAGAGCATTTTGTTGTACCTTATACTTCTGTTGAGATCTGACTGCAACAAAATAGCTCTGGCTTAAAAAACATCCATTCCCTTCTTCCCTTTAAAAAAGTACATTGTTGGAACTGACAAGATGAAAATAGCCGAGTTAGTCATTTTCCAAAACAGTGGTTGCAGATGTGACTTTCAGGTTTATTTGTCATTTATTCAAAATAAATGACACTGTATCAATAGGACATTCTTTATGTTTTACTTTTAAGGGAAGCAGCAATGACTTGCCTCCTAGGAGGTACGCTCCAAAGGAGTAAATATCACCACCGCATTAATCTCATCACCTTTCCTTCCATGTATGTCTCATTTTATCAAATGAGTCTATGATTTAAATACACAAAAATTAAAAAGTATCAGCTATGTGAACTGTAAAATCTATACTCAACAATATAGTATCTCCCTTCTCTATGTGCAAAATTGCTAATGTCTCTAAGTAGCATGTGACATAAAATAAGGTGTTTGTACATAATGATATTTGTTCAGGGTGGAGTTGTGAATGTGAAATGTGCTCATTTTGTTAATTTGAAGTAAGATGCTAATACTATACATAATGAAAATGGCCCTTGGTGGTTAGTCTATGCTTGAGGGATTCAGTGGGAGGAGTTAATCTCTTTTAAAAAAAAAAAAAGTATGGGTAAGAAACTGATAAAGGATACAAAGGTAAAAAAGTACAGAAAAGAACACTTTCCCCACCTCACCATGAAAAAAAATAGCGTTAAATATATTTTACTTTAGCCACATAACAACCAAAGTTCAAGAGCTAAACTTCTGGGGAAGCATATGTTAGGGGCACGGCAGGAGCAGGCTGCTTGCTGCAGCCCTGGGGAGCAATGCCTTGTATCAGGTCTGGGAGATCCCCTCCGGCGGACATGCAGAGCAGTATTGCCAGGTCCCAGCGGGAGCTGCGTTTAGCTCTCTTAAGGCCCAATCTTGCAAACACTTATGCACATGAGTAATTTCAGCTGCCACAAATCAAGTTATTCACCTGTTTTAAGTTTTTGCAAGGGTGGTGCAACATCAGACCCACATTTGTAAATGCTAGCCAACAGCTCCTTTTCCTCATCTAAGCAACTTACGTTTTGCTGTATTTTTATTTCCCAATTTTGACTGGAAAAGGTTACGGCTGCAAATATTTTTTTTTAATTCTTGAATCTTACAATTTCTTTAATAAATGAATCATTGCAACCATCTCAAGCGTATGGTAAAAATCATACACTTATGGGGTCGCCTGTGATTTTAAGACCTTCTACTATTTCATAGTGATTTCTGTTATGAGGTAGGGTGCTTTTTAGAGACCAATGGTTTTGTCACATCTCTGAAATTGTGGATAAAGCCAAACAAAGGAAACTGAGAGAAGACACCGACTATTGTCAGGCCACTTATGTCCTGACACTTCTCTGCATTTAATTTGTTTGTAGCTGATTTCTTCAATTTGTAAGTTCTGGAGGAAACTGAATCTTCTAACAGCTTTGTATTTACCAAGTATGAGTATTATTCTGTTATCCCATGGAACACTGACCAATGTCTGGTGTTTGTGATTTTCTAGTTGCATTGCTCCAGAACATGCAGGTTTATGACTTAGTATGTGATCTCCATGAGCTGGAAAGACTCAAAACATATGGCAGATCAGATGTTAGGCTTGGGGAAAATAAAAAATTAAACTGTCTCAGAGCAGTTGAGAGACTGCTTTGCTATATATTTTATGTGATTTGTGTGTGTGTTGAGGGAGATGTCATCTGGGGAAGGGAATCGAAGAAAAAATAGCTTTAAAAAAATGAACTGTTTGTATTATTGCTTTAAACTTTAAAGTCTGGTCAGCCAAAACCAGATGTTGTGAACTAAGATGGAAACTTGCCTGAGGCCAGAATCGAAGAAGGCATTCTCTAATAGTAGGAAGTAAAAATGCTTTCTGGTTTCAGAATTTATCATAAGCACAAAATGAATGCTTATTGTATGCTTATAAGCACAAACATTTCCCCACTTTTATTCAAATTACTGAATAATATTGGTGGCTTCAGAATTTAATTTCAGACAATGGGTTCATTAGCCATCCTGATTGTATTCTAAGCTCTTTACCGTAAAATATTTTGTTATTCTGTGCTGGCCAAGATCCTGTCATGTTGGAAGTAGGAATGAAGTGCTTCTTACCCTTGGCTGTCTGCCCAGTAATTAGATGGGGAGGTGGATTAAAGCATCTAAACATGTGGTGTAAATTTTGGAATACTGTAATATAACACAGTTCTGATGTGAGTCTTTTTAAGGTAAGAATAATACAGGAAAGACCTCATATACACAGAATCGTAAAAATGAGCATAACCTTTACTGCATGCTTTTAATTGACCTGGGCTTGTACAGTCTGAGAGAATATACTTGCATTATGTAAACATACAATGTCTAAGAATGTGAAATGGAAAGTTAAAAATTAATCAATATTTTCAAGAAAGAAAAACAAAAAAGTTGATTAAATAAAAATTACTTATGTTAAAATCAATCAATACTTGAGAAAATATTCTGTCTCCTTTTCATCTATTTATGTATGAGGAAATACATATTTACAGTAGCTGCCTCTATAGTATTTGTTGAATGGCATGACGCTTTGAACCAGCTTAAAATTTAGTCTTTCTGAGACAGTTCTGCAATTTATTTTAAATTTAATAGTTCAAAAGCTATGCTGTAATGGCAAGTCCAGAATTATAAGTTGCAGTATTTCTGTGGAAAAAAAATAGCAACCTACTTCTGCATTTTAAAAATACTTTATGTGATATTCTTTCAATTCATATAAATTGTTTGAGGCAGCTTTGTTGCTCTAGTTCAGCAGCAAGAAAAATATATATGAATGATTTTCAAAAATCCACTAGAAAATATTTTAAGGATCAATATTTTCAGTATACTTATTTATTCCTTCTGATAACAGAGTCATATGGCGCAGGAATCGGCTGCCTTTTCTAATTTATACCAGGGTAAAAGTGAATAAGGACTTTACAACAGTGAGAGTAATTCCCAATGAATCCATGTTTGGACAAGCTCTAAATCTGGCACCAGAGTCCCTCCGCATTCCTTTTTTACCGTTTTAAGGACAATTTAGCCCCTTCCTTTCCCAGTGGTTTCAGGATTGGTGAGTGTAGGTGGTTTGTCAGGTGTTACGGCCGGGCCGCGCCTCAGAGGAAAAGCAGGCGTCGCGGAGAGGGCCTGGCGCCCTCCATTTCGTGCCAGCTGGAGCCCGCAGACCCCGCCGGCCGGCTTCCGCAAGCTCTGGAGGGCGGCCCTCCCCTGAGGCGGTGCTAGGAAACGAATGCGTGGCAGTCGCCGCTTCCCGCTTGCTCGGCCGGCTCGGCCGACGGGCATTAACCGCGCGGCGCTGCCGGGGTCCTGTGGCACCGCTTTGGCCCTCTCCGTTGCCGCCATTTTGCGCGGTGGTGGCGGGAAGCGCTGTTGGTGAGGTGGGAGCGACTCTGTCAGGTTTTCCTTCCTCAGTCGAGGGAGGAGGGCGCGAGAGGGAGCCTGATTGTGAGGGGGGCCTTACGGGCTCGCAAGGAACGGGGAAGGAGCGCTGTGAGGTGGGGATGCCCTCTGCCCCTTCAGGGCACCTGGTCCACAGCTGGGAGCAAGCAGTTGCAGTTTGTTTGGGTCTGCACCCCTGAAGGTTGCAATCTTCACTTTGGGCCCCCTGGAGAGAGCGCTGAGGTGAAAGGTCTGAGGAAAGGATTTGGTTTTAGGAGAGAGCTGAAAAGCAAAGGGGCTTCAAAACTGAGCAAATCCCCTTGTGGCTTGCAGTGTTTGTAGTAAGTCTGTAGTAAGCTGTTTCTTAAAGCACATACATGAGAGGTCTTTGCTTACAGGAGTTGGCAAACATTTCTTTGTTTGAATCAATGGTCTGCAGCTGCTGCTGCAAACACCTACTCATCTCTTTCGTTCTGTCATCTTGAATATGCATTTTCCCTGTGCTATGAAACAGCATTGTGAAACAGCATTGAGAATATGGAGAAGACCCTTTGATTCCTGTCCATCTTGGAGACGTATTTTGCCTTTTTTTTTCCTTCTCCCCCCTCCCCCCCCCCCCAGCCCCCTTTCTTTTTTTTTCCCTTTAAAAGTCTGAGAGACTTTTCACTACTTCTTGGCTGGGGATTTTGAGGGGGATGTCCCAGCTGACAGTGAGCAGGTGGATGAATGCAGAACTGCATAAAGGATTGTTGTGCCAGGGTTTTCCTGTCTCTTACAATGACCATGACATCTATAATTTTTATTTACATTATCAAGCAATTGGCATTAATGGAGCCAGTCAAAGAATAAATGACGTATAGAGAGTGGCGGCTTGAAGGGTCTGGGAGATTAAATATTGTGTATAACAAAGACTGCTCAAGGATGGGAATCATAAATCCAAATTATTTAAATGGCAGTTGCATAATCTCAGATTGATGATTCCCCACCTGAGGTATGAAAACCATTTCACACTGGTGTGCAGTGTTTGCAGCTCCTTGAAGCTGATGGAGTGGTGGTTATTCAGTTGGATAAGCACTTAATGCAGATAATTACTCCTTGAATAGCAACAACTTGATAGTACTCCTGACAGATGATTTTTGCTACCACTACTGATACCCAAGCCTGAGAACTCCTGCTTTAGATTACTGACATTAAAAGCATGCAAAAGCATGGTGGCAAAATTAACCAGCTTTGTTAGATTTATTAGTGTGATTTCTAAATTCTTTCTATATTAGTGTGAAGGAAAAAGTGGCAAAACCTGGCGGTGGGGGAGTGGCAGAAATTGGTAGAAGTGGTGTTGCAGACTTACTCTGAAAAGGAGTGTAAAAGGGGCATTGACAGATTTCTTGTTTGAAGTTCTAAAACCTATCTTCTTCACTGTCTTCACAGACAGTTTTGATTACACGCTCTATATTCTGCCAGTATTGTGAAATGTTTTCTGTTTTAAATTGGAAACATTTCTCTGGAATATTTGAAGTTTTAGAGCTTCTGTGGAAGAAAAATATTTTTAAATTTTTTGATTCACAGCTGACAGTATATAGTAATTAAGCAAACCTGAATCCTATTTGCAAAGCACTCTAAAAGGGTTTTTTTCATGTTGCTAACTGGAATACAAAAGAAGTGTTGCCTTTGGTTTATCTCTAAGTGAAGAAGATAACTTTGCTTTGTTATTTTATCATCAGATTTGGCCTTAACTGAGTTTTAGAAACTCTGTTGAAGTTGATTCGGTATTTTACCATTTGTTTCAGTGAATCTAAGATTTTTGACTCATAAAATCCTTTCTGTGGTATTCTTTTAGTGAGATCTTTGCTTTTTAAAGTTGTCCTTAAGCAAAATTAAGAGCTGTGAAACACATAAAGAAAACGTGTCTTCTAATGCCTAGAGTTGGTGCTAAATGAAAAACACTTAAATTAACTGGAGTATTTTTAAAACTGGTGTATATGATAAATAATTTAGAAATAATTTCTGGTCCTGGTGTTTTGGAACAAACCTGTTAACAGCGTTGAGGAGTTGGGCCCATACTCCAATTATCCAGGTAAGCAATTTGCCTGTAGGCTAAAAAAAAAAAAAATCTGATTTGCTTGTAAATTAAAGTAATTATTGGGTTTTTTTAGATAACAGAATAATTTTATTTTGTAAGAATTGACAGAATCTGATCATAATACAGACCGTATTTTTCCATCAGAACAGAAACAATCTGAGAAAAAAATATATAGTCTGCAGTTGTATAAAAGAATCTTAGCATTACTCTTAGAAATTAAATAATTTAACATAAACTTTATCTGGATCTTCACTCTTACCCACTTTTTCCCTCCTGACATGTTGTGGTGATGTAAAGGTGGTTTAAAGTGCTGTCCTACAGGATTTTTTGGTCATAAGTAATAGGAACCATATTTTATCAGCAGAGAGATTCTCTTTATGAAGAAGAATTAAGGATGCAGGCAAGACCTTTAAAAGAAAAAAATCTAGAAATTAAATATTGGCACTTACAACTAATAAACTTTCTATTGCTTACACAGGTTCAATTCTAGTAATTTCAGTTTTTGCCTTTTGCAGATTAAGAGACTTCACATTTGATCTAAAAATGTTCAATTCTGCAGACATGGTCTTTTCATTGGATAATTTATTTTATGAAAGACCAGATACAAGACAAAGGTAAATCTTTATTCTTAATTATATATAATTGTTTTCCAAGTTTTCCCACACTCATTTTACAGCAGAAATTTTTTTTGTAACTCCCTTTTCTGTCTACCAATAAAAATGTGGGGCTAGAAATTTCCAGGTTCATAACCTGTACTTTGAAATGTTTTTCTAAGCACACTGAAGTTTGAATGATGCAGGTGTATCTCAGGGCTATAAGAAATATGGGTTAGCAGAAGTTTTGCCTTTTAAATTTTCTCTGATTAAAAATCACATGAATTAAAGAATAAGAATATTTTTTAGCAGGAGAAACAGTGGGTTTTTTATTATTAGTGATTTCGAGCTAGATGTTGTGGAGGGTGCTTAAAGAATGCTTTTACCTTACATTTGTGTGTTAAAAATAGGTATCTAGAAAATGAAGAGCCTAAGATTTGGTGTATTGCACCTGCTCCGGCTATTGCTGAAATTCCAGCTGCAGAAGAGTTACAGAGGGAACTGGAAAAAAACACAGCCAATGCTCATATGGGTAAAATATCATGGAACAGAATCATAGAATCATTTAGGTTGGAAAAGACCTTTAAGATCATTGAGTCCAACCATAAACCTAACACTGCCAAGTCCCACTAAGCCATAATATTTGACATTCATTTTGAATTGCTTAACAAATAGTTAGCTTGACAGATAATTCCTCCTTTCTCTTTTAATGTTGTGAAATATGAAATATTCTAGGTATGCAAATAGAGACAATGTATTTTAGTTGAGAGTGATGGTCTTACATATGTTTGGAGTATTAGTAGTCCTCTTTGCGCATATACAAGCTACAAGTTTACTGTGCAGAAGTGGGCAAGGTAAGAAGTATGACCAAAATTTCAGCTACTCCACATTGTTCCATGAAGCATCATAACACAGTGGGAAGCAGCTGTAAGAGCATAATGCAACACATGGATCTGATGACCTGTCTCCCACCCAAGGAACAGAGAGTTTATATGAACCCAATTTTCTTCTTCCCTTTTGGGGGAAGAAGCAATTTTCAAATTGCTATTCAGGAGGCCAAATTTGAATCTCGCCATCAATTGCTGCTAAGTCGAGTATTCCTTCCATCTAGACATTAAGGATCACCTTAAGGAAATTTATTTTAAAGAATTCGGTCGCTTTATCTCTGTCAGGTAGATTTCTGCATTTCTTAGCTGCTGTGATTGATTTATGATATTCTCTATTTAGGAATTCTATTGTTAAGGCAGGTTTTTTTCTATTTTATGCAAGAGCAATTCCATTAAGAACTACTCATTCAAATAAGCTTTCTGGTGTTTGTAGAATTAGAACTGTTAGGGTTATGTCACAAACAGGCCACTGTAATTTTAAGTTTCTAGCTGGATAACACTGAAATTAATAGGCTGCAGAATAGAGCTGTTCTGTAATCTTGTTGCATTCAATTGCTTAGTTCTGCTCTTGCCTTCCCTTTGCTGACAGCAATGCTTGTATGGTCAGCCAGATCAGGACACCGATCCTACTGAGAATTAACCCTGCAAAATGTGGTAATTAACCAAGATGACTATGAAACCAGCCTATCACCTACATCATTACGAATTTTGATTGCTGAGATTGCAGGGTTTATCTCACAGCTGTTTGTAGTAGGAACTTCAAGCTTGGTCATTGTTTCATTTTTTTAAATGACAGTCTTTATTCTAGGACAGGGTGAAGACTTCCTGTCTTACAAACTAGTTTGTAGTTCTGAGGAATAGTTTTACTCCATTACTTTGTATAGGAAGCATAGAAAGTGACCCTGTTTTTGTAACTTTTTACTTGACAACAGATGCATTGCGTTCATCAGCAAGAGTCATAAAATATACGCTATAAGGTTCTTGCAATAAGATAGAAATATCAGTTCATATAATATATGTGAATTTGGCTTATTCTATGTGGAAGATATTTAATAAAATTACTATGAATAGAAATATGAATATTAATAGAAATAATAATTTATTGTTTTTGTAGGAGGGAGAAAGCACCAGAAGTTTATACAACAATGTAAGAGTAACACTGAGGAAGTAAATGATAAATCACCAGTACCTGTTCATTTTGGCATAGCCTCTGAAAAAGAAGTGCTCCAATTAAGTGTAGGAGAAAGAGAGAAAATTAGTTTTCAGCGTGAAAGACTGAAAATGGTTTCACTGTTTCTCTCTTCTGACCAAGATAAATCTAAAACAGGAACAGGGGTTTCTCAGCAACCTGGTGCAAATTTTTCACAAAATAAAATACTAAGTAATCTTCCAGAAAACAGTGATGATGAGAGCGTCCATTCAACATTAAGAAAAAGGTATGTGTCTAGACAATTCTGATAATTTATCAACTGTCAGAATCATATTATTATTTTAGATACATTTGTTAAATGCAGAGTTTTGGATCCTTCAATTTAAGGACTTGAAGAGGGCTCCAGACACTAATTCTTTTCAGTATAAGGAAAAAAGATGTTTCCTTTTGGCAATATTTTAGTACTGTAATTAAATGTGTCCTGAGCTCAGCCTCTTTTATGATAAAAGTAAGGATGAGGTTTGTTGCTTTAATTTTAAAGAAATTGTTAGATAACAAAGGTTTTTCAAAATACTATTTTGAGTTCTTTATCCACATGGTAACAAGCAAGAAGGCTAAGATCACTTGCTTTTCAGAGCAGAGGTCAGTCAGCCAGGAATACCTTGAGTAGTTCTCAACATGATTTCAGTGCTGCCTGGGAGGAAGGATTTTACAGATAAACTCCTCTTCTATGCCCAGCTCTTCTCATTCCTCAGAACCTGTGTGTCTCTATTTTTAATTATGCAGAGATTGACAGTTAATCTGCTGTTGGGATTCAGAGCCCATCTGGGCAGGCAGCTTATTCTTCCAGGTTTTTTCTGGAATGAAAGTAAAGTTAAAATGTATTTTGAAAAGAGTTGTCTTCGGGTAGAAGAGTGTCAGATCAAATAAAATTAGATACAAACTTTTCTTATGATTGTATCTTACTAGTTCTGCTTACATATTTTTCAAATATTAGAGAAACTGTGTAACATTACAACAAACTAATGAAAATCCTGGATCTTTTGCAGCTTATTTAAAATGTCTGGTTATATGTATAAAAATACAGAATTTAAAGATAGTTCTATGGATGTGAAAGAAATTGATACTTACTTAAATACAAGTGAAGACATGAAAGAAGTGAGAAAAGAAGGTTTATGGAGAAATAATCATTATGCTCCAGTAACTAAAGACTCAGATTTTACTCTGCAGAGGGTAAATGATGGGGACATGGTGTCTAAAAATGGAATAAAATCACTTTCTAATGCTTCAGAGATTCTGGATATGACAGGTAATTATTATTACTTTATTTCAAGAAAAATAGTCCACTGTCTGTCTTTGCTATATAATAATAAAGGATATCCGTAATCTGAGGTAGAGTGAAGAACATTTTCCCACCAGCTGAAGGTGAAATAATTGGCTAAACTTGATAGAAGATATTGCAATTCTATGGAACTTAATTGCATTGTTGTTTAATATGAGCTGGGCAAACAATTTGTGAAGAAGCGTCACATTTTTAAAAGTGCCAAGTCATGTAAACCTTTTTGAAAATGGCACTTGAAATCAGTCCCCTAAACAATTTGAAAAAGAGCAGCCTCATCCCTTCATATAGTAAATAGTCTCATCTTCATTTGGAACCAGAAACTGAAAATGGAGTGTTTATTTGTGATGTGGCTCATACTTGTATCTTTGTAGAAATAGATTTTAAATAGGAAAAATTTGGAAAATGGAGGAAAGTGGTGAGAATTTTGATGAAATGATAAAATACTCGTTTTAGAAATTATTTTTGTTTTTTAATAGTTTTTAAATACGTGTGGTTTATTTCTAGATTTTAAGCTTTTTGGGACAGGGACTTATTGCATCTGTGGAATGTACCTTGTGTACCTGACTAACTGCTAGAGAAACACGGAATAGAAAAATAGTTCTAGCAGAAAATTGTAGGGCAAAGCTGTGGCTTAAGATGAGATTTGGAGGCTAGTCAGGAATGGAAAATGTAATTCCTGTCTGACTGCCTTCTGAGCAACGGTGTGGATGAGGGGAAGGCAGTGGATGTCATTTACTTTGACTTCAGCAAGGCTTTTCACAGAATCATAGAGTGGTTGAGAAACACTGTCTTCCACAACATTCTTGTATCCAAGTTAGGACTTTAGGAATGGATGGACAACTGCATGGGGAAAAAAATGGTTGGATGGTCCGGCTCAGAGCATCACGCTCTGCCCACATGCCTGCCACAAGTGAGGTACTGCAGGGGTCTGACCTGGAGGAGGAAGCTGCCAGGGGCCTCGTGAAATTCAGTAGGGACGAATGCAAAGTCCTACCCCAGGGAAAGAGAGGAACCCCTGGGGTTCCCCTGGGATGGACTGACTGGGAGCAGCTCTACAGAAAAGTGCCTGGCGTGTGGTGAACGGCTCGCTGAATGTGAGCAAGCAGCGTGCCCCAGCAGTAACGTAGGCCGACAGCATCCTGGGTTTTGTTAACAGGAACAAAGCCAGGAACTTGAGGGAAGTGATTATCCCCTTCTTCTTGGCACTTCTGAGACCACGTCTAGATACTGCATCAAGTTTTGAGCCTCTGGTACAGTCAAGACATCCTTAAATGGAGCGAGTTCAGCAAAGGGCCACCAAGATGGTCCTTTCAAATGATCAGCTTGTGACCTCCCTGTCCTTTCCTGTCAGCTCCTTTTGTATCACCTGAACCTTGTTATAGCCTTGCAGCTCCTTACAGAACACATAGCTTTGGGTCAGGAAGATATTTTTCATGGTTGAAAACAAATCTGGTTTTATAAATTTATTGCTCTTATTTTTTTAGGAACTACAGGAAGAAAACTGGAAATTTTGAGGGCCGTTACAGAAATACGTATCCTTGTATTTGCTCTATCTGATTTACTGATTTTATTACAATGCTTTTACATTTACAAAATTATATTTTTAATTTGTAGCCATAGGAACTCATGCATTACACTGTAATAGTTTTGATTTGTAACGTAATGGGAATCAAATGATGAATAAGTGTTTACCCTTTGAACTTCCAAAGCTAGAACAAAAATAAGACAACTTATAGATCATTCATTGCTAAGCAAATTTATTCTTATTTCAAACATTCAAATTTTATCCTCAAAACTGTTTATTTTTGAAATGTAAAATTTTTAGTTTGCATAATATATTTCAGGCCAGATTTTATATGCAAAGACACATATACACATACATCCCCATACACCTTAAATAAAGGAAAAGTGAGTCAGTATTTAGGCTTATTAATAAAATGGAATCTTACTTTTTGTCCCATTTTCTCAGGAGAAAATAAACTTTATATATTCCTTTTAGGTCTGTATTTATGTTGTAGTGTGCATACAGTGTATTTCCATTCTTCAAGCAGATTTTACAATAATTTTCCTTCTTGACCCTGCCTTGAATCCATAACATAATTAACCATCCATCTATATCTGTCAAACTTTTTTTTTCTTTTTTTTACACTGTCTTTTCAATATTTTGTTTCTAGTAACCTGTCAAATGGCAGGTTAAATATCGGGAAGAGGAAATGTCTAAATTTAGGCAACTTAAATTCATGTGAATAGCTTTAAGAAGTGTCATAATTTCCAAAATGAGTAAGGACTCAGTTGTTCTGATGCTGCCAATTACAGGTAGTCAATGTTGTGCATTTTGAAAATAGATCACTTATTCAGAGAAGTAATTTTAGAGAAGTCTTTTTTAAAAAATCCTTATTTTCTAGTCTAATATTACTTGCTTATCTTTACCCATTTCTTGCTTTATTCCTTTTTCTTTTCCTTTTTATTTAGTCTTTTAATGTAACATCAATCTGAGGCCTCAGCAATTCATTGTTCTTGTTACTGTTGGTGTTATGTCTGACTGTGTGTGCATCCTCAGCCTGATCGGGTGGTTACAGTTAGTCTGCTTGTGTGGCTTCAATGCAAGTCCAGACAGGGATCAATTCACTCATTTGGATTTGTAATGTTACAATACTCTCTTCCTTCTTACTCATGTTTTAGATAAGAATGTTGTTGTCTGAAGAATACATAATATTAGGAATTGAAAATATCTTTAAAACCACTGTCAGCACTAAGAGATTGTGACAGGTGAATTTGTTTGCTGCTGTTACGAGTGGACGTACAATGTTATGCTAATTAATTTGTGTTACGTTACAAATATAATATGACTTATTGACACTTTAAATATGCTAACAGCAGTGCTCTGCTTGCTCTTGTTTGCATGTAAAATAAAGCTTTTGTCCCTTTCAGTTTCACATTCCATAATTGTAAGACATTCTATGAAGTCTATGCCAGGGATGAGGTTTTTGATTATTGGTATAATCCTGAGACCTCTCAAATAAGTAGTGGGTTTTTTGGTGAAGTGGAATATATGGCACACCAAGAATCTACATAAAGCTACTGAATCATTTAATAAGTTACTTTTTGATATTTTTTTACAAGCCTGTATCAGCGAAAGATTGTTGCATGTGTTTTAAGTTTGCATTTAAATTACAAGAAAGAGATGCATTGAACAGTTCTAAAATAAATTTTATAATTTTCACTGGGTTGTTTTCAATTCCTTAATGCTGTCAAGCAACCCAATTTAGAAGTATTTTTAAGGAGTTCCCATATTTTAACTATGCACAGTCAAAAGCTTTGGATGATGTAAGTATGAAACATTAGCTGCAGCTGCAAGTAGTATGTTGTAGATAAATTTAAATGATACTTCGATATTCAGAACTTCAAAGGGGTTAGAAAACTCTAATATATCTAGAACCTCTTCCTGGAATAGTTGAGCAGGGTTTTGCTTAGCTGGGAGAAGAGACCAGAAGTACTTTTAAAAACGTTTTTCTCAGTTTTAAATACATTTGTGTGAAGATGTGAATTATATGTGTATTTATGCATACAGATGAGTAATATTTTTTTAAATGATTTTCACAGGAAGATTAAGAAAAGCAGAACTTTAGAGAAGGTTGTCCTTTTGGAGAAGTGATGTTTGTCCCTGCCCTTTTTATCAGCTATGCTCTTTCTTTAAAACCCGAAACTTATTTTGAAAGCAACCAATTTGAGAAAGAGTGTACTATAGGTATTGCAGAGAGGAGATACAGGTTCCATCAGGGTTTTCAACAGAGCATTTGAAATTTTTATTCAACTCTAGGGGAAATCTCAGTGTCATTCACAAACATTTCTAAGTATGTTTTTTAAGCTAATTTTTATGTTGTAAATGTTTTTATTTGAATTTCTTATCCACTAAGTAATGTTCTATAAAGAGAAGATTTTAAGAACAGTGCTTATATAAGCAGAATAATCTTGTATTTAAATTATATGGGGAGCTGTATTTTGCTTTTTTTCCTTACATTTTTAGTTTTATCTGTAGATTTGGGGTATTTTTCCTTACTTCCAAATTTGTGTTTATTTTCTGATGAGAGTTATACATCATATTGGCCTGTAAAATAATCTTCTATGACACTTTGTTCCTAGAAAAATGGAAAATCGCAGCTGTAAGCAAGGTTTACTTTCATAAAAGTTGCAAAAACAGAGTTCTTGAAGCAATAGTTATTAAAAAAAAATTTGTTTTTTTTTTAATGGCTCATTTATTAGTACTCCTAAATATAAAGTTGTTTGTACGGTACCAGGAAGGACAAGGTTTGCTTATCACTCGTGTATAAGACATGACATGTTGTTAAAAATTAAGAGAAATCAGCATATTAAAAAGATAATGGTCTTGTGTTTTTGTTGGTGGTTTTTTTTTATTGGTTAAGCTTGCAAGATTCAACTTGGTAGCAACTCTGGTTCTAAGAAATAAGTTGTAAGCATTCAACTTGGTAGAATTTCTCTGGTTGATTCACAGTGAATATTACAAAGGATTATTTAACAAAAATCAGGGAAAATTTTGTATTCATACAGCATTCATACTTCATTGATTTTTGTGAGCATTAGAAAACTGGAAATGGTAGATGAAGAACACAGGTAATTCCTGCAGCTGTTCAGTTATCAACTGTCAGTGTCAGTCATTGCTACAGTTATTTATAAATCAAGTACTAGGTGATTCCTGTTCATCCTTGTGAGCTCCTAACAGTCATAGAATAGTTTTAAAGCATTAACAGTGAGAAGGAAAGGAAAAAAGAATGAGAATAGTAGAATCCATGAGGAGTTGGGAGGGAAGGAAGTAAGTAAAGCTGCACAGAGCATGCTGCGTGAAGGGAGGGTGGGTGAGTGACACTGCAGAGGAGGAGGGAGGGTAGAGTCAACCTGGTCAGAGGAATATGAGGGAACCTGACATGGACATACCTGGCTTCTAAGATGGTGGAGGATGGAATGTGGGTGAAGGAAGGAAGGAAGCATAGTCATAACAAAACCTACTTTCATCATTACTGAAAACTTAACGTTCTTTTAAAATTATATATATTCAGCAATGTTGGAATTTTGAATGCAGATTGAATTACAGAAGGAAAACAAATTGCATTTTGAATTTGAGCACAGAATACCTCTTTCTGATGAGCCTATGTTTGATTGCAGTTGGACATTGGCAGTGATTCTGTATCAATGTCATCTAAGGCTAGATATGTTTTTTTTGTTTGTCGCAGAATGGTAGACTTCATTACATGATAACCTTAGATGAACAGTATCTCATTTACATTTCTGTGGCAGATGTGTAGCAGATGATGTTCTTTCTTTTGCTGTAACTTAAAGTTCACATCTAATAGAAAATTTTTTAGAGGACTACATATATCAATGTGATAATAATTTCCTTGTGTCGTTTTCCCCTAGACAATGTTTTTGTAATGTATGAACAGGTACAACGGATAGCTGTGTTGTATTTACTATTTTGCAATTCTTTCCTAGCTTCTTTATACAGATAGGAATTTTGTGATTTGTGCTCCGACTGGCTCTGGAAAAACTGTAATGTTTGAGCTAGCTATTACCAGATTACTCATGGAAGCCCCACTGCCTTGGTTAAATATTAAAGTTGTTTACAGTAAGTATTACGCAGTTTTAAACATTTTGGTGACAGCAGTAGAAAATGTCATTCTGTAAATGTGGAGATCTGGAGTGAGTGCTTTAATAATATTGAAATTAAAGATGTTAAGAAATTGTGACCTACCTCATTCTTTAAAAAGTTGTTTCTTTTAGGGTTTGTTTATTTGTGATACCATTGTAACTATTATTAGTATTTAACAGCACCTTGTAATTGTAGTGTTCAGCATTGCCTATACAAATAAAAATCAAAAAATCTTGTAAAGGGTTTGTCCTCTAAGAAGGCAAGATGTACACGAAAAGGGAAGAAGGAAGCAAAGGAAACTAAAACAAATTCTTGGTGGCAGAGCCAGAAATCATGCTGTATCTTTTTTTTTTTTATGCCTGTCTGTTGCTCTAAGATGAGGATCAAATTTTCCAATATTCACTTACCTGGCAAGGTTTCATGCTAAGTTTTGCTTTCTGTCTTCCAGTTCAGAGGCAACAGAGCTGGGGTCTTCATGAGTTTAATTGATCTATGTAGGAACTAATGAAAATACTTGAAGATAGTCACAACAGTTACACTTTTTTTTTCTTTCCTTCCTTGAGAATTGAGTTCATATCACGTAAATCAGATTAAATTGGTGGGTTTGTCCCAGTTTTAATTAATTCATACAGTGATATATTTGTATATTAATGGTTAATCTTTAAATTTACAAAAGTTTCAGCCTAATTTTTTTTTTCTAAATTCCAATGTGTTCAAATCCTTACAATGAAGCTAGTGTTGATTCAGAGTTTACTATGTATTGTAAACAGATCTTTTATAAACAGGCATGTATTAGTTTCTCTGTCAGCGGATCGAGGTGGAGCATTTCAGTGTAGTGTAATGTTTTTTGATTGCCTTGGTAGAATTGATACAAATTAGCTGGTTGAAATTTTCAGTAAGGAAGCAGTTACCTGCTGGTGGAATTAGATCTTGCTGACCTTTCCAGGTTTGACAATGATGGAGAAGGAGACATGTCAGTTTTCTGAATGTTGGAACATGGGTGTTAATCATATTATGTACTGCCGGAGAATGCTTTGGTTCATCAGTGGCCCAGTATATGTGAATTAGCTTGCAGTAGTTGTGTGGATTAGGGTTGTTTCCCAGTAGCTTTAACACATGCCTAAGGATTGGTGACTGAAGTTCGGGAGCAATCACTAGCTTCTTGCATAGCAGAAGATTATTACTTTTGCAATTTTGTGAGTTACTTCCTGGTAGCTTAATCAACTTCTTGGAGCTAGTGTTTTCCCCTGCTTTATATGCCACTGATATGCTTATGAGATTTTACACCTCCTTCTGAAGCAGAAACTGGTTCTTTCATCTTAGGGATTGCTTGTCAGCTGATACGCAGAAATGGTTCATACTCAGGTGGCTCTAACTAGCCTAGAATGTAATCACTGCAAGATTTGCTGTTTTCGGATCATGTGTAGATCACTTCTTCTTTCACTTAAATCACTGCATTTTTCATATAGATGACCCATCCAATATAGACTTACATGTGTTGCTACTATTAGTCCTTGTAGAGCATTACTTCTGATTTCTAGAAATCAACCTCTATCTGCAAAAGTATAGTATGTATCCTCAGGAAAAAAAAAATTAAGAAATAGATTGTTTTAGGAGTCTGTTCATGAGGACCAGCATCAGAACTGCTATCTGCCGTGTCAGCTGCTACCTGCTGTGTTAGCTGCTCAGTATGACCCTGACTACACTTAACTGTACATTTGGTTTAGATAGACTTTGATTTCTTCTGGAATTCTATCTCTTTCTCATTTATAATTGCTTTTCTTTCTGAATACAGAGCACTCAAATCATTCTGAACTGAAAAAAGGTCGGTATTTGGATGATCTTTCATTAGAAAAGACGTATTTCCTGTAGTTTCTTCCATCTGTGAGAAAATGTTTGATAACTGAATGATTGTTTCCATGTGGGATTGAGGAAAAAATCAGGATTAAGAGAGGGCGTAAATAACCTTAATTAAAGGGTTCTGTTTCTCATTGCTGATAGGGAAGAACTGGGGCGCAAAGCTCAACATTGATCTATGTACATGGAATAGGATAAGAAGAATAATAATACCAGTTAGAAATTTTATGGTTCTGGGAGCAAAGCTGAAAATTAGGGAAATTAAATTCAAGAAGACATCTTGAAAATGTATGCCTTTAGCATCTTTAGCAATACAGTTGAAGATTTGGGTTTCGTGATGTAACTGATTATTTTGTGTTATTTTTAGTGGCTCCAATAAAAGCTCTATGCAGTCAGCGTTTTGATGATTGGAAAGAAAAATTTGGACCTATAGGACTCAGCTGCAAAGAACTGACAGGAGATACAGTGATGGATGATTTATTTGAAATACATCATGCTCACATTATTATCACTACACCTGTAGGTTTCAATCCCAATTCTTACAAAAACCTAGAATGAGCAGATGTTAGTAGTTGTCTAATTGTATGCTACTACGACTGCTCCTTTTTTTCTGATAAGTAGTAATTTTATTATCCTTATGCTTGCGTGCACACTGCTGTGCATACTGTTAGTTCATATAAATAATTAATAATACAATAATGTGCCAGATGAAACATACGTGACATTAGCTTGAATTAATTTAACTGATTTTTATTTAAAGATTTATCAAAGTTTAGGCATGTCTGCCTGTACTCTACTTCTGGCATAAGTTGGCCTTTAAAATACCTTTCACCTTCTGTTGTTGTTTTGTTGTGTTGGTTTTTTCTCCTAGGAAAAATGGGATAGCATGACTAGAAGGTGGAGAGACAACTCTATAGTCCAGCTTGTACGACTGTTCCTCATTGATGAGGTAAGAAAATTAACATTTTATATGCACTGGTTTTGTTCTTGAAGATAAAAGGAAACTTAGAAAATGTAACGTTTATTTAATGCATGTATAGATTGTAACTGGAGAAATATTTTGCAAATCTTTTAAAATTCCTAATAGGTGCATGTTATAAAGGATGAAAGCCGAGGCGCAACATTAGAAGTTGTAGTCAGTCGGATGAAGACCATTCAGTCTTCTCTTTGGCGTCTTTTAGAGAATCATGATGCTGTTCCTCCCTTGAGATTTGTAGCTGTTTCTGCAACAATCCCAAATGCTGAAGATGTAAGAGTTACATTTTAACTGTATTTTAATTAATGTAGTTGTATTTTATAAAATTTACCTGGACTTATAAATTCAGATTGACAACAAAGTTGTCATTTTGAAGCTGTCAGCTGAAGACAGCTGTGAGGTTGATATTAATGTAACAAATTACCTACAACCATATGGAATTATCAGCCAAGTATGGACATGCTTCAGTTTTAGATTTCTGATTGTTTTTTTTGTCTCTAAGTACAAATCACAATAGACTTGAGATTTCAGTCCATATTATATTGGTCCTGTAGAAAACAGAACTTCACCTATGATTTTAATGAAAACAGCAATGTCAAATGTGTTAATAGTTTACAGGTGACAAAAGCTAAGTTAATTATTGTGTGATGCAGTTAAAGCAGAGCATGATTAAAAGCAGAAATTTATCATTTCCATTCTATTTCTTCTTTTTTAAAGATTGCAGAATGGCTTTCAGATAGTAAGATGCCTGCTGTATGTCTGAAAATAGATGAGGATCAACGACCAGTGAAGCTACGCAAAATTGTTCTTGGTTTTCCTTGCAGTGACAATCTGACAGAATTCAAATTTGACTTAACTCTTAACTACAAGATAGCTAGTATTATACAAACATACTCGGAACAAAAACCAGCACTTGTGGTACAACAGCTTTTTTTTCATTACATTTGAAATTGTTTATTTCTTAAAAGTTTTGATGCAAAAAAATCTTTTCTTATTTATAGTTTTGTGCCACAAGAAAAGGAGTACAGCAGGCCGCTTCTGTTCTTGCAAAAGATGCTAAATTTCTACTGAGTATAGAACAGAAACAAAGGTATTTTTATATTTGAGTTGTTAATAAGTGTTTGTGTGTTTTAGTAAACCTGTGACATCTGTGAAGAAAGCTGTTGAGCTAATACAATTTCTAGCAGAGGAGTGTCTGCAACTAAATCATCATCACAGTTGACATACTTTTTGGTAAAGTGGCACTCTTGGAAAGTTTTATTTGCTTCTCAGATTGTAGGATACTTTTCACAAACATTAAGTTGTTTCTAAAAGCTGCTTTCTCAATATACAAATGTTAATTCCTGTGGACCTATAAGGCCTTGTAGTGCAAAGATTAAGCATATGAATAGTTGAATTGGATGTGGTCTTGCTTGTGTTTTAAGTTAAGCCATAAGAAATCTTTGCATATATCTATATACATACCTTTAATAAATACAGCCCTGACCCATATTAATTATTATTTACTTAATGGTTACCTAGTTATCGCAGCTGCAGAAGCTATTTCCTGATTTTGGACCTCAAACATGGTCATCTTTGCCTTATGTGAACAGCACATCTAGATTGTAGGTCGTGATTTGGAAAGATGACTGGGCTGGAAAGGCTGCAACAGCTGCCCCAGAGAGTCAGTTTGTTCCCTTTGCGAAGATGGGAAAGGTGGTGGCTGAAAATATCCAAAGGATGTATATTTAAAAAGTTATTTTAAGACTATGTCCTTTTGATAGTCTAAAATGTAGTTGAAAACTAAGAACATCCTTAAAAAGCACAAATGCAGTAGAACTATGGGAAAGTATGCAAAAAATGCACATGTCAAGGAATACATCTTACAATCTTTAGTGGGGTAATTGTGTATCTAGTTTCATGTGAAGCTTTATTTTTGCATTTTAAAAACATACTTGCTTCTTTGTATATTCTACTTACATTAGTGAATCTGTTTTGTGATTTTGAAGTATTCGTATTTTTTTGTGTGTTGCGTAGATTACAGAGGTCTGCAAATTCACTGAAAGATTCCAAACTGAGAGGTAATTACAACCTACTACTTCTCTGCTCTGTGAATGAATACTTGCTTGAGTAAACTTAGTCAAGTGACAGATACAATTATTTCGTTATCAGATCTTTTAATGTATGGTGTGGCTTATCATCACGCGGGTATGGAGATATCTGACAGAAAAATAATTGAAAGAGCTTTTACTGTAGGAGACTTACCAGTACTTTGTAAGTAAATTTAACTTTGAAGTCAAAATGTTAATGTATCCTGAGAAGATTACAGTTTGGAAGTGGTAATATTTTATGATTGTATAGTTTGTTTAACCTTTGGAATTACTTCGTGAAATCCAGATAAAGATGTGTTTGTGTTTCACATGCACTTTTACCCTGTGAGTATACATATGCACTGTTACTAAAGACCACAGAACTTTTCTTCTTTTCAGCATACACAGAAGACATCCTCCCTCACATGTCTATATAGGTCTGGCCATGTCCATTTCCTTTTCATACCACTGAGCCATCCTGTTGAGGTGGAGCTCTCTGCTAGTGTGTCTTTCCTCAGAGTTCACATGATGTTTTCTTTGTTTGTATCCTTTGCAGCAATGGCTTCCCTGAAGGTAATCTTTTACATTTATGCTTCTTAGATGGGCAGGATGGTATTTTCAAACTCGCATGCAAGGTGTTCTGACCGACGGGGAGGTTCCTAAGAAATATTCTGTCTGCTGTTACCTGAAATGAGAAGGTATCTGTTTGAGATATGATGGTCTCAAAAGATTCAGACTTTATGGGGAATTGTCTGTGTGGCTCATATACAACACTGAAAGATTAATGAATTTTTTCTTTCCTGTACAATGGTCATGACTCGCTATGAAAATTTAAGGTAGACACCCCTATTGTGATGTGGCAACCTTGCTGGAGTTGCAATGTCCATGGTATTAAAAAGTCTCTGTATCCGTGCAGTCTGTTGTGCTTTGGCTGCCTGGTGCACTGTATATGGCTTTGCCAACTGCAGTGCCATTTCTGAAATCTGAGGAGACCGTGGTTCTACAATTGCTCTTTGCAAAAATAACTTTGAGAGCCTGGGCCACAGCTGAGCACAATGTGAATGTACATATGGACTACCACTGAAAGAATGCAAAGTTGCTTATTGGTACTTAAGTCCTTTGAAATGTATAGTTTGTATGAGTATTTAAGAATCATCTGAGATACTTGAATTACATTTCCACAACTGACAGGAAACTGAAAGAGTATGCAGCATATTCCACTTTATATGTCTGTGAGCATGATGGGGGGTAGAGTTTTTACACATCTTTCACAGATATTGCAAAGGGGAAAAATTCTTTGGTCTTGAAATAGAGTGTACATATACTCACAGTGTGTGTGTGTATACATATGTGTATTACACACACACACGCATACATGGACTGAAGATCTGATTGCACTGGTAAGTAACCTTTCTTTGCAACTTTTTTATGGTTAAGTCATTTTGCTTTGACAAATTTCCCAGTTTGTATACCATCACAATATGAAAAACAATACTCTCACAAGATGGTATCGTTATGCCTTTAGTTCAGATCGGATTCTTCTTTCCTGATATACCTATAATTACTAATTTTAGTTCTCCTTTCATTTCAAAAAATAATTGGAAAATTAATTAATACTTTGTTTTTCCAGTGAAATAGTTGTATCAGTTGGCCTGTATAGCTGGCTTTTCACGTTCAATGCCTGCCACCCTATATATTTGTTAGAGAAAGTGAATTAAAAAACATGTGTGAGATAATTTGCTGCAAACTTCACTGTTGTTTTCCATGTGAGAGTGTGTATTGGTAAAGTATTGTGATATAATTGGTGGTGATTCTGGTTTGGTACCATGGATATAAACAATGCTAATGACTGATGGCTTAAAATCTTAAAGATATTGATCACTACAAAGCAAGATAAAGTCATGGCTGTATTCAAATATCTATCCACAAAGAAATATGCATAATGTTTCTTCAGTGTGTGTGTGTGTTATATTGAAGATGGATTGGATTCTGGATTATCTTCAAATGTTAAGGAGTGTTTACATAAAAATATCTGGGATGTAATTTGTTGAAGAATACTCAATAGTAAATGAATGTTGATGATCAGATACACAGAAATTGTTATGCAAATACATGTCTGTAATCTAGGTCTTATTCATTGTGGTGCAGAATGCCCACTGACTTCACTAGAAAATAAGAGCTCTTAGGAATCAGAATTAGCCACTTATTTGCTGCTTGTTTAATGTCTGCCAGGCATTTCAATGGTGTTCATCTTGCAATCAATATACTTTAATCTGATCTAGTTACTACTAGCACCTTAGCTATGGGAGTCAATCTACCTGCACACCTGGTGGTTATAAAATCCACGATGCACTATGTTGGAGGAGTGTTCCAGGAGTACAATGAAACTGATATTCTGCAAATGATTGGGAGAGCAGGAAGGCCTCAAGTAAGTTAATGCTATATTATATTGATGCTATCTATAGGCGGATGATTAGAAACTGTTCTTGGCAAAGAAACTACAAGGCCAGCAATTTTACTGCGGCATTTGGTTTTTAAAGGGTTGTTATTAATAGTTAAATTACTCCTGGGTAACTTCGTAATTAAGAAGGAAATCTGTTTGCTTTTGTATTGTCCACTAAAAAGTACTGCTTCACCTTGCTGTGGAAAAAAATCTAAAGATTACATTTGGGTTGCATAATGAATGGGGATTAGAGAAAAAGTAGAAAGCTGGCAAACAACTTATAAATTGCATGATAAAAATTCTAGAATATTGAATAGTATAGAGAGCAATGTGCTTTTGTTCTCATAACATCAGAACAAGAAAACATCTAATTAAGTTAGAAGTGGGGTAGAGGGGGAGGGTCAGAAACACTGCCTTCAAAAAGCTATAATTCATTTTGCTTCTGTCGTGGTTTAACCTGGCAGCAGCCAAATACCACGCAGCCGCTCGCTCACCCCCCCTGCCGGGTGGGATGGGGGAGAGAATCAGAAGGATAAAAGTGAGAAAAACTCGTGGGTTGAGATAAAGACAGTTTAATAGGGAAAGCAAAAGCCGCGCACGCAAGCAAAACAAAGCAAGGAATTCATTCACCACTTCCCATCGGCAGGCAGGTGTTCAGCCATCGCCAGGAAAGCAGGGCTCCATCACGCGTAACGGTTACTTGGGAAGACAAACGCCATCACTCCGAACACCCCCCCTCCTTCTTCTTCACCCAGCCTTATATGCTGAGCATGACGTCATATGGTATGGAATAGCCCATTGGCCAGCTGGGCCAGCCGCCCTGGCCACACTCCCTCCCAGCCCCCTGCACATCTGGCAGGGCATGGGAAGATGAAAAGTCCTTGACTAGCGTAAACAATACCTAGCAACAACCAAAACATCAGCGTGTCATCAACATTATTCTCACACTACATCCAAAACACAGCACTATACCAGTTAATAGGAAGAAAATCAACTCCATCCCAGCCAAAACCAGGACAGCTTCCACAAGAGGTTGCTGATGCTAAGAATGCTGTGTTTTAGAAAGGGTTTAGACATCGATTTGGTTGTAAAAGGGGGGGAGGGGAGGCCAGAATTTAAGAAAGGGTTTAGACATCAATTTGGTTGTAAAAGGGGGGGAGGGGAGGCCAGAATTTAAAAATGGTTATTTTAATTATACCTCTTGAAAATCTCTGAATCATTTATGTTAAATCTTACACTTTTAAGTCTTTTAATTTTCATAAATACAGATAAAGCCTAATACGGGAGATATCTTACCCCACATTTGTCTCCAGAGGCTGCCTGTGTTAGCCACCGTGGTGTGTTGTGTACATGACAGTATTTTATCTGGACCTAAGATCTAAACTAGTACAGAAATTTGTATATTCCTAACTTTAACTGATTTTTTTTTTTTTTAAACTAGAGATTGTAATTCAGTAAGATTTTTAAAGTTGTGACTCAGAATCCTAAGCTGCTTTAACTTTCTGAGTCAATATGTGAAATATTTACCAAGATCTGCCTTTCAGTATTGCATACTAATTTAATCTAAAAAATGCAAAAGTCAGGAAACTTCTCATACAAAAAACAACAAATCAGTCTAACAGTATTTTTTCCATTACAAAACAAAATAATCTAAGTGAGATGGCTTGAGAGTAGATGATGATGATTATAAGAAATTACTATAAAAGGCTTGACTGGTCATTCAAGACTTTCTAATGTTTGGGAATTAGATGAGAATTTGTACCAGTAAATTATTTTCTGTGGTTGTGGTTAGGAATCCTTTCCTTAGCTGTGGACCTTGTAAGGAGGTCAATAACGGTTCACATTTGTGTTGTTTCTCTACATGTGTCTGTTATATGTACATTAGCACATCTAGGCTGGTGCGCTGAACTGCCTGCCAGCTATGGCTGGAATCCTGCTTGCTACTCAAATGAGTTAGAACTTGCCTTTAAGTTAGAGAGGCCTTGGCATTCAACAGCCATTTCAACAAGGGTTTTAAGAAAACAGTTTTAATCGTTTCAACACATATATGATGTATATTCAACTGGATTTTTTTTGCTAAGAACTGGAGAGCAGTTTTTGTTTGTGGCTTTATTTTCAGTTTGACACTACAGCTACAGCAGTTATTATGACTCGGTGGAGTACAAGGGAGAAGTATATACAGATGTTAAATAGTGCTGATATAATAGAGAGCAGGTAACTAAGTATTTTTTTATAAGACTATATAGATGCTAGCCATGTTTCATAGTTTCTACAGAATGTGTTTTTTCAGGTGGGTTTGGGGTGGTTTTTTTGGTCTATTTAGAAGAAATTTAAGAAAAATTTAAGGAAAATCAAATCCAGCTATTCAGAAGTTAACAGCCTCTGTTTTATCAGCTAAAAACATCTTTAGAACATCTTAAACTTAACAAAAAAAAATAGTTGTAGATTCCTGCTGGAAAACTGAAGAAACTGAAATAGTACATATTGCAAAAACAAAAAGCAAGAATTGAATCCAGATCGTGTCTCTAAATTTTTAGATGATAGAGTCTGGAAAATACCAGACTACAGAATTCACTTGATAGGAACAGAATATCAAGAGAAATATGTAGGAAATTTAAGACATTAAAGGGTAAACCAGAAAATTTTGCGTATGTAATTTTGTTAAGGTTTAATTTTTCAAATATATTCAAAATATCAACACTGTGCTGTAACTTTTAAATGTATGTAGCTTTGTTTTCTAAATAATTGTGAAACTTCGCAGTTGACAGAGGTTTGTTTTATTTTTGCTTGCTGGACATTAAGCCATAACAAACAAATTACGTCGTTGATTATTTACATATTCTTTACTGTTTTCTATTGATTTCACTGAGTAAAGTGAACAATTGACAGTTTAAAAAAAAAAAAAAAAAAAGATTGTTGTGGTTTTGGGGAAAGGGTTGGTTTGTTCTGCTTTTTTCCCAAAAAAATAGTTTTAGCACTGTTTGTACTAATAATCGGTAAATGTACTTACCATTTTTTTTTCTTCTTTTGTTAGCTTGCACAGGCATCTTGTCGAGCACTTAAATGCAGAAATAGTGCTACATACTGTCACAGATGTCACTGTAGCTTTGGAATGGATACGATCAACATTCTTGTACATTAGAGCCTTAAAAAATCCAACTCATTATGGTTTGTTGGTTTTTTCTTAATTGATCTAAATTATGGCACTAGCATGTGTTAGATCCATATTATTTGTTTCTTTTGTTTTCTTACGGACTATTATTTCATAAGGGGTTGAAAACAAGATGTGTAATATGGCCTATAACATTTTTGGGAACAACAGTTTCAGTTGCTTTAGTATAAGTCATAGGAGTTTCAGCATGGTATAACATTTAAAAACTATGAAGAGGACATTTACAGCTTCATAAAGAGCTATTTCTTTTGATCTTAATACACTGGACCATGTATTAATGCAAGCCATAATGTACTTTCCAGCGCTGCAGAAAAAAAATTTGTCTAGTATTTCATAGTTTTTCTAAAACAAAGTTTCAATAATCTTAATGCTGGTGTCTTCAATTTGTCTTGTTCAGAACAGCCTCTCAGTCCCCAGCCCTGACCATATCTTTGTTCCTGTCCACTTGCTCTCACCTGATTATGAAGTCATTGGGCATTTGCTGGAGACAATTTTTTTAAGGATTTATAGCTGGGACTGGAACATAGTACATCTATTACTTGAATGGGTGTTACAATTTAGGTGGCTTCCTGTATTCTAAAACAGGAAAACTCTACATGTGAAGTTGCTCACTGACATTTCTGGAGCTTTTAGGGCTCTGATATTTTACATGGGGGATTATCTGCAGCTTTTACCTTTGCACATCTGTTCTAATAGCTACTTACTGATACTTAGATACTTACACTATGTAGTGCTTTTGACTTGTTCCCAGTATAATAAATATTTACAAATTTTTCACTTTTGGGGATTTGTCTGGCTCCCAAAAATCAGCAAATCAGTTTTGATGGGTAATGATATTGAGGAGGAGGTATATAGTTGTATTAGATTAAAAAGCCATTTGTCTTTTCATGAAGGTTTTTCATCTGGATTGGATAAAATTGGAATTGAAGCAAAATTACAAGGTAAGTGGCTTTTAAGCTTTTTGCAGTAAAATGTTACATTTTAGGGCAGGTTCATCCATGTTTATTATACATCTCCATTAATTTCAATAGATCCATTCACAGAACAAATGTAATTTACTATGTTGTGCTATTGATTTTATTTAATTATTAATACTTTTGAAACACTATCAGTACATTTTGACTGGTGGAAAAGTTTTTCTTGTATAAAGAAAAAAAATTAAATGCCTTTATCTACCTCATCTCCATATACATAATCAGCAATAAAACTACACACAGAGCACTTTAATTTTGATTGCTTGTCATTCTTTCTAATTTTCCTTTGATTGATCTCATTTGGTTTCATTAATTTCTGTTACTATACTTTCAAAAAAGCCCTTTTCAGAAATTGTCATTTTCCCTTCATGATAAATTTAGCCTTGAAAACAAAGGATGTAAAATGTAAACATCTTCACCTTTTTCGGAAACAGTTTAAAATTGCATGATTATAGCATGTTAGGCAGCAATAATAAAGACCAGGTGGAGAGAGAGAGAACACATTGCTTTTTCATGATCAATATTTTTACATTGGTCATTCAAAAATGCATAAATAATGTGAAAAAGGAATTTTAGAGAACTCCAGAGTGTGGCACATCTTGTCCAGTGATGGACTCGGTGAATTGGAGGATAGGAGCGAATCTTAAATTCTGTATTTTTGTACAGGTAAGTCACAATACTCGTATAGGTTTGTTATTCAGACATCTGGACTGGTATGATCTGAGAATTCCACTCTCTGACCATGACGTTTTGCATTGGCAATGTACATTCTAGTGTATTGTTTGCTTGTTACCTGAAATTTGGCCGTTATGGATTGAATTACTCATTTTGCTTAGGGGCATCAAGGGAAGACTTGCAGTCTTTCGAAGATTTCTGTGCATTAAGCATTCCATAGAATATCAGTCATATCTCAGGTGTATGGATTCAGTAGATCCTCTTAAGAATTATTTTGCTATTTTAATTCTAAATTTAGTTTTAAAATTTGCATGTGAATAGCAAATGCATAATACAATAGCAAAGAACTAAGAGAATGCAAATACATAATTAAAAAATTGCACTTGCTCTTCAAGTAAGCAGTAATGTAAGAATGAGGCATCCAACTTTACAGATACCAAGAAAAAAGAAAAAATAAAAAAAATTAGCAGCACCATGTTTTTCCTGTAATACTGTAAAATTACTGGAGGACTACTTTTAAGAGGCTTTTTTTGCTAAGACTTTAATAAAACCCAATTATTGAATTTTTTTTAAATATTGCTTTTCAGTTATTTACAATTCCATCGGAAAACATACAGCTGACTAAATAGTTTGGGTATCAGTACCTCTCATCTTTAAATATGAAAATAGCATACAATGCCTTTTTTTTTTTTTTTCTGAATGTAAGTTTTCTGGTAGATCCAAAATAAGTATATTAATAAAAGACTACTTGCTAAGATTGTAAATGGAGTTCTGCAAATCTACAAATACAGTTTTCTCTCTTCAGTGAAAGTCCTCATGTCCATCATAATTCTGTATATTTGTATACTAGACCATTTGGAGCTTAAATATCTGGAGGGGGGCCTGGTATGTGAAAACACAGACTGATATATGCCCTGAAATTTGTAGAGCCAATACTTGAACTCCACTTACACATTTATTAAATTTTACACAACTGTGTAGAAAAACTTCTGATTGGTGTTGGGCTTGGTGGAACTATGCTGAGGCTGTTTGTTGTGTAAGGGTTTCAAAGACTCATCTCCAGGAATACACTTAGTATATATACTGCTGCTTGAAGTCTCCAAATATGAGAGACCTTGACTGTGACTTGCAGATACTAAGAAAAGTTACCTAGTTCATATGCTCTTCCAGTTGTTTTCTACCTTTTCTTGTCTTTTAGATCAGGACATTTCTATTTTTGGAATGTAGGTTGAAAGGAATGGAGGGAATGACGCATGTTATTACCTAAATAAGCCTTTATGGGAGAAGGCATGGTTTGAAATTACCTCTACAGATAGTGCTAGGGTAGAAGGCTTCACTTACTTACAAATGCTTTTCAGGTGTGGATTATATTTCCTTGAAGTGCTCTGATCTTAAAAACAACCTCTTTTTAAAGTTCTTACAGAAACTAGCTCCTTTTCCCTGCACACACAAAATATTTTGTAGTAATGTATATAGTTCGTATGTTCTCATACATTTCATATACAATATGAATGATTTCTGGTTGCTGTGGGAACTATCGCTTTGAGTGCTTTCCCAACTTACTTTTAAATTCTGAACATTGTATTAATGTAATTTTTGCCGTTTAATTACCTTGGTTTTGAAAGAGAGAAAAAGAAAACACTTTGGTCATCCTCATGCAGATATCTGACTAAATAGGTTTAGTGAAGTAAATACAAATGCACCTGATGCAGTTTGAAAATTTCTGATGAAGGATTCATAAATACCTGTGGTTATTTGAAATTTCAACCATTTAAGTGTTAACACTTTAGCGGAAATCTTCTATGTAACTACTGTGGGCTCTCCGATCTGTCATTCAGAATTGAATGTGGCAGCCTACATTCCATGCATCTAGTTTCTTTTACTTTGCTGCTTTTGCTTTACTGAAGAAGAGTTGGTTTGTTCTGTATCAAATATCTTTGAGTGAGCTTCCCCCAGGCAGAAGTTACCCACCAACTTTAGTAGAAGCAGGATCATATTCTAAAACCCTTACTTGAGTTCAGTGGCATTACTTTGGTAGACATTCATTGCAATTTGATGATGATGTTTCTGGTTTGTACATAGGTTAAGTTTCTCTGCATGTACTAAAAATACATATATTTTCAAATTGTCAACAGAACTGTGTTTGAAGAACTTAAATGATTTATCATCTTTTGATTTGATCAGGATGGATGAAGCAAATAATTTCAAACCAACAGGTACTACTTTTTTAAAATAAATTCATTTGCAGAAGTGATGTTGAGATAGTAGTGAACTACAAAGAGTCACCACTATTCTTGTGACCCATTAATAGGCGTACACAAATGTAGTAGAGAGTAGAATCTAAGAGATTGTTTGACTAGAATATATGAGCAAGTTTCTTTAACAAATCATGGGATTTCATTCTCTTAATGTTGATCCATGAATAGATCTTCTCTTGTTGCTGGAACTTCTGTGGCAGATTAGGAGAAAATTATAGAACATTATCACAGGATAATTGGATGTGACACAGTGCAATGAAAGACAGGTTTTATCAATACCTGCTCTTCTCTACCATCTTCTGCTAGAGGTGGTTGGCTTCTCAGCAACCAAAATTCACAGTCTGGTATAGTAGTGAATTCATCTCCATTGGAGAAAACTGTAACTGGCGTGTATGTCTGTCTGCCACTCTATGATGGGGTCAGTAATAACCACCAGACAGCTGGGGGCAATAACATACTGAGTCAGTGGTGGTAAATCTCATAGAGCCCTGTAATAAGAAAATTAATTCATTTTTATGATTTTAAAAAAGATACACTAAAAAAATACTTGGCATGTTTATTTTTTAAGGTGTATATTCTTCTTTTACAGAGCCTGGAAGATTAATGGCGTGGTATTATATTGCATTTGATACAGTGAAACAATTTTTCACAATGAAGGGAACAGAGACCTTAAATGAATTGGTAATTTAACTTTTTAGAGAAAATTTACATATGTTGAATTGATTTTAAACAGAATCAAAGATGATAAGCAGAACTTTTTTTCTTTTAAAGAGCTTAGGCTTTGTTTATATAAGGTATAAAGTTTTAGAAAATACTTCTAAATAAATTCCATATGAAGTATTTTTGAGGCTTTGTACTCTAAGATCTTTCAATTTCCAACTCTTTCTCCCCTCACTAACTTTGGTTATGAAGATGTGAAGTTGCTGAAGCTGTTCTGTTTATGTATTAAACACTGTATTGTTTTGTGGTTTAGTAGTTATTTTTTATTGCAAAAACCAGCTGCATGCAGAGCAGATTTTACTTTTAAAGGAATGTTATTGTCTTTCTGTTTTAAGTCATTTTCCTCTGTCAGATAACAGGTTGTTATTGCTACTGTTAAGTCACAAAAGGCATTTTGTTTTCAAACAAATACTATGGTAGAACAGATTGACCATGAAAGAATGGAATGCCTGTTCTATGGCTATCTTTGTTACTAACATATGAAGAAAGTAAAGTGAAATACGTAACAGATAGCAAAAACTATTGATATTTGCCTTGTATGTCATAAAGTGTTAGCAGTGGATTTCGGATAATTTCAAGTGGAATAGTAATCTAAAAACTGAAAGAAAAATCTTCCCCTTTTGTTATATAATAGCCTTTATAGGAAGATGAAAGAAAGTTCGTCAGTATTAGAACTGATTGACCATCTTTTCATGGTCATAGCGCTGAGACAATCAAAAATTTTTAAAAGTTTTTTTTTTTTTTTAAGTTGAAGTGGTAGAAAAAATGGCAAAGAAAAACAATTAATAAAAAACTTAAATTGTTACAGATTACAATGATCTCCAACTGCACAGAATTTCTGGATGTCAAGTTAAGAACAAATGAAAAGAAAATCTTGAACACTTTGAATAAAGACAAGGACAAAATAACTATCAGGTATAAAAAATAAATACATTGAAAAAGGAAAATATCTTTTTAGCAATAAATAAAATTTATTTATTTTATATACATTTCTGTATATATGTATATTTCCTTGCATAGGTTTCCAATGGAGGGGAAGATAAAAACAAGAGAAATGAAAATAAACTGGTAAATATTATATTGTGTTCTTACTTTTTATTGAAAAGCTGTCACTTTATGGCTGTTGAAGTCCCTGCTAAAATTTGTATCATTTTATAGAGGACCAGATCTTGCATTTCATTGTTTCTATTCTGAATTTTCTTTTGTTTTCCAGTAGAAACTTTTATTTTGTTATACTTTTCTTACAGTATGGCTTACATACCAAAAAATATTTTTTTCCAGTCTTATTCAGGCTCAGCTAGGATGCATTCCTATTCAAGACTTTACTTTGACACAAGATACTGGCAGAATATTTAGAAATGGCTTAAGAGTTACTAGATGTATGGTAAAATTTAATCCTTTTTTGGTACATATAATAATAAGCTACATATTATTTGATTAATACAAGTCAATCTTATTTTTACAGGGTTATCTGACTTTCTGGCATCATGTAGGAACAACTTTTCTGCTTTATTAAACTCTTTGATTTTAGCAAAGTGTTTCAGGTGCAAACTTTGGGAAAATTCACTTCATGTATCTAAACAATTGGAAAAAATTGGTAGGTACTAGTCAGAAATGATAAAGGTGTAATTTGATACAGAATCAAAACTCGTAATTAGCCTGCTAATTTCTGGAATGTCTGGTTACATAATTAAATGAGTCTCCTAATTACTCACTTGCTACAATTGAGTACCACAGTTGTCAGAATAGTCTGTCATGGTAAAAGTAAAAGTAATCCCTTTAGTAATTTTCTTCAGGCTTTCAAAGTATTTCAGAGTTGTTCTTTTTTCTTAATGTTCATCTCAGTATCTTGAGCATATTCCACATTTGTGTGATTGCATATCTCTGACTCGGCTATGCCTTCCTTTCCAAACAGCTGTCACCATTACTTATATGCATGAAAGCCCTTTAATTTGCATTGACATAGATAGGAATCATTAAATAGAAATAAATTTACTGTGCATTAGGTTCTTATACACATGAGGATCACAAGTTTCTAATAATCTTCCTATCACTGTATCCTGTTACTGGATGAGATTTTGGCTGGAAGTACAGACTTGTCATAATTATTTGAAAATTTGGAGTCCTCTGTATTACAAAAATGTAGTTATACTTGTTTGAGGTAATTGTATAGCTTCCTGCTTTGATGTCTGGTCTTATCATACCTTCATGCTTTCAGAATTCACTGCAGTGTTCTCTGTATTTCTTCTTTAAAGACACATCTACTCTGTACAGAACAGTATAGTAGAGAGATGTGCAAATTAGAGAACAGCTAAGAAGATCCATATGGTACAGTACGTTAGAGCCTTGCCAGCTCAGGTGCAGAAGCTGTATTGCTTCATTCATGTGGATTCAAAGCAAGGGACAGGGCTTATTAGCTTGTGTGCAGCACAGTACAGTGTGGTGCGAACCCATTTCCACTACTTCTGGATCTCTGCCGATGTACACACGGTCATCTGAGGAGTCTGCCTCATCTTCAGCATTTCTAGGGCGTTAGGATGAGTGGAATAAACACAGCACTTGCAGTGTAGACAAATCCTTTCCTGTACACTATATTCAATAGAATAAAGTCAGTTTTAGTTTTTTAATCATAAAGTGCTATATATACACATCTCCGTCCTGTTTTCCTTTTTTTTTTTTTGTATTTTTTCCTATGCTGTCATTGCTCTTGCAGCGTATGTTACAAAGAATTGCTAATTTCCAAAGTTCCATTTGTTCTGCTCACAGGCTTCTTTTGAACCATCTGCTGACAATTCACTCTCTTTTCCTGAATCAAATATTGAATTGATGCGTATATTATGATGTCTGATTCTTGACCTCTGTCATGCTATGGCTGCTAAGCCTACTCTATGTCTTTGTGACGTTAAGTGAATTGTTTGACCTTACAGAAATTTACTGATACCATGTAACATATTCAGAAATCCCTAATTTTTAAACTCTTATCTCAGGATGTTATTTTTTGAATCTTAAAAAAGCCTTAGTAATCAATATTTCTTTTATAAGAGTGACTGTTCTCTAATTGACATTTGGCCTTACTGAGATTGAGGATTCAGTTGAATTCTTACTGCATTTCTACAACTATCTCAATTTGTTACTCTTGTCCAATAATCATACTCCCTCTTATTGCTGTATGATATGCTTGATTTCTGCTTGCTTGTTCTGACAGTCAGGATAATGATCAGTTGCCGTACAGGATTTTATCACCTTTACTACTTGTTCAGTTCGATTTCCACCTCCATTTTTTTTCTTGCTCAGAAATAGGTGAAGACACAGAGAAAAAGTCTTATTTATATCTCATATTTTCTTCACTGGTGGAAACCCTTCTGCCATTTTAAGAACTTATAAAGAAACAAGGCAACAGCTCTAACTGAAGTAGCTGCAGAATTCATAAGTGCGAGTCTTCAGACTGTTTGCAGAGCTTCTGCAAAGGAGAGGGGAGATGGTAGAAGATGCTTTCCCTAAGTTAGACCCAAAAGGTGTCCAAATATACAAAAAAGGACGAAAGATCTTCTGTTTCTCTAAATCTTTAAATTCTTGAATTGAAATGAGTCTTTTCTTATAAGATTGCTGTAACGTCTTCCAAGAAGCAATCTAAGACTCTCTTGAGAGGTTTCCTACTTAATTTTCAGATCTCTTTTACTGATTCTACAGAACTACATATGAAGAATCCACATATTCATTGTAAGTATTTGGTACTATCTTTTACCTAAAATTATTGCAGTTATTGTAATAGGCTGTAGTTCCAAGTAAGGGAACTTACCTTTTCATATGCTGTGATGACTCTAAATCTCACTGGAAGTTTGAAAGAACTGGGAATCATGAAGAGGAATAAGATTGTATATAGAATTCTCTGCCAGCCTGCTTTTGTGGCAGATAAAGCCATGGGAAAAATTTTTGCTAAATCTGAAAGACTCCTAGATTATAATAAATATTTTTTTGAGTGAATTTCATTATTAGCTTGCTCAAAAACATTGAGACCTTTATGGCTTTAACATAGTTATCCTTATGACTTTAACATAGTTAAGTAATTCCTTGGATAGGGAAAAAATTTCTGAGACAAAGAATGCTGTGTGACGTGCTTTTTTTCATCATATATATGCAGAACACATTTCTTGACTCTTGTAGAAAGTGATCTAAAATCTGTTTCACTCTAGAAAATGTAACTAAAAATTGTCAGTATTGAAATATTCAATGTTTTCACATTTGATTTGTATTGCATTTCTTTTTCTCTTTACTAATGGATAAGTGAAATTAAATCCTAAAATATTTAATCAACTGAAAAGAAATTTAGTGATTTGCTGGGCAAAAAGCTGGAAAAAATGTACTATAAAATGATTTCTGCTTTGGTGTTACTTGCTATAATGCAGTTGTTGAGAACAATTTGAGATTAGTGATTGTCATTTAACAGCATAAAACTTAAATTTTTCACAGGTGTATCACTGTCAAACGCTATGGTAAATGCTGGGCTGACATCATTTAAAAAAATAGAAGACACAAATGCAAGGGAACTTGAATTGGTAATTTATTATTTTGTATGCAGATAAATAATGATAACGAAAATATTGAGTATTAATACTGTTACCAGTAAAAGCGATATGGTTAATATATATCTGCTATATGATTGTCAGACAAATTGCATGTTTTAAGTGGTTTATTCATTTATACTAGTGAATTTAAAAAAAAAGAATGTGGCTACTGCTATTTTTGCTTGAAAATGTGTATGATGTTTTGTTCTAGCAAATTTAATGTGGATGATTTCACTGATTTGGCTGGTTTTGGAAAGCAGTTGCTTAAATATGCAGAATTTAATCACTAACATGGTTTGAAACAAGGGACAGTATGCCTTTCCCTTTTAGGAGTTTTAGAAAAAATACGAAAGGGAATATGTATTTACAGTTTCTCTTAATGCATGTTAATGATGAGAATCCTGAATTTCTACTGTTGCTAGTTTTAGTTTAAAGATAGTCATAGAAAATTCTTCTGAATCATCTACAAAGCACGTCTTATTTTAGGGAAGTTAGATTTTACCCCAGGACAAGTTCTTCGGCTCTTGGCTTTTTTTCTGAGGAAACTGTTTTTCCAGTGTTCTGGAAGATACAACGGATTTCTAAAGGAAATTGATCTTACTTGGGTTTTCCTGTTTTGGCTTTAGGAATTTGATTTCTCTTTTCTGCCCCCTTTTGCAGTTTTCCTGTCACTTGTTTTGTGACTAAAGTTAGGGCACTATAGAAGGGTCATCTCATATAAAACCTGAGTAATCAGGTTTTGAGGTCATTGGCTAGTTCATTGGCTGTTACCTGAACAGAAGTGGTAGCAATATAAAAAGTATTGGAATTTTCTTTTGGTTATGTTGCTATTCTGGGCATCGCTGACAGTAGAGAACCAGGAGTGATGAGGGCTTTTGTTGATAGCATAATTACCCTGGTGACTTTGATTCCTTGGATTTACATATCTGTTGGCACGTCTGATCAGCTGGATGTATCAGAAATTAAATTAAATCTTTGCAGATTTTAAACAGACATCCTCCTTTTGGAAACCAGATAAAAGAATCTGTTTTGCACCTTCCAAAATATGAACTTGACATTGAACAGGTAAATGCTTTTCCATTTATTTTATGTTTTTATGCTGATATTATTAAATGAAAGAGCAAATACTGACTTAAAGAAATTTTGAGCCTTCACTGATAGAAGATTACACAATATTGTGGCCTCCTTCCACCTTAGCATGTATAATCAAACTCTTAAACATCAAAGGAGAGCCTTGGAATAGACATTCCCTATAATACATTGGCCTTGCTCTCGCTCGCTCTCTCTCATAGCATTTTATGTTACAGATGCAAACCAGTATATTCCACATTCTAGCACTATATGTGAGTCTGAGAGATCTCTTCTGTCTTGAATATAAATAAACCCTAGAGACAGAAAAACATCCATATAAAACTTACTGAAGAAGCATTAACTCATGTTTATTTTCTACGTCACACTTAGGAATACAGAGGAACAGTAAATTATTACATTAACCTAGCTGGTACCCTTTCAAAAGAAGGGTGCAATTCCATATGCAATCAAGAGCTTTGAGGTTCAGATACACATTTTGGCTTTAAACAGGTCAAATAGCCACTCTACCTTTCTGAAATGCAGAATTTGAAAAATAGCCTTAAAGTGTCTTGTGAAGTTGGTACAAATGAAGACACCTTTGAAGTTTAAAAACTCAATAAATGTGTGAAATACTGTTGTTATAATGATCAGTTCTATTTTAGTTTTTCATTTGACATAATACCAGATGAGTATCTCTAAAGTTACTCTAGAAGAAAGATTTAACAATTATAAATTTCTTATAGAGGAATGTTGGGATGCCAAAATATACCTAGTTTTCTTCTTGCATCTTTCTCTTTGCATTGAACAGAGGAGGATTTTTCAGGGGCTTAATGTAGACTGTCTTTTATTCTCCATACTTAATCAAATTTAGGATATTTAGCTATGGGCAAGTTAGTACTGTATAATAGTGTCTCAGAACAACAAATAAAAATGGTACCACAAATTGAAATTGCTTGAATCGAGTTTTTGTGCTTGTGTCAACAGCTAAAAATTTATGGAAGGGCATATATTTTACTTCGCATATTTTAGCTGTTATGTTTTCTTCTATATTATTTTTTCTAGCTTCCAAAATACAGTGATACATTGGCTGAAATCTTAGTAACCATCAAATTAACAAACTATGAGCAGCTACAGACAAAGAGAACAGCAACAGACTTTCACTATGTTACATTGGTCATAGGAGATGCTGACAACCAGGTCATTTTTATTCAGAAAATTATGTATGTATGATCAGGTTTTTTTGCCTTGCATCTTTTAAGGGTGTTGGCTTTTAATCCTTTCTGTGACTTGCAGTTTTTACAATACTTTCTACTGATGCCAAATGGCACAAAATTATTCTTTATCCTACAGCATTTCCTAGTCACTGTTGTCATTTTAAAATGCTGCACAAGATTCAAAAACCCCAAAAACATGCCAATGTGCTTGTCAGTACAGAGTATGTGGAAATATCTGTACAACACTGATGTCATATTATGGAAGTCAATAATTTCCACATAAATATAAAACAAGTAAAATACCTATTAAAAAGATACATTCTGAAGTTGTTACTTACTCTTATTAGCTATATTTCTTTAATTATAGCATATTGTCAAAATTGTTTTTCACTCAGAGATGGAATTAAATTCTCCAGTTGGCTAAGATATGCTTGGAGCAAATGGGAAAAGAGAAACAAAATCTTTTCCAACCGTGTGACCTTCACATGAGTTCTGGCCGAAGTCTGGCACTTTTGGCAGAACTAAAACTGATCTGCAGGATCCTGGCCCTCTTATGGCCGCAAATCATGTATTATTGGAAGGTTATTCTTAGGCCACTTACCAAGCAAAATCCAAGAACTAAGACCAAATAAAGGCTCTTTCACTTCTTTACATATGCTATAGTATACAGTCTTGTTTTCATTTTCTATGTCTAACAAAACTTTACTGATACATTACAGGGATTCTGTGCTGCTGAAAACTGGAAATTGGATGAAGAAAATTGAAGTGAAAAGAGCTCTTAAATCAGAGAACATTAGTATAAATTTAATTAGTTCTGATTATGGTAGGTTGATTGGTATGCTTTTAACTTAAAAACAACTGCATAAGAATTTTGAATAAATTAATAAAACACTTTATATCAAGCCAAAAATATAATAAAATGAACTGATCTGGAAACAAAATTCTATTACATGTTTTTTACTGGGTTGAGTATTACATAACGGTCCTAATTACATATCTGTTTGTTTCATTTACTAGCATATTAATGAACTGGGAAACATCAAAACTGTTACTAGGTGACAGTATTTTGCTCTGTACAGATTAGGATTCTCTTTTGTCCTTTGCCTTCAAGTTGAATGAACTTTCAGTAGGGATAACCTATCAGCTTGAAAGCTTATTTATGCTGGGAAGAGCTGTCTTTGTGAATGGCTAGGTTTTGCCTTGTGATAAAACAATACTGGATATGGATTCATCTCCACTTCAGTAGCAAGAAATTTCTACAGTGGAAAATTCTGTGCCTTAACGTGTGTACATTTAAATATTGGTTCCCTCAGTGTCAATTTCCATACAATTGGAACTATAGCAGCAGATGAGGAGAGATAGTGATGACCTTGAGACATAGAACTTTGAAATACAATTTAAAAATAGACTGGCTGTATTAAATTCTGTCATCATGCCCCACCTGTAAAGAAGATTGCTGTGTGCTGGATTAACTGAAGTATATTTGGTACCTCCATTAAAAACATTGAATATTGAGACTATTAGAATAATCAAGCCTGGAATAATCTGTATTCCTATGGCTAAACCTGTGGCTCAGGAAAAGGAGGGTTTCCTAACCAAACAGAGATGAAGAAAAAATTGTCCTTTTATTACTACTTGGCTATCTACAAGTTGTACTGAGTTCAGTAAAACTCAACACAACAGTTAATTTCTCTGAAATTGGGAACGGTGAAGTTAGACTAAAAGCAGGTCTTCCTAGACTCTACTTATTTTAAAGTCTGCTTCTGTTTCAGACGTGAAGGAAATCTCTCATTTTTTAAAAGCCTGTCTGGTTTTCCAGGAATATTTGCTTAATTAATGACAAAAATAGTCTTTTTACAAATCGTGTCTCTTGTAGTCTCAGATGAATCTTAGTTTAATTAGAACTTAGTTACTGGCATTCAACTTCAAAAGTACTATCAACATGCTCATTTTATGCCTTTGCCAATACAGAGCTGCTGATACTCCTGTAACACACTGTAGTACAATTTTAAAGTTAAAATTATATCAGCAGTGCAAAGCCATAGATAAATGTAGTTTTAAAACAATACAGAAAAATTCTGTTAAAGGGACTAATTTTGTACTCATCTAGTAACCATGTCTTTAATTCTGAAAATGTTTGGTTTTTTTAATCTCAAACATAAACAATCCGTTCATATAATAGTGTGCTTTCAATGGTACATTATCGTAACAAATTTCCATGATCTTTTAATAAACATTTATACTTTCTTAAACTCTTTAGAAAACTGAAAGTAATCAGTAGTTTAGAAAGTTTATAGCAATTTTAAATATTTTTGTCTTTTTTTCAAAGTTGGCCTTGATATACAGCAAGCATATACAGCCTTTTACTTAACACCAAAAACAGTGGGAAGTAAAGTGGTTACAAATCAAAAACTGAAAGCTGAGTCTTCACTTGATATGTATTACGGCTCATCACAAAGTCTGCCAGCAGCAAAAGTAGATACAGGTAAATGGTCAGATCACAACATCTGGCTAATACCAAAGTCAATAGAAAATTGAATTTTGCTTTCAGTAGAGAGCTAGATCTTTATTTCCTTTCTCAAGTATAATAAAAATACAATGCTGCTGCTTCCACTTGTCAAGTACTACAGTGCAATTCTTTCATGAATTTGAAAATAAGAAAAATCGTGGGTGTTTGGTATCTAATATTACTGCTTGAATTCGGGAATGTAGTAGTGCCTCTCTTTTCAGTAGCATTGATTAATTTATTTCCAATTATGTTGTTGGAGCAGCCCATAGTTTTGTGAAGGCAAGAAAATTCTAGTGACCCAGATTACTTCTAGCCCATCTTTTACTGCATGAAGTACTCTCTCAACAATACATATGAAATAAAAAATGAGCATTTCTGTATTATATTTATCTAGGAGGCAGATCTAAACAAGAGATTACCTACAAGAAATATGGAAATAGAGAATGCAACCATCGCTGTAAAAATAAAGATATGTGTGGACATGATTGCTGTGAGTTTCATAAAATTACTATTTCTGTTACTTTTAGACAAATATAATTTAGAATAGCTTCATACCAATAGCTACATTAACAGAAGCAATGTAAGCAAGAGAATCAGGCATGAGTTGCTGCTATGATGCAGTCATAAAAGCAGTAATAAAAAGCTTTGTCAATAACACTTTTATAGGCACTATAAATGCCTATAATGATTAATATTATTTTTCAAAACAACTAGCATATGATTTAAGAGTAATGTCAAGCTTGTTACACTCGTATATAAATATCGGTGTGTTAAATCTTTTAGGATCTTTTAATAAAAGATACTAAGCTTAGTGGCAAAGTTTCTATTGATCTGGAAGGAATTAGGATTTATGCCTTCTAAACTAATCTGAAGATTTTCTAATTCCTTTTCCCAGGTAAAACTGGAGTACCTCCAAAGTCTGAGATGAATGGAGATTCAAAGTTTTCTTTGTACCTAGCTGATTTAAGGAACAGGAACTCAATTTCATCTGTACTCCCAGTAAAACGGTTAAAGGTTCATTTGAATACAGTCAGCCATTTAATAGATTTATTTTAATCTGTTATGTATTTGTATATATTTGTTTGCAGAGAGAATTTTATAACTAAATACAAACATTCAAGTTTTTCTTTTCTGTATGGAATGCAAAAAGCAAAGAAGTACAAAGGTACCAAAGGTCCAGGAATCTTTAGAGGTTCTGCTGCTGTTTGGAACGCTTCCAGTGATCCACTTCTGTGCATGTGCTCTTTGTTTTTACTTTTATGGCATTTGGTAGATTGTGGTGGGTGAGGTACAGAGGCATCGTTGGAAGGTACTGTACTGTGGCTTGGTTTTGGCAAAATATGACATGAACGAAAACAAATAGTGGTATCTATCAGAGTAATGCTACTAAGAGATCTTTTTGCATTGACAGGTAGATCCACTTGTTTATCAAGAAAACCAACCATGTTAGTTTTTAACCTCTGAAAGATTTCACGGCTTATGCTTTATCCCTTTGAATGTAGTACTAAACTAGTTCTTTCTGCAGCAAGAATGGCATTTGAGATATTGGAGCGTTTTATTTCCTTCTCACAGTTTTGTTTGCATGTTTGTTTGCAATAGAGAATGATTTAGCCTATGGCTAATACAGATGAGAGTTAGGGATAACCAGTTTGACTTTGCCAGGGTACTTGGATAACTCCACTAGAAGCATGTAATTCAAACCTTTTTAACTGATTACGTTAGATAAGCAGACATCAGAAAGATTTTATATATGTTCTTTAAAAATTATGCTAATTGATACAGTATTAATGATGATTAATGATTAAGATTGTTAAAAAACAACGGTTTTCAATATGTTTCTATCTTATCAGTTACAATAATCTGCTTTCTTTAGATGCAGATGTTAAATCAAGCTCAAAATGTGGATCTCAAACAATTTGTTTTTACACCTAAATCTTTGTTGCCGGCATTGCCAAGGTACTGATTAATATAAGTAACAAAAAAGAAATCTGTCTTATTTCAGATAGTATGTTAAGTTGTAACAACTAAAAACTGTTTTCTGAATAAAATTATTTTGCAACTTTCTGGAACTGTTTTACTGAAATGTCACTGGTGTTTTTTTTGTTTTGTTTTTTTTTTTTTTTTTAAAAAAATAGGTCTAGCAATAAACAGTCATCTTCATCACCTTCAGTGGACCAGGTAGATAATGTTAATAGCTTAGGAGGATCTCAGAAACAACTGCAATCCTGGAATTATGGAAAGAGTAGTAAGTTATTGCTAACGTTTGAAATTATGATTTTTCACTGTTTTGATTTGAATATATTGTAAACTCAAACTTGCTGAAATCACTAAAGCCACCAGTATAGCGTTACAGAACACTGAATGTATAGGGAAATATAGCGGCCTTGATTGGCTTTCTTTCTGGTATCAGTAAGACTTTCTAATGTAGCTCTAAGCATCTAAATGTACCTTTAAATAAAATAGTAATGACTAAATCAAGTATATGAGGGTCAAAATCTATAAATACTTCCTGAAAGGTATGACTATAATGTATTTCTAGTGAAGCTGCTTGTAATACAAGAAGTATTTTACCCCTATATCTATACATGTTCTTCTTTTCCTTTTCTGCTGGAAGAGGTTAGTGAAATACGAGCTTTTTTTTGGTAGTTGTCAAAATGTGACCATTCAGTAACTGAGTTCATAACTAGTAAAACATCTCTATCTGGGGAAAAAAAAGTCCTCTTTCTGTTTCTCTTCCACTGGAAAGGCCACAAATGTTTTTACATTTGGTGTTAAATGATCAGTCTTCGTTATCAGTGTATAACTATGATGTTCTCACTGCATGCCTTTTGCTGTTGGATTTGGTGACAGTAGATTGATGTGAATCAGATTCTGATTAATTTGGTTAATAAGTAGCAGCTCCAATGTTTAGATCATATTCAGACATATAAGAAACACTGTGCTGAACTGAATTGAAACGTTTTTTAGTTCATACTGCCTTAAGTATTGGCAGCTATACTGCATAATTTCATTTTTACTTAATATTTTGACGATGGGATTGCAATCCTATTCCTTTAAATTAATGCTTCATATTTTCCTGCCATACTAATTTATCTATAGTTGTTATCTAGTCTTAAGATGGAAGGCTGTTGCATACCCATATCATCAGTTGCTGGGGGGGGGGCGGGCAGTTAGTGTTTGATATGACTGTGTTAAAATAAGGTCATGGGAAGACAGATGGATATTCCAGTATAGCTATAGTCTATGCTCAAGAACATTTTGAGGCAAATCATACAGGATCAAGGGGACGTAATGGATATTGCTGACTAAAAACCATCTCCATTGAATATAGTAGAAAAGGTAACCTCTTGGCCATATTGATTGGGCTGGCTGCATTTTAAAAAATGCACCAAAAATAGTTCTAATGAAGTAAAGCGTCAGTTCATATGATTTTTATAGGGTTAACTGCATCTGTAATACGGTATCTTTCCATTCCATTAAAGAAAAAAGTGGGTAATTAAGACTATACTGTGAAATTGTAGTAACCTAAACCTATAATTTATTTAAAGTCTGTGTGTCTGTGCAATAATGCACCATGCTGACTGTGCACATCCAAAATTACAGTAGCAGTGCCTTCCTGGTGTTGCCAGTGTCTGTGGAACAGGATCTTTGCTTTGAACCTGTCCTGCTCCCCTTCTGTTGACAGGGAGACCTGGATCAGGGTTTCTTAGGCATATTAGGGCTATGACAACAGAATGAAGATTCCATCACTGAAGATTCCTTCTGATGCTGGAGGGTAGTATGGCAGAAGAGAGATGAAAAAAATTAGCAGAGAGAATTGGACTGGTAATGAAAAGAGAGAATACAAGAAACAAAAGGGAAAGAGAGTAAGAGAGGAAACAGGAAAGTCGTCTTTGCACCAGACAAAAAGTATTTTAAAACATTAACTATCACATTTTAATTAAGAATTTTAACAACAATGCTTGAAAATGAGTTTGTCATGGCTAGTTCTTAGGCATTAGATGTATGGGAGGAAAACAGCATTCAGAGTATTTTAGAAAACTATGCAGAGAAGAAAGGACTGAAGTAAAAGTATTAAATTTGGGATCAAATGATGCTTCTGACAAAGGGAAAGAATGAAATTGCAGTGATTTTTATAAGGCCTGTTTTTCTAGAATCTACACCGAGGATAACTTTTCTCAAAATAACGCTGAGGAAAAAGTGCATATGTGACAATCCTCCTTTCAACAGATTGAACAACTGGTTGTAAAACATAGAACAGTTTCTGTTGTACTTGTCCATTATGAATGTATTACAGCTTTTTCTTGGAAACATTCAGTGTTTGTGACTGAGAAGAGCCAAAAGACAATGGCATAAAAAAAAGGTTAAAGAATCTTTAATGCATAACTTGACTGATATAGATAAAAGCAGATCTTGTTTTTCAGATGCTTTGGATGTGGACTTTGAACTGAGAGATGATGTTTGGGATGATATTGATGATGAGAAATTAGTATTTGCTAGCAACTTTGCCAGTAGAGAATTAGGTAGGGTTACTTTAACAAAATTCTTTGTTTCCTACATAGAAATTATTTTACAGGTTGTTATTTGAGAATAATTTATTATAGTATACAATGAATAGAACTACCTGAAATTTTTTTGGTTAATTGACTTGACTGCCAGGTTTATTACTCTACGTTGAATGTCACCTATATTGAGACAAATCTAATACAGAAGGGAGAGTTGAGAAAAGTCATAATTAAAAATTTTTTGGATGGCCTGCAACTGCATATTTTTAACTTATCTGATTGTTTATCTCTGCTTATCTTTACTTTAGCTCATAACCCATAGAAGAAATACTTCAAGTGTTAATTCATTTGAATAATTTTCAAACTATTATTTAGCATATTATGTAAAATATTTACAAGGGGTTTCAGCTGTTTTGTGACTAAGTTTTTAAAACTTTCATTCTTATATGGAACATGGAAATACCTGCCTTCAAATTCCAGATGAGTGTGAACCACTTTGCCACTATACAAGAAACAAAGCCACAAATGATATTTCAAAAGAGTAAGCATTATATAATTTATTACAATTTTATTCACTTAAAAATATTGTCTGTATTTCACATGTATCTATACAATTAAATGTATAGAAGGTTGTTCACTCATAAAAGTGAGTGAAATTTCAACTTTTAAAAGGTACGAATTGTTGAATGATTTGAATTTTTTTTTTAAATTCAAGCGCGGAGGGAAATAAATAGAAAAACCTGAACTGAAAAGTAAGTCATTTTGCACTCTGTAAAAATACTTAAATTATTCAACTTGATATTTGCAGTTCATGCACATTACAAGATGAGACCAATATTCAGAACTCAGTTGTTTCTGTGATTAATAGCACATTAAAAGTGAATTTATCTGTACAGAGTGGAAATATAAATATGGTGAGTAAAAATATTTCAGTAACAGAATTTCCTATATTAGAGTATTTCATATGTAAATATATTTACCTTATCTGACTTATGAATCAGTTTGGACACACTGAATTTCTGAACTTTTCTGTGTTGTCCAAACATGCATGCATCCTGTGTTCAGTGTGATATTCATGATACAAAGAACTAGGACTTGAATTTACTTTAATATAGCATATTATAGCAACTATTTACTCAATTTGATTGTGATTCTGCAAGTCATCCAAGTATAAAATTATATTTATCATGTGTTTGGTTTTTGTCCAGTACTATAATATCAATATAAATATCTATACTACATACTACAACAATCTGGCAGTTTCTCTTTTGGTTAGTTATTTTAACCATATACACTTTTTAACATTTACATTGCAGTTCAGTTTTCAAGAAAAAAAGCATTCAAATCCTTCACAAGAGCTGAAAAACATACAGTGTTCTTCGATCTCAAAAATAATCTCAGATTCTTCTAAATTCACTAGGAAGGAGGATTTTTTTATTTTCACAAAAGAACAGGACAAAGAAGTGGATCCCAGGTAATAAAAAGTTTTGTATGTTTTTCTGTTGCCTTAGTGTTCCAGTGCTTAGTTCTTCATGGAACACAAACCTTTAGGTGATGTGTTAATTTATAACTTTCATTTTAAAAAGATGAATTTTCACAGTAATGGTAGCAATTAACTTTTCTTAGAAAGAAGACGACTTTAAAATTATTTTGCTTGTCTTGGTATCTCTTGACTATGCTTTGTATAGTGTTCCTGATTTCATAGGTTTTGATGTACTATACCTGATTTAATTTTTCTGTTTGCTTAATCTTCATTAGATGTCTTCTTGATGATGAAATCAATGATGTCACGCCTTTTCTTGGAATATTTGATGGCATTTTGTAAAACATATAAACAAAATACATTGAAGTGGTGGGGAAAAAAAGTTATAGTTGTTTTTACAGAGCGAAGCCTTCAAATCCAGTTAAGAGAATTTCTGTTGTATACCTATTTACCAATAGCTGGATTGCTGCATAGAGTAGTTAATAACAAAATTGATGTCTGATTTATGGAATTCTAGGTATATTATCTTATTTTGAAAAGTTCTTAAATATTTGTTTGTTGACCTTGCTGTTTTCAGGATTACAAATAAAAATACTGGAATGTGTCGAAGGAGAATAGTTCTTAAACTGAGGATGCTTTTATAGATAAAGTAAAAATCACATAAGGGAAAGTAAACTGTTTATTACATGCCCTGCTCACAAGTACTCTTTAAATGAATGAAAGACTCTTTCATCAGAAATCTCTTAATGCTTTTTGGTTTTGTCTTTCAGTTTCTCTAATGTTGAATTTTTCATAGCACTGATTCTGTAAAATAATTAGATTTACAAGTAAAAGTAATAGAATGGTTATTCCTTTTGACAGTGCTATCAACTCGTTAATAAAAAAGTGCAACTTCCTTCAAGCAAATGTGTTTCCAGACCCTCAACAAACTAGTTGTAAAATGTCTGTAAAAAATATTCTAAAGTTGTGTTTGGCTGTTCACTTTGACACCTGAGGTCATAAAATGGACATTTATGCGTCCCAGTACAGATTTAGGCAACCAAGGATTGGATTTGGATATCTAGTTAGAAAAATACATTATATTGCCTAAAATCCAAGAGAATGTTAATTTTCACTGTTAATTATTCAAAATGTGTGGAATTAAAATGTTAAAATCACACATGGAAGCTTAGCTGTCTGTTCTTGCAACGTTGTTTGTGGTGCAACTAAATGCAACCATGTTTTGCTGTGCTACCTGGTTGTATTTTTCTCAGCTAATAACATTTTACTTAACTCCATTGTTTCCTTACACTTTTGACTTACTTTCCGGTATAACTCATTCTCCGTATGGAAGAATGGCCTAGCACAAGCAGCCTCAACACTCAGGACGTGATACGTTTTTGACTGTGCAAATTCGAGCAGGCCCAAGCTTATAACTCACTTCGCTGTACCTCAAATATTTCATTGCATCTGGAAGTTAGTAGTATGTCAGATCTCTTTTTGTGTCAATTTTTTTTTAATTAAACTTCAAACTGAGGTAACTCAAAATTACTATACTACTGCTATGTTTAGCCCAGCAGTCCTAGTCGTGTACATCCTAGTCACCTCCCAGTTCCATGTCAGGGTGAGATTTAAGAATGCAGAGTGCCAAATGTCATTTTAGGTGCCCCAGAGAATCTTCCCTCGGCTCCATCTACCGTGTTAGCAGAGCACGGGTCTCCCACATGGAGAGGTTCCAGGTCCTCTAGGGCATCTAAGATGGTTCTTGATGCCGATGTTTAAGCACTTGACTCTCTCCCTGCTGCTTGAAATACACAAATTTTTTTTCCAATTTATAGTTCATATTTACATAGCATTCTTTAATTGCCTTTGTATCCTGCCTTTCCCTGGGATTTTATCTTGCAACAACTAATTGAGCTGTTCCTCAGTTTCTTCAAGTTTGACAAAAGCTTTTACACAGCCACACAAAGCTGAGCTTCAAACATGGAAAATAGGAGAGGAAGGAAACAATTAATTTAATCTTGTGATTATATAATTTATACAATTTATATAATCTTGTGATTATGCAACTTGCAACTTTCCAAAACCTCACTCATCTGCTGGTTGCTCAGGCCTTGCCTGCAAACAGGGCATGCTTCTGATGGCAGTTGCTGCACTTTTTCCTGCTAGTCTGCATGAAGCTCCTTCTAAAGGTTCTGAACTGTGAGGTAGCGACTGTAGTGGAAGTTGGTTGTGCTTAGGTCTTCATGAAAATGAGTAAGTAAGCTTCTGTTTATTTCTCTGTACTAAGGAAGTATCTTCTCAAGATGTTTTTTGGCCCCATTTCTACTCTGAAGGTGTATTTCCGTTTTGGTAGTTTATATAATGTCTAGAAAGTAATTGACGTTATTGACATTTTTGCTTCATTGTTTTGTTTAGTCTAAATATAACCACTGGTTTTTGTTAGTTTGTAAGAGTAGGTTTATATTTAGACTATTACTTCAAAGAAAATTAGCCTTGCAGGCAGGTATTTTATTTTCCTCTTAGTTTTCCCCAGTGCAGGAGTTCAGTAGTTATTACTGGGTTTCTTCAAGATTCAGGTTGATTAATTTTCTGATACTGTATTCAAATTTTTCCTTTTGATTTTTAAAAGACTTTAATTTCCAATTTGATCCATAGTCAGAACACATGATAACAAATGCATTTCAGTACTTTCAAGACTATTCAGAGTAATTTGCAGATGGTTAATAAGATCGTTTCCTGTCTCTGTTTTTCACAAGAAACCAGCATTCTATATCATCCTTGGAAAATTACAAAATTATGCTACATTTCACAGATTTCAGAATATAAATCTTTCAATACCGCAATGTCTTTACAGTAATATTGAACCTCCGGTGCAAAAACATTTTTCTAGAGATAAGTGCTTTATTTGGCATTGTTGTTTTGCTTCATTATTCATATTAGGTCTATGACTCTTTAAACTCTAAGTCACTTTCAGAAAACCAATTTGGAAGTACTTATATGCTGAAGTGTTCTCTATCTCAGGAGAAGGAATGACTTTTCATATGGTAGCATTTGTTATTTTTCCATTTTTCAAATCATAATAATTGAAAGAGCAAAAGTGATAACCATAGTAGGTCTCTACGGCAATAATTAATTGCAGATACACAATGACTGAACTTCAAAACAAATACAGGCAGAAAGAGCAAATTGACTGCAGAATTAGAAAAACCTAGTCAAATCTGAGTTTTTTTTTTTTTTAAATTAAACTTCCAAACTGAGGTAACTCAGAATTACTATACTACTGCTGTGTTTCGCCCAGCAGTCCTAGTCATGTACATCCCAGTCACGTCCCAGTTCCGTGTCATGGTAAGATTTAAGAATGCAGAGTTTACCTCCTGCCCATTACCATCTTCTGATTTCCATGGAATCAGCTCTTAGGCAGGAACAGTGGTGTTTCTCCACAGATGCTTTATATGAATGACCAGGGGACCAAAATCATGGTAAAGTCATGCCCCAAAAGGTAACTATAGACATAGCTATGAAGAGCTGTCTAATTTTAGTCATTTAACTGAAGCACCTTAAGTGGTAAACCTAGTTTACCTGGACTCCCTGTGTAGTCACTAGGAAGAGGCAGACACTGTCAGAAGATGATTCAGATTGTAAGTGGGCTGAATTGCTCTCTGGTGGAACTCACCAAAGAACCTATGATGAAAGTGACCGCATACAGTTAGCATGGAGAAGCTGGTGTGCTGTAAATTCAAAGCCAGGCTCACTGAATATTGCCTTTCTTGTGCACATGAAATGCCTGGGTTCTTTTATCCGCATAAGGTCCAACTTATTCTAAGTTGAATAGTGTTATTTCTGTACAGCAAAAGATGGCTGTGCTCCACTAGTGTTGCTGCATGCAGCTTCCTTTCAGGTGCTGCCCAGATGATAAAACAGGCTAATTAAATTCAACACAATAACGTCAGACAATTTCACTAAGCTACTACCAATAGATAAAATACAGACTAAAATACATAAAAACATTGTTAAAGTCTGAAAGGATCCTTGTTTTTAATTCTGCATGGAGTTGTAATATTAAATGAGTGGCTTGAGTTTGAATCAGTGGGATTGTATAATTCTTTGGGGATACAGCAGAATGCCACAGCCTTTAGTCTGGGGATGATTCTATAAAATTTACATTATAAAAATACTGTTTCCCATAATGGAGTAGTGAAAGAAAATTCAATGTGACGAGAAGTCAGATTTTACTATCTTACTTGTCTGATTCTCTGTAATAAAATACATGCTCATACCTGCTTCTAATTTAACTTCAACTTCCTTATATACTTCTTTGTCCTATCACATATATTGGTTTCAAAATATAAACTGAGGTCAACCGTATCTGTGCCTGAAGAAAATGCAATATGCACTCAAAAACCATGAGCTTCAAAAATTGTTAGCAGAAAATTAAGTATAGTGTTTACACGTGTTGCCAGACACATCTCTGTATAAGGTACGTTTATAGCATATAGAATACTGTAAATGTATTGTGACATCATTTTAATTGTATGCAGTATGTCTCATGATCATTTTAATTATGTAGACTTTATTCATGTATTTGAAGACTTTAATGTGTTAAACATTACAGTAATGGTTAAAATAATAACAGCAGTTGCGACAAGTCAGAGTCTTGTTATTTGGGTGTATTTCTACTTAGATATACCTTTACAGAGGTATAAAAGTTGGTGCTCTTAAAAGCAGTCAGCATAATGATAAAGAGTGAACAGAAGTCACCATATGGAACCAATATGCACCTGAAAAACAGTTAAAATCAGTCATTTTGTAGAGCGCAAATGACACCTCTCTAAGGCATCATTATGACAGAATTAGTGGTATCTCTTCTAAAAGAAAGGGTATTTTGCGTTACCTCTTTATGTCACCCCTTCTGCTTTTTATATAGAAGCAAGAGAGCAGTATCATGTTAATTGTTTTACTGACAGAATCTTTAAATGATATCCATGAAATGAAATCCATGAATGCCTGTTGTTTTTTTTTCTAGCTCCTTTGCTTAACAAGGAAATAGAAAAGAAGGTACTAGTCAGGGTAAAATGCGCTACCTGCAGAGGACTTACAAACATTGAATTTATTGAAGGCTGACATGAGAATAAACTGAGGCATATACAGTATGCTGATAGTTTGCAGTGATGAAGTTCAGCTTGAAAAAAAATAAGATCGAAAAAGGACAGTGATTTATTGGTTGCCACTGTTCAGCTAGAAGGGCCACCCCGGTTGACCCATGTTTCTGTGTTTGTTCTTTAAACCTGTATGAGATAAAATTGTATCTGTCCAAGTCCTTGCTTTTCTCCCGATGTTGAAACTCTTGATCTCCATGTGCTCTTGACAGGTATTTCAGATGGACTGGGCTGGGGTAAGGACTGCATCCTTCTAAGTGATAGGGGCCCCTTTGTCTCCTATCTTTCTCTAGGCCGTGCTGATCGCTGTTGCTCCTCCCTGTGGTTGTGAAGTGGCTGGAAAAGCTGTGCTACTGTTAACCTGCAGTCCTGCACTGCATGTCGTGTTCTGAACAAGAGGTCCCAATCCAGACAGTTTATACCAGTTAGGGAGAGTTGTTTTGCTTTAGTATGCTGCCTACCACACTAAAACACTACACTTCCATTCTGGTCTTGTGGCATGTGCTTTGAGTGTTCCTGAGTCTGTCCTCCTGTGGTTTTTAAATGGATTGTTTCCATGTGCCAGGACTTGAGGGGCACATCTGATTGGTGGTGTGTGGAAAATGTTACACATTTTGCAGAAATGCAGTAGATTATACTGGGTGGACATTCTTTGTATAAAGAAGGTATATGTTCTTCCAAGTATTATAAAAGAGCCTAGATACAAAAGCAAGGAATTTCTTCCTGTATTTAACATACACTATGTGGAGCTAGCATGTAAGGATGATACAGACTGTCCTTTTGATTGATGCTACATGGCAATTTCTACATTTTAGATAGCTGAGCATAGGGAAAAATGCAAAACATTTTGTTTTGAAGGCTGTAAGGGTATTTTGTTTATATAAATGAAACAATATTTCTTTTGTAACTGTGAAACTTCCTATTAAAGGATGCATATAACTTTCAAAATAAAAAGATGCTTGTAACTGTAAATGGCTATGATATATTTGCTGCACCCCCACCCATTTAGAGGCAAAACCTATTTATGAGGCTTTATTAAGTGCAAATCCCATGGCTTCAGCACAGAAGAAACAGCTGCAGAATATAGTCTGATTTGCATATAAATTACATGATTTTTTCTCAGAAAAGGATATTGAAAAATATCTATTTCTACAGTGAAAACCTGATAGTCACACATGTTAAGGTCAGTTTGTGTAACTTTTTTTAAGCTGCTGCATGTTGATACCTGATCACACTTCCAGCTAGATTCAGGCTCTATCACTGCGTGCCCACTATGAAATTGTGAATGTCTTCTTTTGAGCTAATTAAGCTATCCTTTGTAGAAATAGATTCCAAAACATTTGTCTCATGTTTAAGTTTAAGCACTTAAAATTCCTCAGAACATTTATCAATACAAGTGGACAACTCCAAACTTGGCACTTTTCCTTACCTTCAGTACTGTGAATTTGTGATGCGAGGGAATTCCTATTGTTTGGATAAGACAGAAAAAGTTCTGCTAACTTGCTGTAGTCACTTTAATAAATGGTAGGATATAATTAAAGCAGACACAAGGATTTTGTTTTTGCTCTCCCAAATAGTTTCCTCAGGTTATCTTTTCTACTAAAGATAAGTTCATGCTTCTAAAATTTCTGCCTGACATAGGCCACTCTGACCAATTGAGGTGCTTGGCCAAACAAAAACCAAGTGTTTCAAAGCCAAAGCTATATATGCCTTTTTATCCCAGTTGTTCTAGCTCACTGCACAAATTCTCTAAAATACGATATTTTATTTCAGTAGAAGTATAACCTCTAGATTATTTTAATAATGAAGTGTCTTCAATATAGTAGTCATCTAATTGCTGAACTCAGATGTTACACTATTCAGCATGGCTTCGGCACCAATACTCGTACAGAGCTTAGGCACCAAGCAAAGCCACACTCTGCAGAACAGACCCCTGCCACTCCCAGGCAAGCTGGTAGAGCTCCCCAGATGCTTGAGGAATACCCCTGGGAAGTCAGCTAGCATGAGAGAAAACGAACACAGGGTTCTAGTCAACAACTAGCCACTTCCCTCCCCGAAAGGCTGTGACTGTGACTTTGCAATGGATTATTCATTTACTGGCAGGCTGCTGCTGCTTCTTAGATACATCCTAACATGAAAGAAAGATGTTGGAAAGCCAGGCAGTAAAGGGTTTGGGAGAGACCTGCCAAACCTTGGTTTTCAAATCCCTGCTCGGCAAAGGCCTTCCTGAGCTGAATGCCATTGCCAAAAAGGATAGGTTGTCTATTCAGAGGGATAGACATTGGCCACGGTGAATTGTCCTTAGTCTGAATGCCCCTTGACGAGAGAGGCTTGATACTGTTTACTAAAGAAAAAGTTATTTAAAGTAGCGCTGTCTAGAAAGTTGGATATGGAGGTCAGAACTTCGTTTTTAGCAATTTCTTTTGGTTTATAAAGGCTATTAATTTATCTGAATGAAAGTAAAGCAGTAGAGTTAGTTACTAGGATTCTGATTTTTTTTTGTGGTTGTGATATAATATTTTAGCTGTTGTAGTCCAGACTTGTTAGGTCCTACTGGGTGCAGGAAATAAACTTCTTTTATCCCAGAGCTCCATTCTTGTGCCTTACGTGTTATGCCTAGAGGAGGTTCTTCTGCCTAGCTAGGAATTTCTGCTCAAAGAATAGTCGTCCACCAGCTGGATCATTAACATTTTCAGTATCTCCTCAATTATAAAGATTTTGGGCTCTGAGGTCAGTTGGGTGGTTTCTAAAAATTGTACTAACAGATGTAAAAGGAGCATTCACCAAAGCATCAACACATTATCAAATCATTTTATTTCAGAAGTATGGCAGTAGAAGTGATTAAGAAAGTGTGGGCAATGAAATAGATCTGCTTCAGCTTATCTTATGATATATCACAGAGATGCAGTTCAGAGACTGGAGGCTTGCTTAGTGAGGAAACTAACCTGTATTAGGAAGATAAAGAGGTACAAGTGGATCTCTCTCACTCCCCCTCTCTCGGGTGTGATTGTCTCAGGCAACCATATTAGCAGAAGCTTAGACAGGTTCTTAGCTTCTGGAACAGATTTGCTAAAATGACAGTGCATACTGAGGATGATAGTAATAACATGAGCAGTGTGTTCTGGAAGAAAATAAAGTTGGCATCTTGGAATGGTGGAAAACTGCTTCGGATAAGGATGTGGTTCAATAGAAATTAGTCTCTGTCTATAGACTTTGTAGCAGCCAATCAGAACTGCTCTTTCAGTCAGGCAGTTAATAATATCTCAGCACTGTAGCTTAAGGGATACAATTTTCAAAATTATTGTAGTGTGGGACCGATAAATTTCAGCACAAAGAAGGCAGTATTCCATATAATTTATTTTAGATTTCCATCTAGGGTATGTTCTGACACTACACATGAAAGTCAAATTGTCCATGTAAAATGGTTTTCAGGTGATAAGTTGACCCCTGGGGTTTTAGTAAAATAATAGATTCAGAATTCTATCTGACTCTCCAATCTATAAAAGCTAGTTATCAGCTGTTTGAAGGATTTGATAAGAAGGGGAAAAAAAAAAAAGAGCTTTTGTATAGTGACATTTTTCTCATTAATGGGGACAATGTTAGAATCACAGACTCCTCCTGGATTTGATAGTAAATACTCTGCTGACATGTGTTTTGGGAGGTGGTGGTTCTGTGTCAGGAGTTTATGTGTCTAATCCTCTGTGATATGCATATGGAACAAGGAATATTTCTAATAGACATGTACAGGCCTTCAAAAGAAAGGCGTTTACTGTGCCACCATCTGGTCAACATTTTTAAATGCATTCTATCACCAGAGCCTACCTCTGCAGAAATTTTGCTGGTGAAGGACTGTCTTATGGTGTCTAGAGAAACACTAGAAGAATAACAACATAAACATTTTTCCTGCCAGCACTCTTCAGTATTTAAATGTAGTGCAAAACAAAGTAACCTGAAAAGAAACGAGGTATTACTTTAAGTTCTTGTCTGAACACTCTTACAGAACCTGCTGTACATTTTTTTCTAGTTTTGGTGTTTTACTTAATTGTATTTTCTTGAGAATACTTATAGGTAGTTCCTAGTGTACCATGTGGCTGCACTGTCAGTTTAAGCAGATCCAAAGTTGGGTAGAGGCTTTGCTGCATTTTGTTTTGGCAGATGGGTGTATCTGCACGTACATGCGTATGAAATGCAGCACTAGTAAGCAACACGGGAGAAAGGTGACAGTAAGATAGGACTAGTCATAGCAACAGTAGAAGAAGCTTGCCTAATAAAATGCTAAAAGAATGTTTATGTTTAGTGCAGTTGAGTGTCCCTTTGAATTCTGAGCAAAGAAAGTATCTCCTGCTTTTTAAAAACCACTATGCTCAAGAAAACTTGACTTTTCTATAGTCTGTGTAAATAAAAAGGATTGTCTCAAAGAAAAACCCATGTCCCTCTTCAGGTGTTCCTCATGTTAGCCACTGTCCTGGATTTTCCCTGCTTGTGTCTGTGATGAACATGTAGTTCACTGTAGTAGTACTGCCTGTTACACTCTGCTGGGACTTTTGCAGGGCATGAAGAAGGCTCCAAGGAGGGCGGCCTGTTTGCCTCCTGCATTCTGGGTTACTGGGTGAAGGGGCAGATGTCTCCTCCTCTGAGAGGAACTGAGCAGTGCTCAGGGCTGGGGACATCTGGCACCCCCAAGAGGGGTAGAGAAGGGAAATGCAGTGAGTCAAGATCTTGTTGGCAGTGTCGTGGAGGAGCTAATGGGGGACAGAGCCAAGCTTTAGAAGTGGCAGGAGAAAGGAGAGTTCCCTAGAGCAGGCTGAGTGGTCTCTGTGAAGCTCTGTGAACCATTTGCAAATTTTCAGATTGGAAGAAAGACTGGAAAGAAAGATTTACCCTGCAGTGGCACAATGGGGAGATTAATATTCAGGCTTTTCTATTTAATCTAGCTCTCCAACAGATCAGACTTCTCATGATTTAAAGAATAATTCTGTCCTGCTATTCTAGTAACACCTGCTCTTAGAAATCTAGATTCTGTGGGTGTGCTTCTCAGAAGGAAAAGCTTCTTCCTAAAGACAGTTGCTAATTCAGGGTCCCTGTGGATAGGATCAAAAAAAGCTAACTACTCTTAAACCTTGCCTTTTTCTAGTTTTGTTTGGTTGGTTTTAGCTTTACAGAGATAATTGGGTGTTGGTCCTGTAAGTGGGTAAGTTGTAACAGGTGTGGAACAGGCCTGTTCACTTACTTGAGTGAACTCCTGCTCACTCAGGTATATATGAGTTCTACTGAGGTCTGCTGGAGTGTGCTCAAAAGCAGTGTCTCTCACGTTGTTAAAGTGCTTTTCTTCTGGAAGAGCAGATCTGAGGACCAGAAGAGTTTATGAGTAACTCTGACTTCTGCTATTGACTGGATTTAATCTGCATTAATGCTTTCTGAAGGAGCTATATATTCTTCTTTAGGTTGTTTATCACTCTGAGGCTGATTTTAAAATGTGTCATCCAATTTCAAGGTTTCAGGTGTTAGCACTGAAACATTTACCTATGCATTGAGGTAATTATCAAAACGTTTGTATTTGTAGCCCCAGTTAATTGTAGGCCACACCTTTTGATTACTTGAAGCCCTGTGAGAAACTGTTTCTTTTCCTGGGGTAGAATGATGTACAGAAGGAAGTAAAATCTTTATCTGTATTTCTCTGAAGTCTTTATCTGTATTTCTCCATACCCTTTATATGTTCTGGAAGTGCTAGGCTGAGACACTGTCGGGTGCTGTAGCTGTGGAATTATTCACTGAAAAACCTGTGACTGCAGCCATAGGTAGAGCTGGTGTCAGAGATGGACACATCATGATACAGGTCTGCAAGGAGAGTCGCAGCGCTCTGGATCAGGGAAGGCACACAGAGCAGCCGCATGTCCAGCGTCAGCCTCCTCAGAGCAGCTTGCCCCGGCACACAGACAACAATCCATTCCCCCAACAGAGTAAGATTACTATGGAAGCCTCTCATAGATGTGTTTTATGAAAAAGTCCCTCCTGTAACTTTTAATGTGGGAGTGGGGCATCTGGCCTAACACTTTCAATTCAATTCATCTTGTAACTAAACAAAAAGGAGGAAAAAATACTGAACAAAGTATTGCTTTCTTCAGCAGCACAGCTTTAGAAATCATCTGTTGCTTACAGGAAGCACTGAGGCTTCTGGAGCAATATAGACATGTTACGTTAGGGACATTTCTCATCTTCATTGCCTGTGTTTTCCCCTGGACAAACTTTATGCAGATGCCATGTTTTCTACAGCTAGATAAGGTTGTGCTGACTGGACAGACATTTTTGGAAGTTAGTACTGGAACGTGCTTCTGAAGACACAGGAACCTAACCAGTAATGAAAGTACTTGTTGAGAGTGTAATTCTGTGTTAAGCATGTTCTGGCAGAAAAGCTTGTTGATGCTGCTGGCTGCTGAGCTCTGCTCCTGCCCTGTGCCACCCACCTGTTCTGCCCATCCTGTTGTTCTGTAGAGCTGTTGTATGAAATTAGTTAAAACAAATGTGTGAGTAATCTCCATTCCTCCCCCTCCCCCTTTTGAGAAGCTTGTCTCTTATCTCTTGGCAATGCTGCTATTGCTAGGAAAAAAGTGCATGCGTGCAAAGAGCAAAGCAGACTAAAATGTTATCTTTCACAGTTATATTTCACTCATCCTTAAATTGGAAAATAGCCTTTGTTTCATGTGTATGACAAGTGAACTACATAACATTAATAGAACAGAGATCCTAAATCCTGCCTGGAATTGCCATTGGCAGCTATTAATGTCTTTTCAATTGTATTTTTTATTTGCAGCTTAGTAATAACTCACCAAGATGTAGTTCTGCTTGTTAGCTTTAGAGGAGGTTGAAAGTGCTTGGGATGCTCCAAGATTTCACCCCAGCTTCACAGCCTTCACATTGCCTTGAAACTGTGCTGAGTTTTGTATCTCTAGTGAAAGAGCTGAAAAAAGAGCAGCACTGAATTTGCATTTCCAGTCGCTATGCGGATGGAATGGGAAATGAGCTCTTTGCCACCAAGTGGAATCAGTAATATAATTTCAAGTGCTGGCTAACATCTGTAAACATCTGTGCCTTTCCACAGAGTCTTGACAAGAGATTTCCGAACATGCTTCTTTGAAAAGGTCATTGAGGAATACAACCCCCAGGATGCACCGCACACTAAGTGTTTTAATACAGCTTTCACACGGGCCTCATATTGGACATGTCCCTTTCGTAACTACGCTCACAATCGCCGGCCGAGGCACGCTGAGGAATCGCCCATCTGCCTTACAAAAACTGTGCGCGGAAACGACCCATCATTTATTACGGCGACGCTGCGCGGTTCCCTTCCTGCCTACAAACGGGCGTCCCGAGCCGCTGCCGGGCCCAACGCTGCCAGACAGCCCGCTCCCTGCGCTCGGGTACAGCGCCCCTGCGCCAGCCTCACTGCGGGGGGCCGCGGCCGGGCCCGGGGGCGCCGTACCGGGGGCACATTTCAGCGTTCGTCACCCGCCGCCTTGGGCGGGCCGGCGGCGCGGGCTCTCCCCGTCCCCCCGCCCCTGGGGCCCGCGGCGGAGGCGCCGGGCCAGGCCGGGCCGGGCGCAGGCCGCTTGGCTGCGGCGGGGCCGTTGGCGCCGCGCGCCGTTTCCTTGCGCCCCCCTTTCTCGCGGCCGTCGCCATGGAGACGGGCGGGCCCGGCCTGGCGCTCGGCGGGCGGGGCCCGGGGCGGCCGGCCGGTGCGGGGCGGCAGCCATCTTCCCCGCTGCCTGCCGGCCTGTCGTCGACCCAGAGCGGGCCGTATGCCTCAGTCCCGCTGTTGGGTTAAATTAACCGATGGCACTCGCGTGTTACCGTGCCTGCCACCTTGGTGTTAGTAGCATCGGGTGCAAGGTGAGTTTGAGGTATTGCAAAGCTTATGTTGTAACCGAACCATGGTGTATTTCACTGTATTTATCCTAAGACCTCTCAAGTTGCAGTATGAGATGGCAGAGCTCTCAGTGGGAAGGGGTGCCACAGAGACTTGCTGGCAGGGACCCTGAGCCACCACGGCTGCTTCCCAGGCCTCTGAGTGATCTGCTGGCTGGGCACGCATATGGCCTTAGGCAGCTTTTTCTGGACTTAAAAGAAGTGGCCCTAAATACCGGAAAAGACACCATCCCACCAATTCCATCACAGAGGTCTGTGAGAGGTCAGTTGGGAATCGGTTAATGCAGGTGGCAGTTTACTTGAGATGGCTTTTAGCCCTTCTGATACATTCAGCAACTGCTGCCCAAGTCAGACATAGTGCTAGGGCAACTCGTACAAAAATGCAATTTAAAAGCAAAGGTGCTGACTATCGTATAGCACTGGCAAGAGCTGTAATTTTAAATGGGGAAAAGTCTAAGTAGCAAGATGGCCACTTACTGTGGGCTTCAAATGTGTTTTAACAAAACAGATTAAATCATTAAACAAGGGACTGACATGCTGCAGAGGGAAGGTTAACATACCATCCCCTCGGGGTTTTTCCAGCCGAGGGAATCGTGTGACCCACCTCGGAGCTGGAGTTCCCTGATGACTTTTTTGCTTTGTCATTCTCACCGATCCGGTGCAAACTCAGCCAGCCAGGAGGGGAGGGCCACCATTTTGTCACCTCCTTTTCCAGCCGCTGCATTACGCTCACGCTGCTGCATAGAGCTGTCTTCGTCTGTGTTTCCTTTCTGCAGAGCCCATCTGTGTGTCTGCCTACCTCCAGCAGCCGATCATCCTTTATTATGTGGAAAAGCAGAGAAGGAAAAGTGCTTTTTCTTTAATGCAGAAATAGGTTATGGGATTTTTTTTTTTTTTCAGTCTCAGAATTGATTTTCTCCTGAAAAGGAAACTGCATGCCCAAAGCAGCTGTTGGGCTGACCTCCCTTCCCTACATGCGTGGCCCCAGTTGCATGCCGCTGGGGGGAAGGGAGAAGTGGTAAGACTTTGCTCTGCTCTGCTCTGCTCTGCTCTGTCCTGTCCTGTCCTGACCTTGCCGCGTTTGGCTCTGCAGCTGGGGGCCGAGTGGCCAGTGGTGACTCAGCCTGGGGAAGGCTTGGGTGCGCCTGCAGTTGCAGGGGGCTGCACACAGACCCTTCCCTACAGGAGAGCTGTGTCAGCACATGGACTGGTATCTATCTTCACATTCCCTTTCAGAGTTCATAAGATGTTAACTTTCAAAAGGGAGGTCCCCCTTGTGTATTTATGTCAGTGATATTGGGTTTTAAACTATTCATGCATGAAAAATGACTGTAGGAACTGTATACTCCCATGTGTGAATAATGACTACATGGGAACACAGATTACAGCAGTTTTGCACCGAGACTGCTGCAGTTTACATGCTCTCTTTGGGAACGTTATGAAACGTTTTTAAATGCTGGTACATGTTAATGCATTGATTTCAATCAGTCTTTTTTTGTCCCTTTTGGATTTGTTCAGCTTAACAGCTAGCGTGTCTCGTGTTTGCTCTAAGATATGCCTAGCAAATTAGGCAAATTAAAAAATGCATGCAAAAATATGGCGCTATGCACATGTATCAGGTTTGTTATTTATTAATAGACTCCAATTTCCATATGATAGCCTACTTTTTTTTTTTTTACTTTGGCTCAATGGATAGTTTATGCCAATTACATGTAGTTTAACGGCTTTGAAATCTGTTTTTCTTTTTCTTATGCGTAAAGACATGGATTCTGTTTCAGGTTTTAATTAAACTCTACAGTGACTTTAAAGATTCTATTGTCCTTTTCATTTAAATAGGATTTTTGTTAGATCTTTAACAAGACCTCAGTGGGGTAATAAATCTAAGCAATTGTCCTTATTAGGAGTAGATTATCCTCAAGAGATGGAAAGTCACAGAAGTAACTAAAACCATTTGTAGAGACTGAACTAAGGCTTTTTCTTCCTAAACATTAAACAGACTTGTGAATGACTTGCTTGGGCGCTCAAATTAAATTAAATGATATTTTGTTTATTTTTCACATTTTCAGTGTAGGCTATTTGCATTCACTTAAACCTTGAGTTTCATTGAGCAAAATTCACTCCTGGGTAAGGATCCTTACTTTCACTATACAAGCTGTAAATGAAACTCAGTATATCCTGCAATTTCTTTTGTTAGTAACCTGTGCAACACTTGTAATTTATAGGACCCACTGACCTAGTGAGTGTATTCTTAATTCATCGTGTTTGCCACAGTAGGTGAGTCCTGGCGGAAGAATTAGTCTTGCGTTTGTCCCACACCCCAGCCAAGCAGAAGAACTGCAGAATATGTAGCAGCGTGCAGCTTGTCCAAAGATCTTAGATACTGGACTAAAAACACAAGTTCTTAGAGAAAACTTGCCACAAAACCAACAGTTCTGCCTAAGTTTGGCCTTCCCTTGTTTACGTACTGCTAGGAGGTGAAAGGGGATTTGACTCTAATGGTTCTTTTTGTTTCAGCTGTTTGCTTCATCTGAGGGTATTCTCCATTCTGTAGGTGCTCAGGCCTTGCTTTGTTCCCAGTTTTAATCATAGGATGGCTTCTGATGGGACATGGCCTCCTTTACACACACAGTCAAATCCTGGATTTCTGCCATATGTTTAATTCCCAACTTTGTTTTACACATTGTAATGCTATTTTAAGCATCCAGTTATTTGTAAGCTCCGTTTTGTGGTGCCAGATTTGAGACACTCATTTCTAGGACTTAATTCTACCCAGAAACCAACAGGCGAAAGCAGAGATGTTGCTCAGGGACATCCTCACAGTAAGATGTGTTGTGAGACAGGCGGGTTTTTTTCACCGGCTTCTGTTCCTGCGCTGACTGAGCTGCTGCCCTCTGCAGAGCACGCTGCAGGAATGTGAGCACGCTGGACTCCAGGGACACAGCTGCACGTGACCCACCCATGTCCGCCTCCACCGGGAAGGAGCCCACAGCCCAGCTCAGCAGATGAAGACAAACCCTTCTTGGTTGCTGCAGCTGCACCAGCTCTCAGCCACCAGGTATTTAATGTCTTGAAGCTCTCCTGTCCGTGGGCTTCTCTCTCCCTGTCCTGTAGGCCGGCGTCTCTGTAGAGCCAAGTGCTGCCAGCCTCCAGTCTGCTTCTGCTCCCCACATGGTACTCTGCTATGTTTCTCTATTAAGAGACTTCATGTCAACCCTTCTTGTCTTCTAAGTAACACTGTAGTGATACTTTGGGGCAGAACAAATTATAGTAGAAGAACATAGCTCATAAATATTAATTTCTAATTAGACATTTGCTGCATATTCTAGGCAAAATTGCAGATTTTGAGCCTTCATCTCCTGCCTCCCATATCACTCGAATGGCAAAGATTTTGGCATGGTGAGTCACAGAGGGAGGTGGAAAACCTGGTGCAAAGTGAGATAACGTAGTTCTTCAGTATCATGGCTTTTCTGTGCCCTGACAGGAAACTTCGAAAAATGGAAGGTACTGACAGCAGATAAGTCACCTGGTTGCTGCCCTGCTTTTGGCGTAAAGCCAGGCGAAAGTGCGTGGAGGAAATGCACACCCTGGCTTTTAGGCTCGGATTGCAACTCTTCCTCCTAATGCAATGCACATTCATGGAGTGGCAAACCTAGGCTGAGTCCTGCTGCTGATTTAACTTTTAATATGACTCAATGTACAAGATTATGAAGCGGCTAAGAGTGCTCAGCCTTTGGGACAGATTCTGGGGGAATTAAGAGATTATCTATCCTGTATTGTGTGGCAATTAGACCTAATCTAGGCAATGCTGTATCTCAGACAAAATCCATGAGGCATAGTTTTGCTCTGGATGCTCATCAGGATGTGGGATTTTCCCTCTGTTTTCTCCAGCAGCAGAGCCAGGAGCTCATCTGTTCTTGGCTCTGCAAGATGAGGTTGAGAGGACCCAGCTCTGCACCTTGCCAAGAGATATGCCTCTTCTCTTCCTTCTTCCCTCCACCCCTGTTTCTGGGGATGTATGCTGTACTCATAGGCAAGTGCTGGGGCTCTGTGCCTGCAATATAAAGGTGACAATGTGTATACAAGAAACACAGGGCTAGCTAAATGGTGGAGTTCCACTTCTTGCTGATGTGCATGATCTGACAATTAAAAGGGTTTGCCTTCTTGCCTTGCACTGTGAAGGAATGTGTGTTGCTTTCCAATGCCAAGTATATATCACAGCATCAAATGTGGCTAGATGCTATTTGCACATTGGCCACATGGCCACAACCAGCTTCTCCCCTGTTCGCAGCAACCTCCCCCGGAGGGGGCACAGGCTGCTCAAGAAGGTCAAGGAGGTACCTGTGCATCACAGGCATGAAAAGCTGCCCTCTTTCTGCCCTGAGGCACAAACCTGCTTTCACTCTGTGAAGCAGAGCAGAAAAGCTGGAGTCCAACAGTGGTAGGTATCCTTGAGTATCTGCAAGATGACGATGGCATGTGGGTATAAGAAATCCAGTTTGCTTCTCAACATGGGTAGGTAAGGTTTGGGTGGGAAAGTAATGGGAATGCTAAATGATTGCTGCTAACACTAAGATGACAGCAAATCTCCTCTATATTAATGTTCAGCTTTTGAGACTAGATTGAATTTTACTTTATTAAAGAAGGTGGGAAGCCTAGAAGTAGCTCTTTAACCTTCAACTGGAAAATACAATTTTGAAATCTATTATTAGGAATGCAATAATCAAGCACAGTAATATCTGATGTTAAACCTACTTTGAATGTTATTCAAAGTACTTCTCAGATGGAAACAAAAGTTGATAGGGTGGTGTCAGGTTCACTTGGACATGTGCTTTGCTTATGCAGTTGCCCACACAAGGAAGAGAGGTTGATCAGTATGTATTTTCTGGCTATATGATTGATTGGGAACTATCAAAGGCTAAAAAGTCATCATGTGATTCACAAATACTTCTATTTGCTGTTTATTCCAACAAAAGGCTGTTGGAACTGTATCAATGTTAATTTATAATCACAGCTCTGCCCATGAGGACTTCACCATGATGGGTACCGAGTGTCCCACATCTTCAGGAATCTTCAGCGTTAGAGAGAAAAGACCTGTTAGTCAGTCTCTGCCCCCCTACTGCTGAACTGTTGCTCTTGGCACATTTTTGGTCTCCCCTGGTCAATCTGCACCTGATACCATGTATACATGTGTCCTATTGTTCCCCACACTGTAATGCTCTCTTGTTTTTCCCAAATGTTGTCACATTTCCTTTCTCCTTCCCATGTTTTTCATCTCTCTTTGCCCATTTGTATAATGCATCTGCTCTCTCTGTTGTTTTCAGCTTCTAATTTAATGCCATTGGTGAATTTCTCAGTCTCTCTGCAGATCATTAAAAGGAGGCTATGTGGGACTGCTTGTAAAAGAAAATGCTGCATTCCCAAGATAGGTTACAGACTGGTGTGTGTCAGTACTCTTTGTTTTGGAACTTTTAGCTTTGTTTAGTTCTTTCACAGATGCAAAATGATCTCTTGATCTCTTGTTTACCACTTCAGCATGAAAATACAAGGAACACAAATTCAAAAGTTGCAGGACTTGAAAGGACCTGTGCAGCCCTAGGGAAAGGGCAGTTTGCCATGTAAGCAAAACAAAAAAACAAACGAACAAAATCCCAGCCCAGCCACAAAACCAGTCTGTCCCCAGCCTGTGGGCAGGTGAGGGAAGCCCTTTCCTCCTTCCCGCTCTCTGTACAGTCTGTTTTAACACACCATCGTGCTCAGTGGCTGGAGAGTTGGCAGTGTGTGCCTGAAGTACCATCACATAGTGAAAGGCCGAGCTGGCACACCTGTGGTGTAAGGTGAGAGGAGTTCTGCTCTTTGTTGCTGTTTTGGTGCTGCTCCTGCGAGAAGCCAGGGGTCACGTGGTTGCTTTAATCCAGCAAAAATCTCTGCGGCTAATGCTGCCAAAAGGAGCATTTGTGTGCTGTGGTGGGTGGCAGAGTTGGATGAGGGAACAAAGCCAACTGCGAGCTACCGCGTTGCCTCATCGGGTCGGCCTGAATGCTGGTATTGACACAAAGGAGGGGGTTGTTGGCATGGGAGGGGAAGATGGGCTTACACAGGCTGAGCAATGTCACCACAGGATCAGTGGAGAGTGAGGCTCTTGGTGCATGAATCTCTCCCTGGTCACTGGTTTTAGGATGTGGATGGCACTGCTGTGCCAGCCTGTGAGGGCTGCACATGTCAGGTGATGCCCAGGGTAAATCTGTCCCCAGGCATTAAAGCAGTGTTGGACTGACAGACCCATCCCTTCATTTTCTTGTGCTCCCTGCTGGAGTTTTTCACTAGGAAAACTCTCATTCTCAGCCCTGTGTTAGGCCAGGGGAGATGGTCTCGTAGTTGCGCCTCTGACTGGGTTAAAGGATGGCCTTGGGTAGCAGCAATATTTCTGAAAGCGCCCTGCAGGCTGCATCACCTGGCACAGACTCCCTTCGCCCTTGGTCCTCCTTGGCTGCAGTGGAGGAGGCAGCGTAGCATTGCCCGGATGGTAGTTTTAACTCTTTGTGACCTAAAATTCAGGCAGTATCCAAGCAACACAGCAGTAAGTAAACCAGTAGCCCCTTTGTAGAGTCACATCTTTCATGTTGCCCCTGCTACTAGTGTTAATAATGTTGTGTGCAACTCCCCAAGCACAGATTGGGAATTAGGTAGTGTAAAGCGTGCCTCAGGGGGCTGGTAGCAGCAGTGTTTGAGGTTGGATATAATACCCACTGGTGCTGGATGAACTTGCTGTCAGGTAACTCTATATAGATAATGTTTAGCCTCGGTCAACAGCAGGGCTGTAAACTGAAACAAATAGCTCAGTCCTGATTACTTTTTCTAGAGGGGATGATGCAGAAGGAAATTGAATTAAAAATTAACTTTTAAATGAGCTCAAGGCTTTCTACCAACCACTTAGAACTTTAAAACATCTGATATTAACAGAAGAACCTATTTAAAATTATGGTAAACTGCCATCTGCTGGTAAAAAAGTAATGCATGTAATAAACAAGCAGACTTTCAAAGTGATAAACAATTCTTTTGTATGTGACATGCAATAATAAATATATACATGACATGGAAGCTGCATATATTTATTTTACTGTTTTTTATCTCCATTTGCATTTTCATATAGAATATGCTAAACAGATGCCTATAATATAACTAACTTTAACGACAAGCGCAGAAAACCAAAGACAATAAGAATAAAGAATGAGCACTAATAAAAGCAGATGAGCGATCAGGATGGTGACAGCCTCCAAATGTGTCCCATTTACATTGCTAATAATGAATCACAAGCACTTCCTTTTTTGATCCCCCCCATAGACCCTCGCGTATGACCAGAATTGTAGCACTGAGAAACATTTCCTGGCTGCTTCAATTTGATTTTTTTGTGCGTGTGGTTCCTTAGTCAAGCTTGTAAATAGGAACTTGGTTTTTAATTGTTCCTGATTTAAGTAGGTCATCTTCACCAATACACAAATCTCTTGTCTTCTTGTAAGCCAGGTCAGCTATTGAAAGGATATGGAAAATACTTATTACACAAATATGACCAGAGAAAATAATTTAACAAAGGACCACTCCCAAATTATATGGCATTACACAACCAGTTTCCATAAATCACAAGTATGAGTGCACTACAGGGGAGAGACTATCAGATCTCATGTTTGTATAGTGCTTAGCAAGTAGGTGTGCTGAGCATGACTGGGTCCCTAAGGTGTTGCTGCACTATAAATAGTGGTATTAGCGTGAATTACCTCCAATGCAAACATCAGGCCGCTTGCTTTTTTCATATGCATGCAGTTTTCTTTTACGATTGTGGTTATTCCAAACATAGCCCATTGTTTAACTGATCTTGTCATAGGAAATGTTTAAAACGGGCAAAAAAAAAAATAGGTCAGTTCTTCCTTTGAAATCAGAGAGAAGTGTGTATTTGTAATATTCCCCAGATTTATGTCCGTGGAGCAGGTTTGGCAGGTATGAGAGGAAGTTAAAGATTTATTTTTGGTGCTATATACCAGATGTCATACCTGCTCTTCTGAGACAGTTGCTTTTATCTCCAGCAGTACCTGCTCTAGTAGCAATGAAAAAAGTGACTTGAATCCCATTTAAAGCATGTAGTGTGCACTGTTCGCATGCCACTAAGGAAAGGGAAGGCTTGTTTGGGAGACTCCAGGCAGAGTCTCTATGCGTCATCATAAAGCAAACATGTTTGCATCCCTCTCAGCAGTGTTTTTGCCTCTTTGAACAAGTGATGAATTAACGTGCCCAAATCCAGGGCTTGCAACTCCAGCACTGGCTGAAGGTCTACAAAGACATCCAGTTTGAAGCGCCATTGTATTTATGGGGTCTCCGCACGTGGCTCATTTTATAACATACAGGTGGTTCTTTGTAAAGGACCATTTCTGGGGAATCTGTGGTGCTGTGTGTACTCCATTCACACTGGTCTTAATCAAATGCTGCTCAGCACCTTGCCTGATGAGGCCTTACTTGGTGGCAGAAGAACATTAAGGATATAGGGCCAAATCCTCAGCTCAGGAAAACACCACAACTTTTTTTGACTTTTAATCTGTGGAGGATCTAGCCTGTGGTGCGTGGTCACAGGGGCACATACACCCTGCTCTGGGCCCTGTTTACTGAAGTGCTCCAATAGCAACACAACGTGATCAAAGGGAAACAGAGCCAGGGGAACAGCGGTGCCCATGGATACCTGTTAACAGGCGGGAGCTGAAGCACACAGTCACCGTCAAAGACACTACTGTCCTCTGCTTTGCTCTGCAGTGCTTCAATCTCCCTGCTAACGGGACTCTGCCTTCCAGCTGAAGCGTGACTGATGGTTGAAATAACAGTCCCAGTTTATTCCAGGTATGCCACTGACCTGTATGAGCTATAGGAAGGGTAAGGCAAAGGCAATCAAAGCAGCACACTCCTGTAGCCTCTAAGGGCTATAAAAATGGAAACATGGGAAACAAGCTAGTAGATACGTGAAGGAAAGAAATGAGATGGCGGTTCACCATTCCCCGCTAATGGGCTAAATCAGGAGTTCAGTGGGACTGAGATTTGACCCAACAAGAGAAAGGAGATGAATAAGAAATGATCAAAAGGTAGAGCTGGTATTTCCTTCATGTTATGCTAGAATCACTCTGTTCAAAAAGTCTCCCGAACCATGGAGAGCTGGGGCGGGCAGGGGTGAAGAGGTGGGTTATGGTAATGGGAGGGTATTGTCATTACATAAATTGGAGCAGTTCAGGTCTGTTTAACTGTTTAATGCTGTATTCCATTTGTCTTTTCTGAGCTTACTTTGCTGTGGGATGGGGGAAATTGTGCTGACAGCACAACTGGTTGTTTGGCTGTTTCCTTTCTCTGTATTTCCAGAAAATTAAACACACTGTTCTGCCTATGCTATGTTCAAGTTTTGGCAAAGAGCTTTTGATGGGTTTGCCATCCTTTTGACCAACACTTAATCCTGTTTCCGTTTCATACTATCCCTCCTGTACTAAAATGGAGCAGTCAGGCTAAGTAACAATAAAGCTATTAGCAGTTTACCGAGGAGCAGGAATACCATTAGTCAGTGGGCAGTTTCTAGCAAAGTGTAGTTCTCCAGATGAATTGAGATCCTTGTCTTTGCATGGTGGACTCAGAAGTGATACCTAGCAGTTAAGTGCTCTTCAGAAAGCAATAAAATATTCACTTTAAAAATCAAGAAGCATGAAATAGATATTATTTCACTGACACAGAGAAGAGGGGAATGCTAAGAGAATCATGTAATGCCTGCACAGTTGTTAGTTTCTGTGAATATAGTGGCATTTGGAGACCTCTGGTATTCATTTGAAATAAACAATGAAATAAGACCCATATGCTATATGCTTGTCAAAGCCAAGCGTAGCGATCAGCTAATATGCTTATCAGTCAGGCAGTGTATATGGAGATATTCTGCTTTCACACTGTCTGCTGATTGGAATTGGGTCCACGAAGAAGCCAGGTGATTAATCTGCAGGGGTTTATTTTTTCTGAACTGTTAATGTCCTCTGTTTCAGAGCAACAGCCCATGGTTCATTAAGCAGGGAAGATTTGAATGCAAGTGTGAAGGGCAACACACAAAGATTCTCCACACATCTCTTGTTTGAGCCTTGGAGATTAGAAAAATGAAGTATTGGAGAAAGTTTGTCCTATGCTGGGGCTGAACCAGTACTTTCTGAAAATCAATGGTACTGTTAGAAAATATTTATGTATTTCGGTCAACGGGGATAAAATCTAAAGCCACAAGGCTCTTGTAAGGTGGTAGTGGGCACTTGGTACTAGCCCAGAAATGCACAGCTGCCATTTTAGCTGACCTGCTGTGAGAATCATGCTCTTTTTAAGTCTGTTGCTCCATTTCTTTGGTGATTACATCTCTCTCTTGCTGCGTTCTTTCCACTTGTACTGCTTGTGTACTCTGGCATCAGATGCTGAGAAAGCAAATGGGGCTGCTGAGTCCAACTGCCTCAACAGAAATGCAACAGGGGAAATAAATACTCACTCTGAAAGATTTTGCAATATTAGATTAATCTTAAGGGGATCATCTTGAGGTTATTAGCTACCATTTACAGTCTGTGTTATACCTGTTTGTAAAATTAATTTCTGTCATCAACTGAAATATTTGAAAACATGTTGATTTAGGGAAAAGATTTTTCTGACATTATGGTGTTATGTAAGCATTAATTAATTTATTAACCCTAGTAATTTTCTTGAGAAATAGAGAAGTATTTCAATGTTGTTTTTGCAGATGGGGAACTTAAGGCTTAAATATATAGATTTAGATCTGCATATTCTAGTGTCTGCTAACTAGGCATTTGGCCCTGCTCACTTTCACTCAAGCCTTTTCCTCACCTGAATTCCTGGTCATGGAGCAGCTGTGTCCCACACAGCTCCTGGCGCCTCTCTGATTGCATCCTGCGAGCAAGTCCATGGTGGGAGGGGGGGTAGCCATGAGGATGGGTTATTGTGGGAAAGGGGCGAGGAAGATGAGTGAACGACTGTCTTGCTTCGCGCTGTAAGAAAGATGTGCCGAGCTCCCATTTGGAACCTGGGAACCAGGAAAGGAGAGCAGCTGCATGGGAGGGAGCAGACTGAGGCTCTGTGCTTCCACTCGCAGACGTTCAGATCAGACAAGCAAAGAAAATAAGACAATATTGGGAATACAGACTAGAGTTGCAAAATCATGGGCCCAGCCTAATTTATTGGCTCCAGGAACAGGAGACTGTTGTAAACTGTTGTAATTATCATGGACAACAAGGTCATTGGAAACAGGAGTGCCCAGTGTGCCAAAACAAAACAAGCCTCCCAGAAAGACCTCTCAGTTCTATGGTGCAATCTTCCCCTGCTCTATGGGCTGCTCTAAATGTAACTATTATATTATTAGATATTTACCCATGATCTGGACTTCCACTGGGCTATGGAGATACAGTGACAATGGGGAAGGACTGAAGATGTTTGTGAGAAGGGGAAGCAAGCAGGTTTCAGGGGTTTCTGGGCTTTGCTCTCTGCTGAACCTCTGCTGTTTTTTTCTTTATTTTTCCTCTCCTGTTATGCTTTAAAATTCTACTATAAACAATTAGAGGAAATTTAGCAATAATATTGCCTGTGGAGACTAGGAAAGTAAGAATACGTTCTACATCACCACTTCCCTTTGTTTGTCTTTTTTATCTTGTTTATCTTTGATCAGCTGCAGATGAAATAACCAGTTAACTGATTTCACATACAGGACTGCCACTCATGCTGATGAAACTCTGCTGACATGGGAGTATGCTCTGTAGCAGTCTAGCAGTATCCATTTCTTATTCCAATACACTGACAGGTCACTCAGGGAGACTAAGAACTCTATTCTGAAGTGGAAAAGAAAATGCAATTCCAATTTTGTTTTGATTTGAAATTTTCCAGCTACCTATCAAGACCAAATCCTTGAACTATTTACTTAGAGTAACTGAAATACCCCTATTTGAAATACTGGATGTGTAAGATTTAGCCATTAAAGAGTTGGGGTAAAATTAAAATCCCCTTCAATAATAACTAAAGTCGGAGAAAATCTTTCAAGAAAATTAAACACTTGATCAAAAAGAGAGAAGGGTTATTGTTGAGAGCATAAAGATTAAACAGGAGAGTTGTCTCAGAGAATAACCATCAATGATAAGTAGCAGGCAGTTAATAATATCCCCTCAGGGATCTTCTTTTACTCGTGGAGGTTTTTGGACAAATACAATATTACATTTCTTACAGTTAAAGCATGAGAGAGGTTCATGTCATTCCAGAGTAGCAATAAAACTTCAATGGAATAAGGACAACTGGAGAGGTGGGGAAGGGGGTGACCCAGAAGCTGAAACAGTGGGGAACCAGTGACGGTTCTCTCCAAATAACTCTCCTTTATAACCCTGAAATTCTGAGACCTGTTCTCAGTCTCCCTGGTGTGCCTCTTTTTTCATATCCACAGCACTGTATTAGTGCTGAGATTTTATATGGTATTGCCCCTCGTTATATAGCAGCTGAAAATGGATGAGAGATCAAATAGACTAAGGGTGTGATTCCATGTTGTAATTAAGAGCTGGTTTAAAGCTTGAACATGTAAATGGTTGAATTGGCAGAATTAAAGGGATGGTAATCTGCAGCCAGGGGAAGGCACATATGGTGGAAAGGATGGAGGCAGGAGGTTCAGAGAACCTCTCAAGCCAGCTCTGCAGCTGGAGAAACTGTAACATGAAACAGCTCCCTTGAACTCTCATTTTTCTTCTCTTATTCTCTCCTCCTTTGTAATTTCAATAATATATCTTTTTGTTCCTTAACCATCTTGTGGCCATTGCAAACATTTAAGAATTAATGCAGTTCTCACACATGATGCACATGTTCTGCATGTCCCCTTGTGTCCCTCCATTTATTCATTTATCGTGTATACACAAAATTCCCATAAAATATTAATCTGAAATACAAATCTCTCTTTGCATCCTGGGAGCATTTGCATATAGTAATGCTAACGAGATTATTAATTCTGCATGCACAGTCTGTGGACTGCATACAGGGCCAAATCTCTCTCAGCAACTATGCTGAAATCAGTGACAATTTCAGAAATATTATTTTCATATTAAAAATGCTGAGTGGAAAGTGACAGTTTCCTAGAACTGAAGTATTGTCCTTAAAACTCAAACAAGAGGATTTGAAGCTTAGTTTTCACTTTTTCCTTCTAAGAATTCCTCTGTAAAAGGAATTTTATACTGCTCTATATTTCTGCCCAATGGTTCCTAATAAATTAGTACAGTCTGGAAACAAAGGGATTTTTTTTTTTTTAACAGTGCTGTAATCCCTGGGGAATCTGAACATTTCTTTTGCCTTTCCTCTTTGTTGAGAACATCAGGAGTAGCTACACTTCTGCCAGTTGGGGCTAGGTTGCCCTGGAAAGGGCAGAACGTGCTAGTGCAGATGGACCAAAAATAATTCAGTGAGGCTGGAGAAAGCATCATTTTCTCAGGGATAATAAAGAGTGAAAACTGTCAGAGCAGGCGCTTGGTGAGATGGAATGGCCAGGAGGATTCTCCTGTGGTGGGGAAAATCTCTGCACCTCTCTCCTGGCTGCAAGCCTTGGCAGGGTAGGGCTGTCCTGCCTTCCACAGAGGCGAGCCCTAGGGCACCTTGGAGGCCTGTGGAAGCTGGGGAGGGTGCCTCTGGGCAGGGACACGTCTCCTGGCCTAGGCTTTACTTTGGAGGGAGGGAGGGAAGGAGGCAGGGAGGGAGGGAGGGAAGGAAGAAGGGGAACAACCTTGTCTAAGCCCGATGGTCTGCACCGGCCTGCTTGGATCCTTCACCTTCCAAGGCAGGCTTAAGACAAAAAGTAGTACCAACAATGAAAGATGGGTTCTTTGGTCTGCACCTAAATCCTGCCAGACACAGAAATACTGGGCACATTACATACACCCCTTCCCCAGGTTCAGGTGACTCCCTAGCAGGTCATTTTGTTCTCGGTGGTGGATTGATAAAGGGTTGAGTTTCCCTCAGTGAAACCTGCGTCACTGGAGGTTTCTAAAAGACTTTTACTGGGAAAGGCCCTGCAGCTGAAGTCAGACTTTTCCTTCTGCCGGGACAGGGAGAGGTGAGAGGCGGTTGCCAAAGCGGAGCAGGTCCCTCCTGCCAGGTGCCGCACCTCTGGGGGGAAGCTGGGGCTCTCAGTGGGGAGCACGTAATGGGTCCCTGGTTGCTGCTTCTGGGTCTCACAATGCTCTGTCTGTGCTGTAGTAAAATCAAAGCAGTTCTTCGTGTTTCAGGAAACAATATATTCTCAGTTTGACTTTATTTCTATTCTGATATTCAAATTTAGACGTCTGTAGTTTGTGAAAACAGTCAGTGCTTTACTGTCTACAGGAACAATGCTGGTGATCCCTCAGCTCCTAACGGTAAAGCATTCATTTGGCTATACAGCTTTTAAAAATATTATAAATGAAGCATGTGAGACGACCTCCACAGCTGGAGTTAAGCACTTCCACGTGCTTGCTGAATCAGGGATCAAGTTGTTAGAAAGATCTTTCAGGACTGACTGGAGATCTGTAAGAAATTGTCTTGACTTAACCAAGCCATCATATTTCTCTTAATCACTACTACTACATCGTCTTTTTTCTTTCACTTCCGTCTTATTCATGCTTAAATGAGAAACATCTGTTTCCATTTTTCACATTGTTCTGTTATGTGAGTAACGATATCAAACATCTTTTTTTTCCTGCACTGTGAAAGAATAAATTAGTGTTAAGTTTTGTGAAGTGCTTTAAAACACTAAAGCAAAACATCTGTTTCAGCTGCAGGTCATTAAGATGAAAAATCCTAGTCTGTGTGCAGTGCAAAACTGCCAAAAAATGTATCAGCCCGAGCACATTTCTTCACCTGTCTTTTACTATAACAACTGAAGATGGTGAAAGGACAGTAAATCTTGTCTTTAGGGATGGAGCAATTAAAAGTGCTCAGTATTGTAATCTACAGCAGTACCTTGTAGTAATGAATCCTGGTCTGATCTGGAGATGCCTGAAGGTTGCTCCAGTGTCGTAGACTTCAAGCAGAGAGTCTGCTTGACCTGCACATCTTCCAGTGAGGTGCAGCATTGTGCAGGATTGCCTAATCCCCTGTAGATGTTTGTGTTACTGAACTTCAGCCTAAAATCCCTCCCCCTGTCCCCAGTCATTTAAGATTTGGAGATTGTTTCCAGGGCAGGTGGCCAGAGTAAAGCTCAACCGGCAAATCTACTTTACAGGTGAACTGAGATGCTCTTTATGTGCCAAAGCCCAAATGTGGATGTCTCTGTTCCTTTGTTGATAATGATCTCCTTTGTAAAGCACTTTGAGGTCTAGAGATGAAAAGCCAACAACTACCTGAGAGCTTGGCTATTAATAAATAAAATAATGAATATTAACAACGAGTGCATTCACTGAATTCTATAGGAAATGCCAGACCTTTCAGGCAGGTCCTGGCAGGCAGATAATAGCTTACTCCTACAAGAGGCTGGGTCCACCCTCGTTCCCCTCTGTCTTTAATTAAAAGGTCCAGATCCTTCCTAAGTGTGAAGGAGGTGTCCAGCATCTGGCAGGAATGGGCTCCAAAACTGGATGGGGCTTTTCTAGCATTTTAAGAGGAAATACTTGTTTGTTCCTCAACCTGCTAAAGCTGCAGCCAGTGCAGTATTGAGCAATTCTACCGCACTGTGCTCACACCCTCCCTGGAGCAAATGAATGGTTTGGTTTGGGGTCTCTAGCAGCCCTATGCGCTTTTTTAAAGAAGTATTCTGACTCCCATTTCATTTAAACCCTGAGTTTTTGAGACAGGAGACTCTATTTATGTTGCTGCACTGAATCTGTTCACCTGCAGCTCTCCCAACCCCCAGCTTATGAGCATGATTTCCTTTTATGCACTGCTCTGTCACAGCTTGGCAAGTTTCCCAAGACAATCCATACCAGAAAGGAGAATATGGCTGCTAAGCAGCATAGACAGGAGAAATGCCTTATGTAACAGATTCATTTAAATACTATGAAATGTTGAGACATGCGAGACATAACTGAAAGCAAAATGAAACCCTTAATCTCTAGCATCAGTTCTTCTGCTTGCCCTCACCATCATCAGCATCTAATAGTCACTGACTGTCTCCATTCATATCTCCATCTTTTTCAAGAAACTGCCTACGGCAGAATGTACAAACAGCTTGGCAAGCAGTTTTAGGGGCAGGGTTTTTATTTATTTTTTTTCCTCCTAATTCCTCATGATCCTCATGAGCATTTCCCCACTAATATGGCTGTGGCATCATTAGGTGTTTAATGAGAGTGACGTTACCTGAATATTACTGTTTTTATAGCTCATTTTGTTTTGACAAGTCTTCAGTTTTGTGGCAGTTTATAGTGTGCAGACTTCTCCTTCTTACATCTGACTTTTAGAATTTGTAGAAATATTTATCACAGAGGTATTGTCATAAAATCTGAAATAATGAATTGTCAACATTCATTATGTTCAAGTGCAATATATGTTCAACACCACAGTAATTTAATAACATCAATTAATTATTTTAGTATATTTCTTTTGTATAACTGAAGCACCAGGAATAGTCCAATAGTGATCACATCTCAGATAGCAGTTCAGTGCAATTCTGCAGATGAACAATCCTGTTTGGCTTCTTTTAGCAGCTCCCTGAAAGACCAGCATGGACTCCAGCGGGTCGTGGATCACAGTCTTGTTCCTCTTCTTCCTCACATCCAGAATCTTCATCATTATATGTTGTGCTCAGACAAAAAATGCCAGCATTGTACCTGCAGAAAACAAGGCTGCTAAAATTGTAAGTCTTGAATAGATGCATACAATGTCATTTTACCCCCTGCATTTTGTCTACATGTTGGCTGTGCTGCATCCATTTCTTTCCTGATTAAATTAAATGGATGCAGTTTTTGTGTACAGACAAGACCTCTTACTTGGGAATATGCCATCTTCATTTACCGTGTCATATGGATGATCAATGCTGAGCAGTGCATTTATTCAACAGCTGTGTCTATGCAAGAAAAATAGTGATATTTTTAACACACTAACTAATGCCCATTAAGTTCTTACTTTTATATTATCTTCCAAGTGATTTTACCTGGTTTAGGATGCCAGTGCATGTTGTCGTATTGCCACAGTGGCAGAATAGATCCGATCCATTCTTTTCTGGCTATGAGCTTTTAAAATAACTAGCTGTTATCATGAATTTAGATTGCTTGCCTTTATTAAGATGAGGAGAGTTATTGGGGAGAAGGACGTGAAAGTATTCTTGCTGCTTCCTTGTGTAATGTGTATCCTGCATGACACTAAAGGAGAAGAAGCTGCACCTCTCTGCAGTCCCTTTTCTCCTCCCACCACACCGCAGCATCACTGCACAACCATTTTCCTTTTGGGATTCCCCATTGCTGGTTAGATGCTATAGACCCCAGAGGTCTATGCCTCTGTTCCCAGCACAGCTGCAGCCAGTGGAGCTGCACAGCCCCGGGAGCAGACAATGTTAACAAAACTGTAATTGTATACATAGCTACTGTTTCAAACGTTCATATCCTGGCATCCATTGTCTCTATTTTTATGTCCTTGTTTATATTTAATAGCAGTTACAGTGGTTAACTGGCTTTATTTTGGAAACCTTGACATTTCTCTTGCCAGTACTGAGTCTGTGAGGATCAGAAACAAAGATGTGACTTTTTACTCTGTTTCTTCTGATAGGTTTTGTCATTTGGCAACTGTTGTTCTATTAGACTTTGCAGAATTTGGACAGGATTCTGATCTACAAAGTGACACACACACTTATTAGAATGCAGGAGCAGGTTTGGGGCCTTTTTTCTGATATACCATGCTGGGTGCCATGCATGAGAAATTAGAGTCTGTCTGTTATTATGTGACAAAACAGCTGCAGGAACTTTTAGTGCTTTTAAATAGTAGTAAAATGAAAATTGAAATAATACTCCCTTAAGAATGGGAGTAAGTAGAATGTAAAGCACAGGCTCTCCTTCTGCAAGTCTCCCAGGCTCTAGAAAAGAATGATCAAATCTGAACCAAGCCAGCCCTCTTACACTTATAGTTCCATTGAAGTAAAATACAAAATAAGGAGAAATCTTGGATTCTTCTACAAGCTCTTTCATGATATTTCCTATTTCCATAGTCTTTTTTCAAACCCAGCCCAGTGTTAAAAAAAAAAAAAAAGAAAAAAGAAAAAAGAAAATTGTAATTTCTAAATTAAATTAAATACAGGGCTTGAGATTTTTTCATTCACTGTCTCAAAGGCGTGTTTTTGAAAACCATATAATCTTTGGAAGAAAGGATCCCATGGTTAGGATGCATTGCAGTTGACATTGATACATACTACGTTTTATGTTAGGTTATTTTTCCTTTTAGGTGCACAGTGCTCCTTTTAGGAACATCGTGTGCCTTCTGGGGCTCCCTGGGAGTGCTCCAGCTAGGATGCTGGGGGGAAATTCCTCAGAAACCTTCTCTGTTTCCCCTCGCACACACATATAGTCTGGACCATCTCCACTCCTCAGTGCCTTTCCCTGGAGCACCCCCATACCTGTCAAACAGACCCATATGGCTTGGCCCTTACATTACAGCTCTGCACCTGTATGCGCGCTATACCTGCCCAGACCTGTTCAGCACCATCGTTGGCCATGCAGCCCTCTGGTTTACAGTGACGTGCCCTCAACATCTCCCCAGCCCACCCCCCGCCACCTGGTCCTGGGCTGCCATCTGCAAACACTTTGGCCTTCTCACAGCCAGTCTTCCTTCACACTTGGGAGGCCACAGCTACAAGCCACGCGTTTCTTGCTTCTGTTAACCCAGAGGAGGAGCAGCCACCTTCCTTCCCAGAAGGAAGAGTGACACCCTTCTCCATATTGTCTGCAAAGCAAAAGGAGAGCACTACAGAGTCTGTTTCTGAAATGAAGGCCTGAGTGGGTCATCCCAGAATGGACTGAGAGACGAGAAAGGTGCTGGCTATGCCAGGGAAGGGATCAACAGGCTGCTGCAGCAATATCAGGAGGGTGGTCATCGGTGAGGCTTTTTACATAAAGGTAGGGGTGTGTAGGTTGCAGGTTGTATGTGGTACAAATGTGCTGATGCCACATGAGTACTAGAAAGGCCTCACATGCTGTTCTGCTGATGTTGTGGGATAGATGTGCCTCATTTGCTGTGCCATGCAGATGTGCCTAAGAGACCTGGAGACCTAACACAGCATGTAAGGGCAGTCCCTGTGCGGGTACCTTGATTCTCAGCATCTCTGCATTCAAGGGTTCTTCCACTAGCTGTTCCCCCCAAGCTGTACTTTACAGTGACCCTTTTCAGCAGGAATATAAAAGGGCCAAGGCTAACATATGCCTGGGGTTAGAAATGGTGGCTCCGTGTCCTGAAGGTTCATTATCATTTCGCCCTGCCCTCTTGCTAACATCAGCCCCCTGAACTACTATGAAGCACTATGATCTCCTGTTGGTGGGTCCTATGCAGCAAAAGCAGTATGTCCTCTCAGATGGCGTTTTCAGCCTCTCTGCTCTCAGCATGCTGGAGAGCTGTTTGATCAACACAAGCTTTGACAGTTGGGCATCATTAATTTTCTACAGCCTACTACTTGAAACTCCTGAAAGGACGGGCTGTCACTGTTCCTCATAGCCTTTGCTGGCCTGAACTGCCTGCTGCGCTGTCCTGCTGCGGCACAGGAGTGCTGCATGCCTCGAGCCACTGCTCTCCTTCCTTGGGCCTGGGATTTAAATTCTATCAGCTCTGTCAGGAAAAAAAAGAACTCTCAATATATAATTATTTCTTTTTAAAGGGTGAGATAAACTATAACGCATTAATGATGGAAGTGATCATATGCAATTCATGCCTAGTGAGTACCCATTTTCTTAAATTAATCCTAATAAGCACTGTTTTCCCCAGCATGTGCTGTTTTAACAGTCATTGTGAAAAGCTGTGCTTCCTAATGTACTATCATAAATGTGATGACACCCTCCTCTTTTAGAAAGCATAATTGATAAAATGTGACAAAGACATGGTTATTGCTTATTCGTAAATGGGATACTTTTAAAAGTATTCTCAGTCTTAGATTGATTGGGTTAAATGACTTGCTGATTAACACATATTAAACCACCATTATCTGGCTCCTGTTAAGATTCAAAATCAGGATTCTCTTTTGCGCAGAGTAAGTAAAAACTGTTCTACTGTTTCAAAGCAGAATATAAACATTGTAACTCAAAGCGAGATGTGTATTTGAATGACAATTCACACATAACTTCTTAAAAAGGAATTTTAATATGTGTGAGATGGAATTAGAGAGACACATCTGATATACTAGTAGATAGATTTGAGTGCTTCCTGGGAGTGTTCAGACATAGCTTCTTTACTGAAATTCCCAAAATAAAACTACTCTGTGACTATTTCTGCTTTTACAGATACCCCATTTTTACTCTATGAACTATCTGCATGGTCTAACTAAAAATACACTTCCTAAGCCTTACCTGAGTCCATTTCCACACACTGACCCATGAACACATTGTTGGAAACCAGAGCCAAGGGCTGTGAAACTGGGACAAATTTTAAAAGTGAACATCATTGCTCTTCTACTTTTCTTTATTCTTTCTTTTGTCTGAGAAACCTCTACTCAGCACGCATTCCAGGATACTGAAATAACTATTTCACAGTTATTTAAAATATGTAGATTTCTATGACTAGGAAAATTAGTGCTAGAATTTTCTTTCTTTGAGCCTGGTTGAAAGCTCATTAAAGTCTTTGCAGCTATTTCACTGAACTTATAATGAGACATTTTATGTCCCTATGAGCTTCACACTAAAACCAGTAGTATTATAATACAAGATCTGCCTGCAAATCCCAAACCTAAGAGAGTATTTCCTGAATGGGATAATGGCAAATGAACTGCTGTTCAAAATAATTCATCTGAGTTTAGGCGGGATGTGATCTGGAAATACTGGATGAACAAGAGAGAAGCAAGAATTTTAATATGGCTTTGATCATTGCACTGAAGATACTTTTTGGCAGATGAGTGGTAATGGATGTGGCCAAGCTGAGGAGCTAGGCGATGCTTCTCCTCAGTTCGCGTAGAGAGGGACCGGCAGGGAGGTTGGAAAGAAAAAAGTTATTGGGTAAGAAAACTTGCACTGTAATAACCCTAGGTTGTAACTTGCTCTTTTCATTTTTGTCAACCTACCATGCCATATACTGATTCTGTACAACCACAAAGTTGCTTATTACCTCTAAGACTGTGTAAAACTACCACAGTTTTATATAGGTTTTTTTCCTCTCCTTTTCAGGATTCAAAGATGTCTGTTTTCATGCCCTGAAGGTATATACTTATCTATACAGTACAATATACTCTAAAAAATCTTTTGTAGTTTTTTAAAGCTTTATCTCTGATGTTAGAAAACTCCACTATATTCATAATTAATTGTCTTGATCAAAACCAAACTCCTTACAATTAAGAAACAAACAGAAGGTATGGCATATCAAACAGACTTCCTGCTGCTGTGATCTTACCTAAACACAAAATAAGCTCCTCAGTACTTCCACATTAATAGTAATAAAGTGCTTTTTTGCTTTCTTTACTTCTTCTTTAAATATGATTATTATGTCTTCCCATACACAAACCTCTGGTGCTTTACAAACAAACAGTAATAAAGATTTATGTAGTTGTTTGTGTCAAACATAAGGACAAGAGGGTGTATGTTCATCCGACTTAATAAAAGAAATCACAATTGCTGACGTAGCAATTGCCTACCAGGCAGAACAGTAGGAAGTTGTGGGGTAAAGAAGGTGGTTTGAAATCCTGCCTGGTATGTTGTTATACTAATACACCGGCAATGACGTTGACAACTGAGTGATGCTGTTCATTTTTCAAGTGCTGCTAAAATATATGGCACCTGTTTCTAAAGGCAAAGGTTTTTGGTGAAGATGTTGTCACTTGGACCTTTGTCCTGAATTCCATCTGGCCAGATGACTTTGAAGTACAGAAATGGTGGGGGTTGGCTGCCAAAACCTTTTCCTTTTTGTGAGGGTGTTGAAATAGCGTTAGGTTGAGGGAGGTGACTTTCCCCATATTGTGCTACCTGTGTCCCTCGCTGGGGAGATGGAGTGTGCCCGAAATTATTATTGTCACTAATTCCTCACATTAACACTGCTCAGGTCTCTAATATATGCTGTACATGTGGGTGTGACTCTAATGCTAGTCACAGAGGTGGGTGTAGGGAGAAGCGGGGTGTGACACAACTAGAAGGACACCAGAACATGGCACTCCACAAGGCTAGTGCAATTTCCTTCTCATCAGTAACACTTTGCCAGCATAGGACAGTCATGGCAAAGGTCAGGCATGTGGTTGATAGTGGTGGGAGCTGGACTCTTTTATGCCCTATCCTCTACAGGGATACGTTAAGGTTACCAGTGTGACACCTGAAACAGAGAACTTGAAATACTATCTCTGTCTTCTGTCAGTGTGTCATTTTGGCACTATAATGTGATCTGAATCATCAGACTGGGTTAAGCAGAGCTTAAGCAGATGATAATTTATACCTATTATATCTAGGTCCTTTCCATCATCTATTGAAGGCCAGTTTATTGCCACAGCTTTCTTCCTCTCCCACTAAATTATAATTCATCAACAGACTCAGGAAGAAATTTGTTGTAGTTTTGTTGCTCATAGCATATTTTCATATATTAATACTTCCTGTGTGTGATGCAAATGGCAGCCCTCCAAGGCAATACATTGTTCTTTTTAAGAAGGTCAGTGCTATAATATACGGTGGTATTTTCCTACACTAATCTGTTTTCTTGGGATCTTTGAATTCTGCGAGACTTGAGCTCAGTAACTCAGACATGAGAAGAGAGATGTCAGATTCTCCTGAAAGCAACAAAGATGTAGGCTTAACTATGATCTTTTTAATGTGGGATGAATTAGAATAATACAAGATAAAAGAATATAAGCGTAAAGACCAAGGTTAATTAATTACTACTGATAATTAATCCAGGATTTGTTAAGTGAAAACGTTTATTATGGTGGTACCTGAGGAGCGGCGAAGAATGGAGCCTCATGTGCCAGGCAGACAGTGCTGCCCCAGCAGCTGCTCCTCTCTGAGCAGTGGCAGATGACAATAACACTCCGTAGTGGTGAGGCCGAAAACAGGAGACAGCTGTGGGAGGCTGGGTACGGAGCTGCTGCCCTCCTGACAAAAGATGTTTTGTAATTGCTAGTGCAGGCCCAGCCAAGGGCAGCAGGTCTGAGCAACAGACAGGGTGCCTACGGACAGAAGCTTCGCAATGGGAAAAGAGAGTGCCAGTTGTCTTTATTATGTAGTGTGGGAAATCTTTTCCTAGCTGGGAGATTTAAAACACTTGTAAGAGCACGACAGTTCTAAAGGCAATGAACAGTGGCAAGCGGTAATATTTCCCTAGGTAGAGTTTCTAAATATCCTTCTTTGCAAAATATTTTATTTCAGGACTAACTTTACCTTGGGATTACTGTTAAGAGAACCATAGGTTTTAATGGTGTATAATTTTACCTGTACATTCTTACTGCCGTCTTATTGTTTTACTGGTGATTCTAAAAGTTTAATTGATACTGCCAAAGATGACTAGAATATCTTGATTTATAGCAGAGACTAAATTTATATTATAAATAAAATACATTTTTTGTTCTGTCTGAAAAATAGACAAGACTAGACAATCCTTTTTAATTAACGTTGACAACTGTATTTCAAAAGAGCCTGTGAAACAAGCAAGCCAACAAAACATGAATCAACAGCTCAAACAACAAAAAAAAAGTTAAGAAAAATAATTTTTCCTCTTTCAATTTTTACAATGTTGAAGTAAATCAAACTGCTCCAATTCATTCTGTTATTAGTTCTTCTAAAATTTCAATGGAAATAATGTCAATTACTGTTTGTTGAAACAACCAGTACATTGAGTTCCTAAATTTGTTGATATTGGTGAAATGCATACTATACCTTTGTAACAAAGGCCAAGAAACTGGAAATATCTCTGTAGGATGAAGAGAAAAACTCTGTGGCAAGTTGAGCAATAACACAGAGATATCCTTCATATCATGTTTCTGGGGCCTTACTTTTGTAGTTATGAGAGTCTAACAGCAAAGACAAGACAAACTTTATAGGTAAAGGTAAGATATTTTATTAAAACAACCATCTTAGCTAAAAAAAAAAAAGCACTATGTCTTAGGTACTCAAAAACTTCTCTACTTTTTCAATTTATAGTAGTGGATTTAATAAAAGACACTACTTTTCCGTATAAACCCCATTTTTGTCTGCAATTCAGACATCAAGAATCATTTAAATTTTGAAAATGTTATGGAAGACACAATTTTCTACCAAAGGCTACTGTATAAAGATGAGATCAAAGTAGTAAATGGAGGGGAAATGGATGGGATAAATGCAATGTATCCATTACTATGAGTGCATTACTATTTTGAAAATCATACAGGCTTAAATTGTTCTACAACTCAAAACTATATAATTTAATCTTTTATCTGTTGTTGTTTTGGTTGCTATATACAGGATAAGCAGAATATTTTGTTATTGAAAGAAATGTGTCAACTGGAAATGAAATTTTCAAAGAATAATGCATATAGTGGCCGTATTTCCATGGTGAAGCTTTTTGCATAGAGTTAATGAAGTGCTTGGGGTCCCAGGGAATAAAAGGTGCTATATAAATGTAAGAAATTATCATTAAAAAGTTCTTCCCTCCAGGCATTTGGGATTTTGCTGTGTGTTACAAGCAGGCATTTGCAATCTTATTTCATTCAAAATGCTTCAGCTTAGACCTTCTCCAACTCTCCCTCTGCAGCTTCAGCTACAAAAATGTTTATATGAAGAAACAGTTTCTAAATTGGTTTCAGTTAATCTGTTTTGCTGCTAACATGAAAGAGTCTGCCTTGGTTTAAGCTTTTTATAAGCATTTTGAAGACCAAGAGGAACTAGGTAGCAACCTTCTCTCGAGAGGTTTTCAAATGCTGTTTTAACCATTATTAGGCCTTGTCTGAATTGGTGGAGAAATAATACAAGACACAGCCAGAATTCCTGGAAACAAAAAGCCAGCTGTGCAATACCTGGCTTAATTTTCAAGAATCATATCATATGGTCACATATCATTACTGGCCACACGTTCTTTCACTGATCTTAGAGTACCTCATTAGTGGCTGGTCCTAAAATTTCTATTTCATGCACACATGCAATCCCAATTTTGTGTCATTTTGTGTATATTTCTCAAGTCGTCTTAATTCAACATGCAACCTTTAAGATCGTCCACTACTTTTCACATACTGTAAGTATAAGTGGCAAAGCTGGTGGAATTAGAAATCAAAATGAGAGTTCTGACACAAGTGGACATAATCTTTTTACTGCACTGCCATTTTGATGAAATGTTGCAGTTATGTGCTCCATGAATTCATGCCAAACGTGGATCTTTCTTTGAATCCACAGATTGTGTGGATCATAAGCATTTTTTAGAGAGTCCACTACTGCTTATGGAATTGGGCCTTTTAGCTCAAGTAGTAAGTTGAGCCATTAAACAAAGTGCTAGATATCTTTAAACTCTTAATAAGATTGTGAGATTTGGCAACGTTAGAACTAAAGTTCAGATTTCCTTATGCTAACCATTTTACTTGTTCAAAAATAGATGTGAAATATAATAAAACACTGCATCTTCTTCTGTAAGTTAATGCTTTTATAAAATTTCGTCTTTTCCTTCAACTATTAATTGCAGAATGGAAGCAAGAATTGCTGTTGCTTAAAAATTATCTGCTAGGGGACAAAATAATTTAAGTGTGATGACCTTAAAATAATTGGGTATAATAAAATATATGATGTTCAGCAAGAAGCATAGGGGTACTATTAGTATTTGCTTTTCATGTTTTTATTGTTTGTATTTTGGTTAGCATGGAGCACATATGACGAAGAATCTTAGAAGAAATCTCTGGATTGCCTGAGATGATAATGTTTGTTGTGTTTAAGAGCAGTGGAAAACTGTCCATACGTGCTCCAAAATATCAGAACTTGATTTTATAAATCTACCTTTTCAGAAAACAAGCTTAATTCTCAGAAGAATAACATTAGCACTCATTAGGGGACTGAGTACTTTAGGGTACTGTTAATGAAATTCATAGCCTTTTGCCTGTGGGCTATCAGTTTGAATTCAGTCTAACTCAGTGAAGATTAAAAATTGGCCTATTTAATGGCCTTTTAGTCATCTCTAATGAGACGAGTTTGGTGGGTCTCAGTCCCATAACATAAACCATTTACACTGCCTTCTCCTAACTGGCAAGCTCCAGAGAAACCCAAAAATTTAATGGATTCTGGGGAAAATTAATCTCTGGTACTATGAAAAAAACAAAGAAAAGCAAAAGCCTTGATTCACACTAGTTACATGAGCACTAACAAACACATTATTTTTAAATGTGGAATTTATAGTGATATATGAAGTTTATGAATTAGTAAATTAGCTGAGCATGTGACATATGTTGCCACACAGCTATACAGAATGTAACATGACAAAGACTCCCAAAGGGGATATCTACGCCTGTGCATAAGATCACACCAACACATTAAATGCTTAAATGTCTCTGGAATTCATTTCTATCAGAAAAAAATAGGATCAGAACAGGTATCTGGATAGCAACTTACAGAAAATGATGCTGAGAACAATGATTGCCTAGTCTGCCTCCGCTACTTCACAGCAGAGTCAAATGCTTCTTATTTTTTCTTATGGATATTTAACTTGGTCTTAAAAAATATTAATGAAGTTTCCAGAACCCTCTAGAGAATATATGCCAGTTTTATTTATCCATATCATAGTAAAACTTTTCCTAATGTCTAACCTAAATTTCTTTCATGCAGTTTGAAACTGTTAATTTTTGCCCTCTCTGCAGTGGATTTAGTGAACAATGTATTTTTCTCCCCATAGCCTCTTCTTCTCTAGACTAAATAATCTCAAGCATCCTATTTTCAATTAGGGTCACGTCTTTTAAAAATTTTGACTTTTGTTTTTTTGCTCTTCCCTGTACTCCCTTCTATTGGACTTGTTTGAAAGATTTTTTTTCTTGAAATGCAGAGCCCAAATCTGAACACAGTATTACAGCTGAGGCTTTATTCATTGAATATGAGGCTTTACTCCTTGAATATGAGAATTTCTTCGTATGGCCTAGATGTGACAGTTCTGTTTACACATCTCTCTGTACTGCAGCTTTTTTCACAAAGGTGTGACATTGTTGACGCATGTTCCGTTTGTGATCTACTCTGATCGCCAGCCCCTTTTCTGAAGACCTGATGTTTATTCATCTGTTCCCAGTCTTGTAATTCTGCAATTGTTATTTTCCTACTTAAATGTTGAAGTTGGCACTTGTATTTATTCAATTGCATCCTATTTCTGCAACCAGTTTGTCAAGAACATTTTGAATTCTTTTCTTGTCCTGCAACATGCTTCCAGCTCTGCCAGTTTGGCATTGTTGGCAAATCCAATCAAAGTAAACGGCACTCTGTCATTCACATAATTAGACTTGGTACCAAACTCAGGACACACCCACCTCCAAGGAACCATATTTGCTATATCCTGCTATTTTTCACAATGAAGCATTGCTGATGTAATTTTGCACCACTGCAGAATCACTTCATTATGATATGTCTTTTCTTGCTCAATTAAGAGTTCTCTGAGACGGTGTCAAAAACCTTCCTTACGTCAAGCCATAACAGATATATCACTACTCCCATCCAAGGCCCGTTATACTGTCACAGCATGGGATGAGTTTGGCTTGATATGATTTTCTCGACAAATGCATGTTGGCTGTAGCTTATCACTTCATTAGCTAGCATGTACTTAAAGATATGTGATTATTTGCTTCAATACTTTTCTGGGAATAGAGGCTGGAATGATTGACAGTTCTTGGTTCTACCTATTTCCCCCGTTTGAATTATATGTGCTGTGTTTTTCCTTTTCCTCTCTCCTGAAGTCTCAGTTGTCTTCGTGAGCTCGCAGTGATGACTGCTCACACCTCTAACGTTGCCTTAATCAACTTCTCACTCTAGTGTGAAATCCTCCGGGCCTAGCAAATCTGAAGAAAAAAAATGTAATTTATCAAAGCAGTCTCTACTTCACGCATTTACTATTCTCCCCCGAATCCCTGCCCTTTTGAATCGGGGTTTGCCATCAGAAGCATTACTCCGAAATAAAAATGGCACCGAATGCTTCTACTTTCTCGGTGCCACCTCATAGCTTCCCGCTCCGCCAATGGACTGACAATCCCCAGGTCGTCTCCGCTCTCCTCTCGTCGCTTCTCTGCTCTCAGGTTTCCTGTTCCCCTCTCGCATCGTTCGCCAGCCGCGGCTCGTCGCAGGAGCCTGCCTCTCTCACCGGCACGGCGGGCGCCTCCGTACAGCTCCTGCAGCACTTGACCTACTTTTCCACTTTCTGTGGGAAAGGCACCGCCAAGCAACTGACGCTCCGACTTCCCGCTCCCGAGCGCGCTGCGCGGCTTGGCGCAGGTGAGGGGAGGCCGCGCCGGGCGGGCGGCAGCCGCGCTGGCAGCCTGCCTTCTGAAGAAAGGTCTTTAAGGAAACCGTCCTCCTGCCTGCGGGAGGCATTTCCTTCTCGCCCGCAGAGCCCTGCCGGGCGCGACCGGCTGCGGGCCGGCCTGCGGGGCCGGGGCTGCGGCCCGCCCTGTGGCAGCCACGCGCGGCGATAACGGTCGCACACCTGCCACGGGCGGGAAGGGGGGCGCGCGCCCCTCCAGCCGAGCGGCTCGCTGCGGGAGGGGGCTGGGGAGCGCCGGCGCGGGAAGGCCGCACGCATGCGCGCTCCGCCCCGGGACGCCTGTGCGCGTGCGGCTATGTGTGTGCGTGTGCGCGCGGAGTGGCGGGGGGTCGGGAAGCTTGCGCGATGACGTCATGACGCCGTGCGCAGGACGTAACCTCGCGTGACGCACACCCCGGCGAGCCCGTGAGTTTCCCGTTATGCTTTTTTTTTTTTTTTTTTTTTTTTTTTTTTTTTTTTTTTAATGCCCTCCTCCCCGCCCCCCGCTGGCAGCCGGGAGGGGAGGGGGCGCGCGCCGCTCCGCGCGGCGCCGCGTGGGGCGGGGGCGGCGCGGGCTGAGGCGGGCGCGGCGAGCCGGCCGCCCTAGCGGCGGTTGGCGGGGAGGGCGGCTCTGCCTCCATCCTGCCGCATCGGGGAACATGGCGGCCGCCTCCGACCTGGTGCCGCACCGCGACTCGGCCGCAGCCGCCCGCGCCGCGGTAAGTGGCTGGGCCGAGGCGGCGGCGACGGCGCGGCGGAGAGAGGGCGGGCGAGGCGCTCCCCTCCCCGGCCCTCCTCGTCGCCTCTCTCCGTCCTCGCCGTCGCCCCTCGCCCCCTCCCCGAGCCGGCGAGCGGCCTCCCCGGTGCCCCGGCCGGGCCGGACACAAAGGGCTGTGCCGAGGAGGGTTTTGTTCGGTCACATGCAGCGGCGCAGCCAGTGAGAGCGGAGCGGGGAGGGGGGAGCGGGGCCGCCGCCATTGCCAGGCGCGGAGGAGCTGGGCAGCCCGGTGCCGCCGCGGCGGGGCCTAGGGCGCGGGGAGAGCCGCCCGGGGCCGGGCCGCCAGCAGCGCGGGGCTGCGGGGAGCCAGGTAATGCCCCGCGCGGCGCCGCCGCGGCCGGCAGGGGCGGCCGGGGCAGGAGGATGCCGTCGCTCGCGGGTGGCCGGGGTCACCCTGGGGGGCTCCGGCAGGCGTCGGTCCCCTCCCGCCGTCTGCCCCGTCGTGCCAGGGCGGCGCGGCGGGTCGTGCTGGGCGGACCGGCGCTCGGCTTCTCGCCGCTTCGCTGCCGCTCGCCTCCTTAGTGCCGGTCGCCACACATGCTGCCCACCTGGGCTGACGGTCAGCCCGGGAAGGGCTGCCTGCTGCTGTCCTGGGGCAGGGGTAACGTGCCATCCCCGCCCTCCTCTTCGTTCCCTTCCTTCTTGGCACGAAGCAGGGCGGCTCTGAAATGCACGGTGTTGTTACAAAGGGCTGGCAAGTTCCTGGCCCGCCGTGGGACTGGCCGGTGTGCCCTGTGTACCGAGGGCAGCGCCGCTGTCTGCAGTGCGCGGGGCTCCTGGAGCCGAGGTAGTTTACAGCAGCGAAGGAAAAGTTAACAGTTGAGGTATCAAAGTCGTGTGTTCGGGCTCCCAGCTGCTTCAGGGTCTGGCGGTTTCTCTGACAAAGTTTGTGTTCTATCAGGTTGCAGTGATGAGCATCATCTTGACCAATGTAATTTATCTGAAATCTGGAAAGTTTTCTTTTTTCTTATGGCTTATATGTAACCTTTAGTCTATTGGAAGTACTTCTGTTGGGGTAGTGTGAGCTATAAACTGACAAGTCACGGTGGTAATGAAAAACAAGCATGGTGTATCAAAATAGGTTCCCATCAGTGTTGTACAACTCTGGCCCTTTAAGCAAAATCTCATTTGCAGTGATATTCTGATTCCTGCCCCCCCTTCTAGCACATAATTTAATTAGGAAGATTGTGTCATGGAACTTAGCTTTCAGACGCATATGGGGAATGAATGTGCACCAGATTTTAGAGTAAGAAGCCATTTCATGTTGTATAGATTAATGAATTAACACATGGGACAAACACTCTTAAGAGGCTGATAAGCATCTCTGGAATTTCACCACAGAATTGTACCTTTTACTGAGAAGTTTGTGCAATACATTATTTTTTTAATACAAGTTGCAAAATAATTTTTTTATTCAAACTGTAAAACAAACCTCTAAAGAGAAGATTCTTCACAGTTAAGAGTGAAGTGCTTCAGAGTTTTGGTAACTTAACGTGATTCTTCTGTGTAGAATTCTTTACTACCTGACTTGTGCAAGACAGGTGATTTGAGGGCAGAATAAATGGACTGATCAGACAATGCAAAATAGATCTGGAGAAGCTTTTAGTGGGTCACTTAGATGCAGAGAAAATGCAGCAATTTTCTTGTTGGAGAGGAGATTAAGTAGAGTGCATGGAGGAGCAGTGCAGTGTGACAATCCTGTTACACTGACTTATAATCAAAGCTGATGTTGCAAACCTGTCTAATGTAACTGCAGAGGGATGTGGTGCAGAGTTATACAAGAATTGCAACCAGAATTGAAATTAATAATTTTCAAAATATTGTCTTAAAATAGTTTTTTCTGATGTCTAGCATTCATTCAAATTGAATTTTTTAATTTAAAAAAAAATTACCCAAGGAACAGGAGTTTTGCAGAGGAAAAAAAAAGTTATTGTTAATGTCACCAAAGAAACTTTTCTTTTGTTTTCTCTAATCTGTGTGGTATTTTTTATATTAAAAAAATCCTTAGCAAATATTGTAACAAAATCAGTGCAAAGCTGTACTGCTCTGACTTTTTTTTTTTTTTGAAGTTTCATGAAGTCCAGCATCTAGTTTATATTGAGTAGCACTAGAAGGAATACGCTTAGGAAAATGTGTATGGAAGTTCTTGAGTGGATGCCAAAAGAAAATACTAGTCTTGAAATCTCAACAGGTGACCTGGCTAGTAGGAGGAAAAGGCACTGATCACATAGAGCATCCTTGTGAGGTTATTTAGTACAGCACAATTGATTGAAATAGGAGCATCAGCAACTGAATAAACAGGATGTTCAACAATAGTGGCAATGCCTTCCACTTTAAAATAACAGTGTAGGCTGAATTTCACTATGGACACGGAATTCAAGGGTTGTCAGTGGAATTTCTTGTGGAATAGTTTGTGCTTATACTTGCAAGTATTAGCAGAACCTACTAGCATGTATACTTTCTTTTTTATTCAAGTTTTATTCAATGACTTTTGAAGTCATTTCTGGAGAAAACGGAACTGAAAAGGGAATAAAATTCTCCATGGTAATAAAGCACACATGTGCTCACACACAGTTACTCATTTCAAACACTTTCAGACTTTTTACCAGCTTGCAAAAGATCCGGGAACTTAAAACTGGAAAAAATACAGAATAGTTTTGTCACTTGCTGTGCAGTTTCACCTGAAATTGGTTTGAATTAAAGGTCTTTGAACAGTTGCTGATTGGCTGTGTGTGTTTGGCTGGTCAATAACTCACTTTCCTCATGTTTTTACATTTTCAAACAACTTTTTGTCTTTAACAAAGTTCAGTTGATGCGGCTAATAGAGGACTGCCTTAAGACACTTGTTTTATTCCCTCTATTATTTTAATACCAAATGCACTACTCTAATGTTACAGTTATTTTAAGCCAAATTGAATTAGTTCCCTCTGCTCTGGATTGTGACTATACTGTATTATGTATTCAGAGATTGGGAGGAAAATCATTTAATAAAATTAGGTTATATCTGCACAATGTTGCACTCACTTAAGTTGACTTTGAAACTGGTTTAAGTTGGCATAGCCTCCAAAGCCTGATTCCTTCAGGTGAAACTAGTATCCATGCAACTTCAGAGTGTAAAGAAATCCCTGGTGAAATAAACCAAAACAAGTCTGTCTTCTCTAAAAATACGTTTATGCATCTTCTTGAGCAGTCTATATATAAGCTGATTTTTGATAATTAACATTTTTCCTTGCTGCTTTTTTTTCAATGTAGATGCAAACTTCATATAGCTACTGGAAAAAGAGCTTAAGTTACCCAAGGAAATTGAGAATGTTGGTCATTCTGGCTGATATGCATAAAGATACTACTGGGCAGTCTGGGTTAAAGGGTTTAATGTAGTTTGTAGTGTCATGAAAAAATACCCTTTTGATGCTTAATTTTTTTTAAAAAAAAAAAAAGCACACACAAGTTCATGCCCGTATACATTGTGTCCCTTAAATCAAAATTTGTGTCAGTTAATAGGAACCGTTCACACAAGCAGTGATGGTAGAAAAGCCATGCCCATGTTGTTCGCAGAACTGTAGAAAGGCTTCTCTTTGATAGACAGGGGTGTGAAATGGTCACTCTGACTTCCCCGGTTATGTAAAAACAGACACAGTGCATATCTACAGTGCAGTAATACTGTAATACTGCGAGATGTAATTTGATGCTCAAATCACAGCTGTGTGTCAAGAAAGACCATGTAATGAGTTTGCATAAACTTCTAATGTGTGTGTTTTCAAAAAATTTAAAAGAGCATGATAGTTACAGGATCAGTCACGTTACCTAGTATGTGATGCAGTGTCATGTAATGAGTATTTCATCTTGGTACAAAGTCTACCCCGAATTCTATGGTATTTACTCATCAGTGGTGTTGCTTCATTGAAGGAGAGCAAGCTTTTTAAAATTTAAAAGTAAGGAAATAAAATAATCTAAATAAAAATCAGTATCCGGTTGTGCTGCATTTCTGACACTGTTCAACTGTACACAGCAGCTGTTATGTTGATAAAATGTTGCAGCAACGCCCTTACATTGCCAATGAGGTTAAAGGGGGGGAGGACAGTGGCCTAACAGTGAGTATGCAGTTTTTGGTTTTGGTTACACTAAATATTAACTGACTTAATATTTCTGAGCAAACTTGGTAATACAGAGAACTCTCACTTAAGTAGATGTAATTGCAATACTCTTGGGGAATTGCTTGGTTTCAGATGTGACTAAATCCAGCTACTGGAAATGGTAAATCTCTAGTTGACATTTATTGATTGATACTGAGTGCTTAATCTTACATATAATCGACTAGTTGAAGGATGATGGGATATTTAGTAATTCAGTATTTCTTGAAACTTAATCCAGAGGATGCAAAGTTTGTTCTCAAATCAGAATAAAGGTCAGATTGCTGGTCTTTGGAATATTTCAGGCCTATTGTTAGTGTGTAGTTAACTATTTTCAGTATGTTTAACATTGCAAATTAGATACTTACTGTACTTATAAAAGCTTTGGAGTTTTGAAGACTGTTCGGAGTATACTCTTACTGTTTTCTGAGTGAAAATAAAAAGGTAGAAGTTGCAGTCTGAGATATTTGCAATCAGATTTTTTTTTTAATAAAGGGACATTATTTTGAATGATTATTTTTTTTGCTTGCCTTAAATGAGTACCTGATAATGTTATAGTCTTCACAAAGCAGCTGAAGAGGGGGAAAGGATGCATCTGGGGAAACAGGATGGAAGGAATTACAGGTGCCTTATTGATTTGTCCAGTTGCAGCTGAAGACAGGGATCGAGATCATTGTAACTTCCCTGTTTTCTGGGCCAACTGTTAGCACTCCCTTGTAAAAATACTTTCCACAACAAAGTGGTAGAACACGAGCAAAACAAGGTGCAAGGTATATATCTTGTATAATTTACCTTTATTTACAGGCTTTTACCTGATGCGTCCTTTTTTAGTTTGAGTGAAAGAAATGAGGAATTCCTTACCAAATGTAATCATTGTAATGTTGAAAAGTAGTAATGAATCCCTTTTGCCTGCCTCTTCGCAGAACAATAATTTGGTGCGTTGATAGCATGAGTTGTGCTTTATCCCATCTACCTTCCCAATTTGGATCTTTGATGGGGACAGGGATCGGTTTTTCCACCCAAGATTTCTTTTCAGCAAGAGGTCAGGGGTCTGCTTTTGGAAAACTTACTTATGTCTGCTTCTAAAGCATGGCAGCTCTGAAACTGCTCCTTGCTGCTGCTGGTAGGAAGTGGTAGGTGTCTGTTTCTTGTCTGGCTCCAGTCAGTAGGGTGATGGGTGGTGGTTATGGTTTGGGTTTTTTTGGTTTGGTTTTTTGTTTTGTTTTGCTGTTCTTCATAGAGTGTTCTGGTTGGTAGGTTGCCTTTTTCTTTTTTTTTTTTTTTTTTTAAACTTCGGTTTTTGTCTTCTTGAGTGGCTGTCCTCTGAATATTTCTGCTGTTTGCTTCTGATTCCACTCAGCTCTCCTAGGAGATCTATTTGACACAATTTTTGACAACTGCTTTTTGAAAAAGCCCTTAATGTTTGTAATGTTTGTTGCTGATATCTTTCTTCATCTTCAAATGTAGGCACATACGACAGTTTTGTGGCTGTAGAATTTCAAAAACTATCTCTAATATTAACTTAATTTTCCAAATTTACCTTTTTCAGTCAGAACAGGTAGGAACTTCATAGAATTTATATCCTAAAATTAGGCTTCCAACCACTAAAACAGTGATTGTAGGTTATTGAAGTGTTTATTGTATTTATGATTATTTTGTTTGCAAAGAAACTCTGTATTCTTACACGTGTTCTTAGGAACCTTCACCAAAGACACTAGATTCTGTGTTCCCCTGTGGTAATTGGTGGGGAGGAGAGAGAAGGGAGTATTTTTTCCAAAAGTTTTTTTTTGTTGTCACTATAAGTTGGCTTGGTATTAGAAACGGTATTTTCAACAGAGGACAGCCTTTGCCTGAAAAGTTCCAATGTAAATAACTTTTTTTCTTCACACAGAAGTGCTGCTTTTTGTTGTTTTAATACCGTAGCTGTTATGAGTATATCTTCTGTGAGAAGGTCTTGATTGTATGTGCTATCACAGGGAGTGGGAAGTGACAGTTCTGCAGCTGGCTTCTCCCAGCTCTCTCCCACAGTGAAATGGGTACTCTATCCTCTTCTGCTTCCTTTTTTTAAATATATATATTGACATGGGTGAAATCACCTAATCTTTTCTGTTCTTGAGCAACACTTAAAAACTGAGAACCTGTGGCATGTAATGAAAATAACTGCATTGTATAGAAATTATAATGAATGTTACAACTCTGAGGTTACTTCAAAAATGGTTTTTCATTTTCTGGGAAGTTGAGAACAAAATACCAGTTAGTGCCCCCTACTCAGGTACTTATGAACAAAAAAAAAAAATGTTATGGCAGTTTTCTTCTGGGGAAAAAGGGGGAAGATAAGTTGGGGAGGACATGTGATGGTGAATTAACCTAGATAAGCTGCGATGAAAAAATTCAGAGGCTTTGCAGCAATTACAGAATGGGAAGGAGTAGAGTTTCCATGTCTGGTACGCAAACTGAACTGAAATGCTGATGAAACTGAGGTGGAAAGGTTGCTTGTGTGGTACATAAACCAAAGACGACTGTAGATACTGTCTGTTGTATATTCTTTCTACATCTTTGTTTTGTAGAAACCTCTGAAGGTTTGTTTTGTCTGACTTGTTTTCTTGTAAGTGCTTTGGGATAGCGATTGTCTTTTTCTGTGTCCTTATAAAGCCTTGAATGTGTTGGACGATAGTAACACGTGTTGTGATGAGAAGTGGTAGACTTGCTGATTAGCTGCTTTAGCATGGATTCTCACAGACCTTTCCTTTTGATAGTGTTTTGAAGTAAGGTAGGTAAATCACTAGTTTTTGGTGCCATGTTTCTGTAAACGACAAGCCCTTGTTCCCAGACTTTCTAGGTGGTGAGACTTACTGGCTAAGTTCACCGTGATTCTCACTGCTATACATGTGGCAGAAAGTGCTGGTGGATGAGAGAGAGGTCCAAGTTCCTTTCCTGGCGTGTGTGAGGTTTGGAGAGGAAGAGGAACAGCTTGTCCAGAGAAAAATTGTTACCCAGGTCTACCTCTCTACTATGATTGTAAGACTGCTGTTGCTTTTCACAATTTTACCAGCAGTAATGTGCATTTACAGGCATAACGTGTTTCTGCACAAGGGAGAGAACCAAAAATAGAAATGATACTTGGGACAAACCATTCAGGTTTCTATATGAGTGAAGTGTCACACAATTTCTAAAAATATTATACAGGTACTATGATATTTTATTTTTAGAAATGTCTTTTAGGCACTAAAAACAACAATTTGGGAATTTGCTTTCCATTTTTCAGTCCAGGTGAAGTTCTAGCAGAGGCAAGCAGAGAAGGTGATGTGCAAGAGGTATTCTAGCAAGGATTTATGTCAAAAACAAACAAACAACAAAATTGCAATGTTATAGTTGGAGGGTTTTTTTTTGTAATCATTGCAGGAGTTTTGTGTGTGTGTGTGCACACAGTTTATGTGTGTTCCTTTGCCTATCTATCCAGATAGATCTTTGTAAATATTTATATAGAGACAAAGAATTAAAATCTTTTTTATTGTTTTCCAATGTAAGAGTATTGTGTTATGGAACAAGATACAAAGTTCTAAATTAAGGCTATATTTAGGGTAATGTACTGACATTTAGTAAATTTGTGAAGACATCCAGGTTTTGTAGTCCCTTCAGAAGTCCCGCAATGTCCATTAAGGAATTAGAGAGGTGGGTTTATACTTTTGCATAAATAGTATTGCCGTATCCCAGCAGAACATTTTTTCATGTCATTTGGAACGTTAATGGTGAGTTGGTTTTTTTTGTCTGTTAAGCCATTTAGAAAAGATTGGGTTTGTTTGACTTGTGCAAAATGATCATTTTGATGTTTAGGATGTTGGGTGCTGTTTTAAATGAAGTTCTATTTAATGTATTTCAAATTGCTTGGCTTTAGGTCCACCTAGTAAGCTGGTCCTGAAGCATGCTGATGCATACTATTTTCAAAGGATGTAAATATAAAGGAGGGAGGATTAATTAGTGATCCCTTGTGTTGTGGTTTCCATGATCTTCTTAAAACAAAGCCACCTTCCAACTTAGTAATATTAATACTAGGACCCAAGGTGATTTTGTTCAAAGTAATCTCTCTGTGACTTCATTTTCATTCCGCCAAACAGTTCTACCTTAACTTTTCTTTCATTTTTTTAAATCATCTTCTGGGATGCCATTTTCAGCCAGAGAAAGTGCACTGGTTTTTACATTCTTGAGGCTTTCCTTTTTCTTCATGTTCTCTGCTGTAGATTCATGAGCATTTCTTCCTGACCTTAAAGGAGATTTTAGCATTCAGAAATGAAAACCAAAGCTGTACAATGTTAATCAACAGCTTATTTGAAAGAACACAAAAATATTAAAGTGTTACTTTTTGTTAACAATACCTTTCTATTCAGAGTTTACACTTTGTTTTTAATAGGACAACCCTGTTAGTGTAAAAAACCTGACCAAACAAAAAACCACCCCAAAACCACGTCGCCTTTTCTTCAGTACAAATCTGAGTGTTTTATGACTGCCTATACCTCATAAAAATTAAAGATGCAAATATCACATTCTTTTCCTCTAAATATTGTAAATTCCCAGCAGTTTTCTGATAAGCTTACATATAGTTAAGGAATAGGTTTGGTTAGGGTATTCTGAGGCCTAATTTTGGAGAAATTGGCCTGTTCTGTGCTATAACTTCCTTTGTTCTCTGAATTTTCTTTAGTTTTGTGAATCTGGGGATAAAGACAAATTATTTCTTAAATTAAATTTGTAGTAATACCTTATGTATTTCTGTACTTTTAACAGAGTTCTGGAGAGTAGTTCATGGCTCTTATTTTCTCTGAAGCTGTTTAAAGTTGATTAAGTAGGAATTGAGTAAGTTCTGAGCATTTTTATCAGAATTGCTCTAATTAAGTATGCTTCTATATGTTGTCCATGAACTTAAGGAGAAGTTCCTCTTTCTCCTTTAATCCATTTAAATGAGAAGATTTCACATTCGTGGATATTCTGTAAGCATTTAGTGTTGATTATAGTTTCTTCAATGTTCCAGCTGAAAGCAAACATGAAATACTGGAGCTAACCTTGAAAATTTAACTTGTATGTTTACAAAATTCCCAGTAATGAGCTAAGATAGTAGCTCTGGGGCCAGTCAGCGGGCAAATAGTCAACCCTATTTAAGGGCCTAAAAGTAGGCACAGAACCTCTATTGACTTAGGTGACTAAGTTTTTGGGACATGTTAGTCAATATCTATGTGAATTTATGAAGCCTTTGCAGGAGGTATTCTGGTGGTTGTTTTGTTTTAACTGCGGGTATCCAAGACAATGGCAAAGTTTCCTTTATCCTAGGTGCTCACTTTCATTTGTTTTAGGAAGCTTTGTTGTTAGTGCAAATAACATAAGCTGTTTACTTGCTAGAAGAAAATATTTCTGTCTCAGGGTTATGTGCTTTTTAAGGTGCGAGGGAGACATGGGAAACATACAGGTTTCTTTGCCTCAGTTAAAAAATTGTCATTTGTGTCTATATTCTGAAATGGAGTCATTATGTGAATGGCTTGTGCCAACTGCATGTATATTTATTTTATACTCTTGATTTTATACAACCTTAGCCCATGCAGATCCAGTTCTTTTGCACTATCCCTGTAATCCAATGTAAGGCATATGAAACAGGCTTAGAGTTATGTCTTATCTCTTCTGTTTCTTGGGCTACTTTTGAAAGTTTGGTTGGGAAATCTTTTTTGGTCAGGAAAATTGACAAATCAGGTGTATACTTTTTTAGTCCCAACCAGATTAGGTGCCAAAGGACAGCCAATGGGCTGAGTATGCACAGGTGAGGATAACCAACGTGGCATGCTTTTTGCTGTTGTCTTTTATGAAAATCTTACAACTTCTTGGGGGGTGTACCGGAAGGATGCTTTCCTGTAGCCACAACAGGGGTATTCACTGCTGTAATTCATCATATGATGGAGACATTGGCACTTTTATCATGAGATCAGTATTTCATATGTGTAGCAGTGTATGTCACATGACCAAAATGGTGGCGATGAAGTAGCCAAACACATGTGATGTAATGGGTTTTCTGTTTTGTGGTGTGGCAGGTATGTTGTGATCCTTAAATATGTTTGTTAGAACCTGTATGCCTTGCCTCAGTTTATTGATTGTGTGCCATTATAGCTAGCTAGTGGAAACTAGGCTGGAAGATACCTATTTGCAGATGTGACAAGGCAGTAAAATACACTATACTTCACTATGTGTATGCAAATGAATGGGGGTAAGTCTTTGCATGAAACACTGCATGCTTACACCTGAAATCCCAGATATCTTATTACTAAAAAAATACATGTTGGAAGGACTGTGTTTGTCCGTTGGCTGTCACGTGTTTGGAAGAATTAATTCAAATAGTAAAAGAATCAAAGAGAGAAAGCTTTTGTCCGATTGATGTAGCAAAAGGAAGTGAACGGTGGAACAAAGTCCACAAGCATTTAAAGGATTCAAGTTTGAAAAGAGGAGGATTAATGAAGCCCTAACCTTGAAGTGAAGCCTGCCTAGGATCTGCTATACCTTCTTGCAATCTGGCATGGAGACTCCACAGAAGTTTATTAAACAGTGTAGAAATTAGGCTTCAAGGTGCTGCATAACTTGGGTAGAGAGATCTTGGGATACATCTTGACAATACCTGCTTCATAGCAAAATGCTTTTCATAGACTAATTTTTGAGCAAAGGCTTAGTAACTTTACAAAACACTTGGAAATTATACTATAGGAAACAGTCCTGTATGGTGATTAATTAAATGTGTTAGTAATAAAACCTATGGACACTGTCTGATTGAACACAGGGCCCATGAATAGGAGCTTGCTAGTGAGACATGGATGTTGTGTCAGAGCTGATCTGTGGTTGTGGTGCTGGTGATGTGTGGCTGGTACGATGGAGTGTTCAAAATGGTAACTGGTGGTCTCGAACTACATTTCAAAGAGGTGTATGGAGGTATTTGCCCCAGTGTGCTTGCCAGGTGTGATAGTATAACCTGGGTTGTAAGATGTGGGTTGTTCCTATTTAAAAAAAAAAAAAAAAAAAAAAAAAAAGACCTGATGCAGCTATCTAGCATAAAGATCTAAAAATAAAACACAATTGGTTTAATTATGTCACATTGCTACAGCTTATCCTATTTATGTAGGTGATAGACAATGTTGGAAGCATAAAGTGCCACCAAACCAAGAGTGAACACTGAGTAGCTCAGTGAGGAGTGGATTTTTACTTATTTTAAAAACCATTTTCAATAGCTATTAAGGTGATAGCGTTGACAGCGTAGTCTTAACTTTACTCCTTCACCAAAACCAATCCTCTGTCATCAAAAAGCAGGCTCCTGCAAAATGAAGGAAAGGCTTTACATTACTGGTTATTTATACGTGACTCCCCAAAGTGATCTTTCATAGATTATAAGTAATAGCATGTATACGAAACCAATTAGAAAGCAAAGTATTTTGTAGCTTCACTTCAAATGTGATAAGCAGTAGTTGAATCCTATTGTATAAAATATATGTATATTTTATTTGGGCAAAACTATTGCAGGAAGAATGCCGGTACTGGAATTTATATTTTTAAGTGATTATTTTATACGGTTATTTTCTTCGTACTGGAACATTTGTTGTAGTGACAGCTTAGTCCTCTGATAAGCACGCTAATACTCCGGAGTGTCTACTCTGTCCTCTGCTGGAGATTACTGTCATAGGGATATCAGAATAAAATCGCAGCCACACCAATTCAGAGTTCAGCATAAACCTACCTTCATTTTAAGCTTAAGCCCCTACATATGAGCTATTTGTTACTAGTTTGTAAGCACAGGTTTACAGATACTTATGGAAGTCTAAGTGTGCATGAAATCTCTAGGAAATTTTTGTTGGATTTTACATTTTCACATGCATAGAAAATATACTTTCTCTGAGGCTGTGAACAGGAGATTCCCTTTCCTACCGTGGTCTACAGGAATTGTCAGAAATGCTGTCTAGGCAGACAACAGCAGGCATTAGAGCTCGTGATCCCAGCATAGCTACCCGTTCAACTGAAACAAACTTGTGAGGAACTGAGTTTGGACTTAGGATCCTGTTTTGTAGGGGATACTTATGCACTAATACCAGTTAGCTATTTCCTCCCAGTGCTCTTAAGAATGGTTATGTATTTCACTTTCTTATTAGTGCCCTCCCACCACTGCTTTCTTTCACTGTCATGAAACTGTCAAGAAAGGGAGATTTTTTTAAATAAAGAAGTGAAAATAGTATCATTTATCACTAATTTTGAGCTGTAGGATTTTAGGTTCAATCTTTTTTAAAAACTGCATTGAAGTCTTAAGAAAGCCAGGAAAGTATTTTAGGTGTTGTCATTTTTAAGACTGCAGAAATGTAGGGGAGTTGGAAATGAATGTGTACGCTAGTTTTGTCTTAAAATGGTTTTCTAAATACAGAAAATTCAGAGAGATGTCAGTCTACTAAGAAATTGGTTTTGGCTACAGCCAAAATTTTGTAATTGCTTTGATTTTGTAATCTGTGACCTGAGAAGGGGTTTTCTGTGGCTGCTCTCAGTGTAATGACTGAGGCTTTAAGCCTGCTACCTGGTCATCTTGTCTTGAGCTGTGTTCTTAGAGCCTGCAGGTTAAAATAATGAATTGCATCGCTGTTCTTCTTTTCCAGTGTCCTGCAAACTGTTTAGTCTCCTAATTGTAGACTTTTTTTTAAAAAGTGGACTGCCATACTGTTGTATTTTCATTAGCGTAAACTGAAATTGTGTCGAATCCAGCATTAGAGAATACTGTTAGGTAAGTACATCACACTGAAGAAGACAGTCTAGAGGGAGGTGTCTGAAATATGTAGCCAGAGAGAAAACTGCTGAGCAGTTTGCCGCCTTTGGGTTTAAACAGAGATTGCAGTAAGGACTGTTGGCTTTGGAACAGTGTTAAAGCTGAAAAGAAAATGGCTACCAGAAATCATTGTTGCTACAGTAACAACATGGCTTGACTATTAATGTGCTGCTTTAACTACTATTAGAAATGTTGTGTGAGATACTGCTTCTAGGTAAAAGTGTCCTTAATGGGAACAGAGATTTAAATCTATTTAGATATTAATGGATATCATCAGGCTTCTTGTTTTAGAATACCAATCTATTTATTGGAAAAACTAATTTTTAGTAAATATTTTTAAAACCTAATTACTGGTTTTTCTACCCAAAAAAATTGCTTAATGATTTTAAATTGTATTAATAAACATAATGTCCTTATAAAACAACTTGCAGAAAAAAAAACAGTACAGAGTGATCTCTTATGGTAATAATTAAAAAAAACCCAAACCCTGATACTATTTCACAAAGTATGTGGTATCTGGTAACATAATTCTGGCTTTCAGAAATTAAGCCCTTAATGGTTTTTTTCATACAGCAAAGCTTTTGTTTAACATATTTTTATATTTTGAGTTCAAAATAAAAAAAATACGGCCAACCTAAGTCCTGTTTGAAGATTTATAAATAAGGATCAGATTCTAGAGTAGAATCTACTCAGGGATCTGCATTGTATTTTATTTCATAAGGACGTAAGTGTATGTTTTGTGGAGTAAACTTTTTGCATTTTTTTTTTTATTAATAGGGAAGAGTGCAGTTATGTTCAAGAATTTCAGAGGTGTGTAATGCAGTACGTCAGGAAAGGGATATATGACGTACAGTGAATGTGTGAAGATTAATTGATGCTTTTCTCTGTGTGTCAGGATTCCACAGGTGGCAGACTTGATGGCAGGTACGGACTGACAATAAACTCTGTCTGCTCTTCATCACAGTCCCGTATGTGTGATGTGTCCTGTATACCTATAGCAGATGCCGTTTTTCTGTAGTTCTTTCGTTTTTTGGGGGGTTTTGGTGAACTTCACTGTCAGACTTCCCAACTGAAAAGGCACTGGATTCATTCAGCAGAGATGGAGCTGATGAAGTATTCTCTATTCAGGGAACTTACAAAAGATCATTCAGTGGTCATTGGCAAAAATTAAGAAGGCCTTTACTTAAAGTATGCATCTAAAATATACGGTTGCCTATGACTTGGAATGCAAGTATCTGTACTTAAACATGGTATTTCTGAAGTAGCACACATGCTTTATTTACTTTGATTGTACATATGTATTATTTTTATTGTACAATCTTATTTCACATGTTTCTTCAGTATCTTGTACGAAACCTTCTGACTGATTTCAGTGGAATCCTGCCTCATTTACAAGCATATATGCCAGATGCATAAAATGCAACTTTCAAGTGTAGAAGAATGCATAGTATGTAAAGACAGTCATTTGGACAATAGAATGTTGCTGCTTGGTAGTACACAAAAGAGGATGCATTAATTTGATATACACAACCTTAACTTGAACTTTTTCTATTCTTATGCTTAGCTTTGCCTCCTTCATGTTTTTATTAAAATTATGTGGGTTTTGTAGAAAGGAGAGGATGACGCTACAAATGTCTAACACCACTGTATAGTTTGGTGTTTTAAAAATGAACCTTGAAATGTAACAGGCTGTTTTCTTAAAACGAGCACATGGAAGGTGCTGCCTCAGATGTTTCTAAAATCTTTTTTTTTTTTTTTTTAAAGATACAAAATGCATGTTTTTGAATTAAGGCTGTTGGTTCCTTAGAAAAGCCTTCAGTGAAGAAGCTTTCTGGTTTGGATTTCCAATTACTTAGTTTCAGCTGAGAAACTGGGTGTGTAAACTTGGATTAGAAATTTGTAACAAACCATAATCAGTTTCTAGGAGGTGGGGAAGATCTCGTGTAACTCTGTTTTCTGGAGTGCATTCGTGCAGTGCTTATAGTCAGAGGGTATGTCACTGTATTTTGGGGTGCTGTATGTAAAGCTTATGTGATGATATGGTGAAGGAATATATAGTAATTCAGACTGGAGGAGAGAGTGATTCCGTAGCTGAAGGGTAGTAGCAGTTCCTGCACAGGTAATGTATTGATGAGACTTTGCTGACAGCATAATGAAAGGGGAAGTGTTCGATATCAAGGATGATGCTGAGGTTATGTACAGTGCCATTTGTAGTTTGGAGTGGAATGGAGAGATGATGTCATTCTGTGCTTTAAGCTTTTCCTATTTGGGAGAAGCTGTTATGTTTAAGGTATATAAAAGCAGCAAATGAAGAGCTAGTTCATGTGGTCAAGATAAATAGGCTGAAGGGTGACTGAAAAAGTCCAGGTGTTTATTATGCAAGTGGTATGTTGATCTGTAGCTTAAACTGGTAGGGAAATGATAAAGAAAGAAGGCGAATTATTTCTCTGCAGCTTATTGCTTATGTTAGCATAATTCTCATCGTGAAGAATGCCATTCGATTTAGTTGGATATTGATGGACTGTAAACTTATTTATTAAATATCAATGATACTTAGAATGTTACAACTAATCTTAGCTGACGGGGAAACCCTTTGATAAGTAACCTTCAGAAACAATATGTTAATATTGTCTCTTAAGGCCTTGAAGTTCTAAATGTTTGCAGAACTCCATCTTTAAACTGATGCTTCGGCTTAGTGCTTTTATAATGCTTTCATTTGTATGTTGATTGTTACATATTTGGTTACTGGATAATCTATGCTCACAGTAAACAGCTCTTAAATTATGTTTGTTTCCCCTTGCTTCTCTGTAGACATCTTTCCATCTTTATTGTGTGCCTATTGTGTACATCTTTAAATGCCTACTTCTTTATCTGTTTAGTGATGAAGAGGAAAAGTAACCTTTTTGACCAATATATGTTTTATTAGTCCAAACCCCAGTCTACCTAGAATATTTTCCCCTTTGATAGCTTTTCCATTTTTTTATTTACGTAATACAGATTTTTGAAATAATAATGAAATTTGTTGTTTGACTTAATTGATGGTAAAAACGCAAGTTCTTTTTTTCCATTCAAGCTATTCTCTCTGACTACTTTTTTTCCCTACTGTGATACTCCTATTAATGTTGCATTTGTCTGCTTGTAATCTTCTTGTTTGGACTGAAACAGCTTCACAGTCTGAAGTATGATCAGTTGTGTTCATTTCCTATGCTGTCATACTTTTCCTTGAAGTGCTTCACCATCCCATACGGGGTGTTGTCAAAAAGCAAAACTTTCTCCGAGTAGAAAAATGAGAGATTTCAACACTTCCACCTGAAAGCCCTACCACAGCTTTGGGAACTGTGCATCTGGCTTTTACTGTGATGAATTGACAAAAGAAGAACTGTGACTTCTTTGAACTATTTTTCAGATAACTCTCAAAATCTAGCAGGAGATTCAAAATGCAGAAGGCAATCTTCTCCCTTGCAGTCCCTTGCTTGCTTGCTCTTGTTCAGTCACTGCAGATTCTTTGAAGTCAGAAGCATCTCCAGTAAAAGGACTTAAATTTTGTCTCTTCATGTTGCGAAGTGTTAAGTTTTTGCTTAATTTGACTTCTGGGTAATTCAAGCTTCAGTAGGGTACCTGCACTTAAATATCACTTTACATTAACTATTGTAGGAAGAGTGATTGTTATTTTTCCTTTGCAAATTAATTTTGGTAAATTTGATTGTGGCATTTATAATTCAGTTGGTTAAACTAAGGTTGGAACAGCATAGATTGAGAGAAGTTTTACAAATTCTCAAAGGGAATTAATTTTGGGATTTTAGGAAACCTCATGTTTAAATTGGAGTGATTATTTAAATTAATCTACACTGAATGTTAGTTCTAAATATTTGCGGGTGCTGAATGTAGATTAAGTTATTTTTATACTTTTTAATAGAAATCAAAGAGCATCAAAGCTCCTTGTGCAAACAGAAAGCAGGAAACTACATTTTGTACAGACAAGGCCATTGTTGACTAGTTGTTGGGAAAATGGCAGTATAGGCTTGTGTTTAAAGAGCTTTTCAGCTGTATTAACTGATTTAGGAGACTATTGTCAGCTAAGTTTTTGCTTTTTCAGTCCTCTTCTGAAATTACTTTATCCTTGGTAGTTGTGTGTACAATTTTAGCTGGAGCTTCTTCTGGGCTTCTTGTAATAGCCTTTTCTTAGGGTAATCTCTGTTTTCTACTGACTGCTTTTTCCTGCATTGATTCTTACGATTATTAGATTTCTGTAAGATTGTGGACGTTTTCCAGAGCTGCATCAGATACTAGGAGGAAATTTCTCCCCACCCCCGGCTTTTGAATTTAGCAGATTTTAATGCTGGGACAGCAGTATCCTAATAAATGTAAATGCCACTCTCAACCAGCTAATCACATTTTGTGAGTCCCAGAAAGTACTTGAAGTCAAGACTATAGTTGCAAGCCTTTTGCTGTGATTTTATGTTAAGCTGGTGAAATGGACTGTTTAGCCACAGCTTATACCAACAAAAGTAGTTCATATAGTATAGTTTATTCTAGCCTTTGTTTCTTCTTCTTTCCTTTCCCCACAAACGTAATTAGCTATGGGGGCAAAAGCTGGTTTTGTATTATGTTATAACTCTCTTTAAAAAAACAAACAACAACAAAAAAACATAACCAAACAAAAAACCTCACCAAAAAACCTCTATGAATTACATTCCTGACTGCAGCCATTCCAGGAGAAGCTGGTGGTTGAAGATGGTTAAGTGTGTTTTCCCAGATAGATGTAGAAATGTCGGTTATCACAGATCTGTCAGGAAATAAAGGCTAAATAGTAGATAAATAGATCAAAACTCTTGACAGGATTACTGCAAATTTTATTTACTCATTGTACTCCTTTGCATTTTAGTGTTTCTCAAACTTTTTTCCCAGAGAGGGGCATGTTACAGGAAATATTTCATTATAGCAAACAGGGCCCTAATAACGTAAATAGAAAGTCAATAAAAGTAAATTGAGTCTTGACATAAGATCCAGCTCTAATGACAAGAGGAGTAGCTAGGTAACTTGTTTACTTGGCAAAGCAGTATTATGGAAGCTTTTGTAGCTGTTCTCTGAAACCAGAAAGATTAAACATTTTAACTAGTCTAGTGTAATTATCTGTAACAATTATTTTACAGCCTGTATATACAGCCTTTTAAATTATTCCTCAAATGCTTTTTGAGAATCTCTTTGTGTGTCTCTGTAGCTCAGATACACTTGAGGGGTTGTACTTCTGTCTCTGAGCAATACCCACAGGTAAGACTTTGTCATTGCACACAGGCTGGAGAACTTCTTGTGCCTACTTTGTCCTTTTTTGTGTGTTGCATGAAAAGAAGTATCACTGGTATGCTGCTTTTTTGTTTTGTCATTGGGCAAGGTGATTGATCATTGCTAGCACTGTTTATTGATCAATGAGAAATGCTTGTGCTTTTCAGCACTTTCAGTCCATTTGTGTTTCTTTAGTATCACTGGGGGTACATGTGAGATATCTCCCATCTCCACCATTGCAGTTTTCTTCCACTTCCTGTTCTCTGCCCTTATCAGAACAGGCAGCTGCTTATCCGTCATCAGAAGCCTCACCATTTTACAGCGGTCCTTGTACCTGCTGTGGGCCCCTTTTCACTCTTTGAATGGCGAGGCCTCAAGGTGAATGCTCTGTAACTACATTTCTTACCTGCTTCTGAGTCCCTTTTGATGCTGTCTTTATTACCTGGTGAGCGTGAGTGGCTTTCATTCTCACTTCCTTTCCTGGTAATGAGAATTAAGACAGGAAAATCAGAGCCAAAGCATTTGTGATTTTGAAATCTTTGCCTTTCCCTAAGGAGACTTGGAGAACTCTCTCTCTTGGATCTGCTGGTAAAGAATTTCAGGTGCTCAGTTATTCCAAATATCAACACCCTTAAAATGAAAAGTAGGTATTAGACTTTGATTGTTTGTTCTGGAGTGAGAGGAATCTTCCTTGACAGCAGAAGGACCTTTGAGAGGTGAGTGTTGGTTAAGTACTGTAGGTTGGGTCACTTTAAACAGTGAGTCTCAATGCTATCAATAGTCTGGGCTAGAATCTGGTGCTCGCTGTGGATTGCATTGCCTTCATCAAGATGTTTGCATGCCACTGCATGTACTGTCTCCCATTGGGTGGAGCTTTGAACACCAGTGGGTTTGAAATCCCAAAAAGAGGAGTTAATTCTGCAGGGCCCTTTGAAGTTTGTAACAGGGCTGCAGTGGCCAGCCCTTTGGTCCTTCAGCAGTTTGCTTGCTGATGATGTATTTGTGAAACTTCTGTCACCTTTCCTTCAGCTGGACAATATCCAAACTATGATGGCCCATCTTCTCTATTCCCTTCACTTTCCCTCTGTGCCTCAGAGTAACCTCAAATTTATTCCCAAAGTGGTCTGTGAGCTCCCTGTGAACCAGAGAATACTTACATTCAAGAGTACTCACATTTAAGTTTTCTCCAACGAGCATGTTCAATAAGTACAGGAGTACGTGCCCTCCAGATAGGCAGTGTAGGGTACAACTTCCAATTTTATGTCAGCAGAGTAAATTGATTGGTCCGAAGTAAGGTGTTTCCATGAAGAAGCTGTTATAGTGTTACAGGTTGTATGACAGCCTGCTGTATTATTACAGTGATCTACAGTTGTCTGGGCTCAATCCTTTGATGCAAAGATTCTGTCTGCACTTGAATCACAAACCATGAAATCTACGTTGAGAACAGTTACTGCTGATGTTTAGCTAATTGCAATGTTCAGAAGATATGAGAATTGCTACAATGGTGTTGCGAAATCATTTTGCACGGGGGCAGAGTCATTGATGTAGTTCTTATTTGCAGTAAGAGAAGTGTTATACTGGCATTGACTCTGCCCAGCCAAAGTGCACAGGATTACTGAGATGTCTGGTTTAGTGCTGATCTTAGTGTTTGATAATGTAAAGCCTGCATAGACCTTTTTTCTCATTTTTTGAAAAGTGTTTTGGCTCTTTATACATGCAGGGTGTATTTTGTGGGCTTTTTTAACTGTACCTTTACGTTTACCTTCTGTAACATACAGTAGGGCTCCACTGCTGCTTGAAAATAACACTTTTGCTTCTCTAGGCACATAAATATAACTCTAAAACCTGACTAAAGAATTTAATTTTTTCTATAATACAACTTATTTGAGAAATGAGCATATCTCTTGAATAACATTAATGCATAAATGCTACAGTTTAATGTGATAATTAGGAAATGAACCTGGGGCTAGGGAAAGGAGCTTGGAGACTTGTCTTCTGTTGCTTTGTATTGCCCAGCAAGACTTTTTTGAAAGGTCTGTGTTTCTTTACTCTCTGTCTTTGTAATTTAGGCAGGTGGCTTTGAGACAGTTACAGGCTGAGTGGGGAACTCAGAATCAAAAAGCTGTGTGTAAACAAATTGAGGGGAGGAATCTTAGGCCATATATGGGGATAGTATCTCTTTCAGAGTTAATTCTGGTGTTGGATACATTAGTTTAGTCTAGATATGAATAACCCTCTCTGTAAAGCTGTATGCTAGTTGGTGTGTCGTCATTAGAAGTAGACCCCGTTCTGTAGAGATGCTGTACCCAAATCCATTCTTGGTTTTGTGGAGCTTCAGTGACTTTCAGAGTCTCTTCCAAATGTTGTATAGTCTGATACCTCCAACTAGGAAGTGAAAAATTTCCATGTATAGTTAGTTCTGTTAAAGATCCATGAGCAAAACTGAAAACAGAGCATTTAATCTGAGATTAATCAGCCTTCATGAAGGCAAAGTAAGTTATGATTTTAAAATGGGCCAGCTAGCCTTAAAATAATAAATACAACTTTCCTAGGAAAGGTGAGGAATTAGTGAGACCCAGGCTTAAAACCCTCTAACACTTAATCTCAGATATGTTGATTGTTTTTGCTAAAAAGATTAAAAGAAAAAAAAGCTTTCGTTTGTAACCATTTTCTTTCTGTGCTTCATTCCGCGTTCAGGGAACTTAAGATAGCTGACTTTGAAGGCACTAGCAGAAAATACAACAGAGCTTTTCTTGCCATGTGTCTTTTTTCCCCTGTTCTGCCCATTTAGTTTAATAGTGTGTGTATATTTGATACGATTTCTTGGTGTATTTTTTAATTAAAGTACCAACATCTATGTTATTTGAAAATCACGTGTATTTGAGAGAAGACCACTTGAATTTTGATATTTCTACCCTGAGACAAAACTGATAGAATACATTTGTAGCTGTGAATTTCTTATCTCTGTGCTTTGCCTGTCTTGTCTGATAGTCTAGAACACAGAGAGAAAACAATGACAGCTGTATAGTAAGTTCTTGTTTTATTTTGCAGGTTTGCTTTAATGTGGAAGTGGATCTCATAGCTTAATGCAAATCAAACAAACAAAGGTGAGAAGTTGTTTTGTTTTGATTTTTGGGTTTGGGGTTTTATTTTTTTTTGTTTTTTTTTTTTTTCCAAATTCCTTGGATCCCTTAGCATATACTGCTAAACACTCAGAAAAAGTGGCCAGTGAAAATTGTATTGAAACTTGTATCTTGATTGCTGTAATTTATGGACATGGTATTACCTCAATGATACCAAAATAGGAACAAAACCCTAGCATTTAAGATTATGATGATAATATTGCTTTTCTTCCGTAAACTATTATAGTCAAAAAGCTATCATGGCATTCTGCTAGCTGTTGAGAGCAAAAATTATGAGTACTTCAACTTAATTTCATCTTCTGCATATTGCCCATCTGGTTTCAAAGTACTGGAAGTGTACTTTGCATTGTCAAAGCAGCATGTTAAACTTGCACTTATTCTATTAATAAATAACTGTGTGGGAAATTTGACCAGCTACCAGAATAGCATTTCAAATTTTTAATAATGAAATTCTGTTGGGGTTTTTTTTCCCTTCCCTGTCCTCAGGAACCCTTTTGGGAGCTATTTGAAACATAAAGTATATGAAGATTTACTGCTGGTACTCATGAGCTGTAGAACTTAGGTATCCATTTGCAATTGCAAAGTGTCCGTCTAGGAGAAATTTTCTGTAACTTTGGCATTTCTCCCCCCCCCGCCTTATTTTGAGAAAAAGAATTTAGCTAAGCCCAGATTTTGTTTCTCTTCAAGTTACCTGATATTCTACTTCAGGAAGACTTTGAACTGTTAAATTAATCTCTTCTCCATTAAATTATGTGAAACATTTAACAAAGAGCAATTTGCTTTAATCTGTTTTAGTTTGATTCTTTCAAGAGTATCTGTAGGTAAGGCCCCACAGCTGGGTAAATTCTCTGCTGTGGAGACAGGGCACGATGGACTTAGGTACATAGGCTTCCGTAACAAACAAAAGCTGGCTTCTCAAGTTTCCTGCTTGCTGTTTGGCTAATATGTGTTCTTAGAATACAGCTGCTTGCGGTGACTTGATATTTTGAAGAGGTGAGGGGGAGATCCTGTTTGCTCAGATGAGCTTGTTCTTCATTTCTAATCTCCAATTAATATGAAGATTTAATTTAGCTTTAAAAATGTAGTATGTGCATTTTAAAATAGACATGACCTGCTTTGTTTGTATGTTCTGCTCTGCTAAGACTTTTAGAGCTACTGCTGTCAACTTTAAAATACTGATTATAGCGGAACGCTTTGTGGGAAGTTCAACATAACTGTTCTGTTCAGTGTTGTTCCTTTGTATAATGTATAACTGATTCAGGACTTAGGTTATGAATTGTCTTCTGAACTATGAACAATTAGAAGTAAGCTGTATTGCTGTTGTATGCATATACTTATGCATAGAGGAATGTTTACTTGCCTTAGCCTGACTTTGCAGGTTTCTAGAATGTGCTGCTTTGAGAAACGGAATAAATATAACTCTGCAAAAGGAAATACTTTTCTTTATCTGAGAATGAGTATAAAACAAGAATCGTGCTTAGGGAGGGACTTGAATTCACAGTAAGATTTAGATTGTTCCCTGTGCCTTCTAATGCTTTCAGTACTTAATGCTTACAGTTTATGTTTTGTCTCTTCTTAATTTATGTGTTATCTCATTACTGGTTTAAATACAGAAAATTAGCTGAAAAGTCTGTAATATATAAATAACTGAGTGTGTTCTTTAAGCATGAATTCTTCTGAATGAAACTTCACAAAGACCTTTCATCTTAATGGTGGTTAGCTGTGTATAATAGAAAAAAGCTGGTCTCTGAGGAGAAAGCCTGTTCTCTTGCATACATAAGAAGAGGACAGAAGAATGTGTACAAGAATACATGGAAACAGTGTAATGACGTTTGATCAGTATTGTTAATGCTTGGAGGAGATCTTGAGGTTCTGACAGTTCTGTGAAAATGACAACTGAATAGTCAGTAAATCAATGAAAATATTATGCATTATCAGGGAACAAAACAAAAACTAGAACAAAACAAAAAATAGATCTGGTTATACAAATTTGTGGTGTACCATAGATGCATTGCATTGCAATGTGTATTGCTTCTTGAGTACTAGTGTATTCCTGTGACTGAAAAACGACATAGCAGAGCTGAAGAGGGTTCAGAGGGGGGGCAACAAGGATGACTGAAAGACTTCATTTTGAAGAACAGCTTGCATTTCCCAACTGCCTCTGTCTTCTGTCTCCACTCAGGAGTGGAGTGTGTAGTGACTGCAGCATCTTGTAGACTTCTAGACAATGAACTTAACTCCCACAACTCAGTGCAGACTTGTCCTTTTGTGTAAGCTTATGTCACTTAAAGCAGTAGCTGAAAAAATTAATGATTTGCTCAAACATTTTTCTTGTACTCTTGACCAGAATGCATTTCCTAATGACTGATAGAAAACCTACAGAGAAAGCACACTTTGAGTAAAGGATTTCGGGTTTTTGTTTTTCTAATTGCAAATCATTCGTTTTCCTAACGCAAATATAAAAGGTATGATAGCCTGACTTTTGGAAATAAAAAAGAAAAATCTATTGCCAGTTAAAAACACACAGGTGTAAGATACTATTTACAAACAGTGAATGTACTTTATTGGGGTAACCATAGTCTTTGTTCTTAGGTTTTCTGACTTCCAGACTGCATCTTCTGAGCTCTATAGGAGGACCTATCTTGTTTTAAATATGGGGGAAAGTTAGGAGAAAGTAAACTTGGTCTCAATGTATTAACAGTATAATGGGTCACACTTCTGTGTAACAGGAAAGGTTACAGAAGGTAGATGCTTGTGCTGAATTTCCCTGTAACAGTGTGTAGAGTGAGGTCAGATTTTAAGCCTTTAAGATACCAGGCAAAACCAGACTTGCTTCCAGAAACCGTCTTGAATGTATTTAGTATTGCTTTACCTAAAAGTAGAGGATGTAATAAATGAGTAATACCACCACAGATGTTGAAGAAGGATAGGTTATATACAGAATTCTGCACAGGATAAATTTGAATATGTGGGATTTGTGTTGCTTTGGCTCAGACAGGAGTCTCAAACAATTTTCATCTTGTTCATATTATCCTGGTAATGTGAAGTTGAGTTTTCTGCTATTAAATCACTTATGGTGATGACTTTTTTAAAAAAAAAAAAAACAAACACAAAACCAACCAAAAACCAATTATTAGGGGAGTGACCTTATCTTTTCTTGTCACTTGGAATTATGAGTTTTGTCTGTTTATCTGGTCATGTACACAGTTACATAGCTTTGGGTCTTTAAAAAACTCTTTATTTCATATGTTCATCAGTAAGGATGATAACTTTCTCCAAGTTGACAGAATTTTTTGTTCTTAATCTAAAAAGGTACAAGATGGGTTTTTGGCCTTACCTGGCACTGTTACTTACAATCTTATTAGCTTTTTAACCCTTGATCACTGAAAGAATATAGAGGATGATGAAAGCCAGTTTGCTGGTAAGGATGAGTGAATATCACTGATGTGATTTGTTACACTAGGGTTCTAAATTAAATGAGTAAAAGCAGAGTGTTCATAATTGGGAAAGATAGCATGCTTTAGGAGTTAAGCAGTCTCCCTTCATTAGCAGAGAGACAATCTTAAAATTTGTGAAATTATTAAAATATGTACAGCAAATAGTTATCAGCCAAAAAAGCAAAAAGCATGAGAAATTGCTAGATATGTTTCAGGTCATACTGGATAAAAAGAATTACAACTTTTATTTAATATAATAAGGAAGGTCAGAATTTTTCCGAAGTTGAAAGGTGTGTTACATTCAAAGATCTGTCTCAATAGAATTGGGTTAAACTGCTTTTAATGTCGTCTTTAAGAAAGTTGCACTGTAAATCCATTATGTGGCATCATGTTGTTGTCATGCAAGTTCTCCTCATGTATGATCTGTAGGACTGACACTTCAGGGCTAGTTCATGCGGGTAACTAACAGTATAGTTTAATGAACTTGAGAAATATTCCTGTAAAAATAGTCAAATATACCTGACTTCTAAAAATCTTTCCCAGTCTGGTTGTGATCTTTAGATACTAACAAAAGTGCATTGAGTAGCTTATCAAATAACAAGCTGGTTGTTTATACCTTAAGAGATCTTCAGCTTCAGTTACTGAATTCACCTTTCTCTGAAATTTGGGATTACGGTGAAAATAAGGCTTCTGTGGCCATGTAGTTGTAATCATTGGGGATTTGTATAGAGTTATGGAAAACAGCTAATTATTGGAATCAGTTCGTTGATATATATTGGATTTGTATTGGAAGAAAGGGTTCTTTACCTGACTGCTCACAAAAGGTGTCTGAACAAAAAGACCAATTTGTAGGAAAAATGTTTGGTTTGAATTGAAAGTCAGTTTTAGATTTGGATATGAAAATTATGTAGGTTCTGCTTTGATTGATTAATTTTAAATGTCTGTGTGTTAGTACACCATTGCTCATATTTGGCAGCTGGGGGAATGTTTTCAGTTCTCTGTGCTTTACACGTGGGGAATAATTAGATTAGCATACAGAATTTCACCACCACTTGGTGGCAGTACCTGGCTTCAAAAGGACTTGTTTCTGAGCAGATAAAGTGGCTTTGATTCTGTAAAACTATAGATTATGGGGGAGTAGATTTGTTTTAAAATTTCTAAAAGTTAGTGATGTGTTTTAGAAATGAAAATACTTTTTACTTAACCCACTGGAAGGATTTGCATTTGTATGTCTCTATGGAAAATCTAGCTGTCATGTCTAATATGTAATTTAAGAGTATTTCTTATGTTAATAGTATTCTCCAAAGATGTATTTGATGTTCTGCAATTGAATTATTTTAGTATTTACTTCTAGCATTTTACTTCAATTCTGTAGTTACTTCAAGTAATTTTATAACATAAAATTTGCTTCATGGTAGTGTTCTTCATAATATTGTCTATTGCAGTTAAACAGAGGACTGCCAAAGCTGCTTTTTTGCCTTCTAAAATGTTCTCTGCATTTTCACTTTTTTTATTTATTGATATAAATTCTAGGAAAAGATTCCCCAGCAGATTTTTCTGTCAACACAGCTAGTAGAAGTTTGTGCCCTTACTCATAGTTGTTGCCTCTCGGTTGTGCCAATTCAGCAGTGCGTGGGTCCCAGCCTTTTAAACTGGATAATGAAATTGTTGATAAAGTGTGAAAGAAGGAATCTGGGGGAGTGGAGAAAGGCAGGAGTTATTTAAATTGGCTATGCTGCAAGAAGAGCATAATTCCAAAGTATAGCACAGTAATTTAGCGGCATGTGGCTCCATGTTGAGACTACTACTTCTTCTCTGCAAGCCAAAATCTTCTGCGATGACAGCAGGTCTTTGATTTTAGTATTATCCCCCATGTAAGGACTGTAGTGGTGAGACTAGAGCCTGGAAGAATGCAGGTACTTTCCTAAACATGTTCTTTGTGAAATGTCTCACTCACTGTGACTGGAGTTATAACAGTGCATTGCTGGTGGGAGTGGGTTCTATGAGGAGGAAATATTTTTATTGTATTGCCTGAGAATCCAATGTCCTTTAAGCCCCTCTGAGGTGTGACATATCAAGAAGGTATCTAAGTAAATTGTGACATAGAATAGGGATTCATCCTGTGGAAAGTCCTGAATTGTAGAAATACAAGTAGAAAATGAGGTGGGACTTGGGAAATGCATGTTTATAAATTTGAGTGTGATGATATTACTTTACTTAGTGAGTGATAATACTGTTTTATTTAGTGAGAGAACTCTGGAACACTCAAAGAGAGATAGAAGGGAGAGGGGCATCAAATTATGGTTTTGCTGTGAATATGTTCTACATAACTTGGGATAAAGAGAATACACTTTTGCTGTATACCTAAATATTTTTGTGTAATTTTCTTAAGCTATCAGAATGATAAATCTGAAGTTAGTGGTTGGAAACTTTTTTTTTAATTAAAATACTCTTGCGTCTGTATTGCTGATATTTTGAAATGAAAGAAAAAAGTGGAAAAATGATGCATTCTAAAGAGGAGTAAACTAAGTGAGAATTGGGATACTGTGTGGCAAAGTGTACTAAAACAGAATCACGGAAGAGTTGATGTTGGAAGGGACCTGTGGAGATCTTGTCCAATCCTCTCTGCCTTAAGCAGGGTCACCTAGAGCAGCTTGCCTGGGACCATGTCTGGAAAACTTTTCAATGTCTCCAAGGATGGAGGCTCCACAACCTCTCTGAGCAACCTATGCCAGTCACTCTCACAGTAAAAAAGTTGTCCTTATTTTCAGATGGAAACTCACGTATTTTAGTTTGTATCCACTGCTTCTTGTCCTATCACTGAACACCACTGGAAAGAGTCTGACTCTGTCTACTTGTACCCTCCCTTCGGATGTTTATACACATTGATAAGATCCTACTGAGCCTTCTCCAGTCTGAACAGTCCTAACTCTATCAACCTTTCCTCATATGAGATGCTCCAGTCTCTTAATTGTCTTAGTGGCCCTTTGCTGGACTCTCTCCAATAGCTCCATATTTTTCTTGGACTGGCAGCCCAGAACTGGACACACTACTCCAGATGTAGCCTTACCGGTGCTGAGTAGAGGGGAGGAATCACCTCCCTCAGCGTGCTGGCAACACTCCTAAGGCAGATCAGGATACTGTTGGCCGCCTTTGCCACAAGGACACATTGCTGGCTCACGTTCACCTTGCTGTCCAACAGGACCCCCAGGTACTTCTCTGCAAAGCTGCTTTCCAGCGTGTACTGGTGCATGGGGTTATTCACGGTGCAGGCCTTCATACTTGCCTTTGTTGAACTTCATGAGGTTTCTGTCAGCCCATTTCTCCAGCTTGTTGAGGTCCATCTGAATGGCAGCACAACCCACTGGTGTATCAGCCACTCCGCTGAGTCTTGTATCGTCAGCAAACTTGCTGAGGGTGCCTTCTGCCCCATCATTCAGGTCATTAATGAAGATGATGAACAGTGGTGGACCCAGTATTGACCCCAGGATACAGCGCTAGTTACTGGCCACCAGCTACACTTTGTACCACTGATCACAGCCCTTAATTTTTTGGCAACCTGATAAAAATATTGTCTCATAACAAGGATAGGAGCAGGGCTTTTATTTATAGACTGCAATGAGGAAAAACTTTACTGTTTTGTAATGTGTCTAGATAAAAGCAATTGTTGGTACCATACTTGAGGCTTAAGAATACATTTGACTGAAAGACACAGGTAATGGTGATGAAAGAGGTGAAAAGTGTTTTCTCAAACATTCAGTTTCTTCACAGAGAAAAACGATGTGAGTGTGTGAGATTGACATAAAGGAAAAGAATTTATCTATGCATGTAAAAGTAAGGGAACAGTTTTTGAGAGAAATAGTGTGTATTATCACAGCATTAAGTCTGTATTTTTCAAACTTCTGTTTCTCTTACTGGAATGCTGCTAGTCATTACTATGTATGTCTGCATTTAGGAAAATTCAGTATTTGATTGTAGTTCTCATCTTTAGTAGAAACTAACGGCACTGCAATTCAGACTAGATCGTACTACTAAAAATCTGAACTAGACAAAGAGCTGCAGGAACGTGGAGACTTAAGTACTTGGCTGTCCTCTATGGACAGGGTTGTGGAGTGCCGGGGGGAGATATGGAAGCCTGTGGAGTTGCCAGACAATGTGTGACTGTTCTTAAGTTACCAGATTCAAAGTCTTGGTTTTTTGTACTGGCGAGGCATCTTTTAGAAATATCTAATTCACTTTGAAAAGTCTCTACCAATGAAACCATTTTAAACTGCTGCATTAGCACTTAACAACTAGAAGAGTGTTTTTTTAAAGCCATACGTCTGATTCTTGTGACACTTAAATTATATTGTCATTTATTTTATTGATTTCAGTATTGAGTTTTAGCATGATGCACCCCATTGTGACAAACTGGTTTATTTTCCCAAGCAAATCAATATTAGAGAAATAAGATTAAGACTGGTCGGTGGTAGTAATGGTATTCTCTTCTATGATTTCTGAATTGTAAGATGGTCATGCTTCAGTGGTGTACTGTTTCCTTTCACATGTGAGATGGTTAAAATATCACTCTCAAACATTCTAGACCAGAAATCAAATTTCTGAAATTATGACATTCTTAAGGAAACTTTTTTTTCCTTACTACCTGACACACAGCTTTTGAAGGAATTGTTTCATTAGAAACAAAGTTTCAGATAAATAAACTTTCTGAAAAAGTGTGCGTCAGGTTTGATGTTCCTAGAGTATATCTTACTGAAAAGACAGCCTGCTTTTGTGTGATGACTCCTTTATAATTCAATGTTTCTCTTTGGTCAACTTTCTCCACGGAGATATGACAACTCAGTGAATCTTTCAACAGTATAAGAAAAGGTTATGGGTGGCAACAACTTTCTATTTCTTTATTTAGGCATAATACAACTTCTTAGTGTTGTATCAGTAATTTTTCTTTAAAAACAATTTTTAATATGGGAGTCTGATTAGCTATGAGAGTTTTCCAATGTTTGTGTTTTCATATGAACAGCTATGGATCTGCATTGAAAATAACTAGTTTTCAGTGGAACTCCTCAGATTGTAGTTATATTAATAATCTTATACTTGTATGTAAAGTAGGTGTGGGAGGGCAGTATTCGTGGTGTTGTGCATATTAAACAAGCTGTCTCTTCACTACAGAAGTTTAAAAAAAATCCAGAAATGTTCAGGTGAATTTGTAGGTTTCAAAGCTAGGTAAGGCAGTCTACAAATAGTCAGTGTCTCTGCTGTGCAGAAGGGAATGTATTTTCAACAACTGGATTTGCAAACACAAATAGAAGCTGGAGGAAGGTACAGTGAGTCCCTGATTCATCCTCTGAATCCTCCTGGTTATCAGGTTTTGTGGTTCTATTTCCACCTGAAGGGCTTTTTAGGAAGAGATAAAGTGGAAAACGAGTAATAGGTATTCTTCTAATGATCAAAGTATCATGATTTTATTGTCTTTGGGTATTCATATTGCTAGATAACACCCAAAACTCAGGAGGTGTGAACTATATGCATTACTGTATGGAAAGGCAAAAATATTGTGCAGCTATCCTCTAGATAACTTGAGTTTTTTTCTCAATATGTGGCTGTTTTATGCTAATACACTACTAGTTCCTCTATTACTCCGTACAAAACTTCATTTCCAAAGATTCTTAAACATTTCACTTTTGATGGAAGCTCCGTGCTTGATGTTTGCTGTGATTAAGTTGTTAAAGGAAGAGACTGTGTAATGGAGCAAAATGGAAGGAGACGCCTCTCTAGTCCTGTGCCATGATGTACTTAAGCTCTCTCTGGTCTGCTCTTTGTTGCCTAAAAATCTGTGACTTTGGTTCCATCATCTTTAATATAATCTGTCATTTGAGAAAGCTGTATTACAGGAATGCTCATGGATGAAATAATAGGTTTTGTTAGGTTTCTCTATTTACATAACAAAGTCTTGAAGAAAAATCTAAATGGGAACAGTGCAAACCTGAAACACCTTTCCTATCTCTTGAATATTTGAATAATCCCTTGAGTGCCCTGGTTATTCACGTACTGCTTAAAGAATTTGACTTATGAGGAGTTACTTAGCACAGGACAAGTATATTTTTGCCTTCATTACAGTACTGCTGAAAGACACTATATTTCTTCAGTTACTTTAACTAGGCTGATTAAATTCAATCCATTTAGGAGATGGCTTCTAAGTTTTTGTGCCACTTAATAGCTGCTCTGTGCTTTTAGCTCATTGGCTTGTATTTATGAATTTAATGAGAAACTTGATATCAAAACACATACAAGCACTTCATGCTTTTCACAAACTCAACCAAATTCTACAGTCTTAATTTTTCAGCTCCAACGTGCTTTCACATCTACTGTAAATCCTTGTAAAATAATGTGGGTTTTGTAACAGAAACTGACAAATCTCTAACTACAGCTGCTAGTAGCCAACAGTGTAGTACACTTAGCACCAGAGTGTAAACTTTAATGAACTAAGATTGCATGAAGGCAATACTCTTAATTTGTTGTGTGACCCTATTACATAGTGAAGGTTGTCATGAAATAAAAACTTGTAAATGTCGTAAACCTACTGGTAATAAATACAATTAATAATGTACATAGAACAATGGAATTAAGCACATTCCTATCAAAAAGAGCTATTAATGAACAGAAAGTGGACAGCATAGATCTGATGACAGGAAGGTTGCATCTAATCTGAATTACTGAGTGACCTAGGAAGCTTGCTCAGAGGGATTACCAAATAATTATGTTAATATGCAATTATCACCTCATTTCTTCTGTAGTAACCTCAAGATGTAGTGTAGTAAGGGTGTTACGGCAAGTGCTGATAGTTTGCAAAAATACTGATGTTCAAGATTTTTGAGACAATAAAATTAGCTTGAGGCATTTAAATTATGATCTGTCAGCTTGAAGATAGATCTGACCTTACACTTTTTTAATGCTTAGACTGCCTGGCCACAGGCAGTCGTATCTGCAGAACTCATTATGATCTTAAAAACTTATATTTTATGAGTTATGATGTTAAATATTATGTAAATTTAAATATTAAATATTATGTAAATTTATATTAAATATTAAATACTATGTAAATTTAAAAGTACGTAATTAAACAGGGGTGGAATGTGGCTTAGTTGGCTAAATAATTGTTTGTTTTCTACTTTTGAATGTGAAATAATTTCTATAAAATAGCGTATCATGTAAACCAGGAATAACACTGTTAACTGCACTGCAGTCATTCTAGGCTTACCTGAAATAATTGAATTGAATTTGGCCTAGCCTTTTAGATAAAGTATGTTTCAAAGGTATGAGCCTGGGATTGTGTACGCTTGTGTAGGCTTTTTGAGCATTGCCATTTTTACACTTACATATCTCTTACGTATATTGCACTATGTGTTTAAATAAAAATTACCTCAATTGTGTAGTGCTTGCCCTGGTAGAGGATATAACAACCACTATTTGCAGCAAATTTAAAGTTTGATCTCAATGTTTAATTTTTCAAATACACTAAGTAAGGATTAATTACTATGTATTTTGACAGAACTAAAAATCTATGTATTTCTGATATGGTATAGAGAAGATAATTTTAAAACTGTGATGGAAATATGCAAAGAATATTGCATAGCCTTGGTTACATCTTAGTTGTTCCAATGATTGATTTTTCTTTTTTTTTTTTCCCCGAGTGTTCAGATTAGGTAGTGTTTCAGTTGGGTATTGCACTTCCTGAATGATACGATTTAGATGACATTATGTGGAATATTTTCTTGCATGTGTCTAGTTACACCTGTCATTGTTACTGCATAAATTTCTACACATGGAGTAGATAATGTAAATGAAGTATTGCATCTTGGCTCAGTGTCATCACAAGACTCTAAATTACTGTAATTTAAAAAGAGATTTTATATGTTTTCATTAATACCATGCTGTTAAAACTGCTAACTTTCTTCTTGTTGTCCTGCACATAAAATAGTGAATTGTACCACCTTGATAGCTGGAAAAAATTATAGCAGAAAATTATTAAAATGTAACAGTGGTATTATTGATACAGTAAGTATTTCAGGCTTGATTCAAAGAGTGAAATGTGTAGGGACAGCTGTATTACCATAGAAGACTTCTAATCAGATCCATATGGAATAGTTCACAATCTCCGTAAATGCACAATATGGAAAGGAATCTCTTACAAGATTGCACAGTGTAATGTTTTAGATATTGCTCATGATAACTCTGAAGAGAATCTCACTTTAAAGGTGATTGTATGGTGCCCTAGCCACCTTTTTAACTTAAGCTTTAACACTAATATTTAGCGTCAGTATGGTTTTGTATGTAGAGCAACATGGTTTTGTCTTCATCACGTAAACCTGTGAAAAGTTTTCAGGAGCCATTCTGATAATGAGGATTGCAATCTCCAAGCAGGCACAATATTCTCAGTTTGCCTCCCCGCTGTTCGGGGGGTACCGACGAAGTTGCATAAATGGGAAGCGTCTGTTCTTCCTCTGAACCCCTCACACCAGAACAGATGGGTGGAACTTGGAACATGGACGGTTTTACCTCAGAGGTGGTAACAGTGAAGCCACTCATTAACACTGAATTTACCACTTCGTTAGCAACGTTGCTTCCTGTTGAGAAAAGCTGATGTAGGCTTTCAAATTGATTGAGCATACATTTGTCTACCTCTGCAGTAGTAAAATGAGGAAAATGCACATCTTTGAGGCAAAATTGGCTTACTAAATTTCTTCTAAACTTTTTGTGAACATTTTTATACTCTGCTGCCTGATACTATATGAAGCTTACACTATTCAATTGTAAAATCGTTGGAGCTGTTGTGCATCCTTGGAGGTTTCACTTCTTTTAATTGACTTTTGCATTACTGATTCTTAGTGCATCTTTGCACTGCCCATTTCTAACTTGTGTAGGTGATGTAAAGACTCCTGCTGGGTGGTGCATTATCACCATTTTAGGGTGATAGCTTTGAATGTGATCTTATTGGAAGTCTTTATTATGGTGGAAAATGACCCATCTCAAAGCAGCAAAGAAATGCAAAAATCTAAGAAATGGGAAGATGAGAAACTGGGGGGTCTAGTAGAACATTTGCATAAAGGTATGTTATAGATAATATGATAAAATATTTCATACACTTTAAGCATTTATTGTGTGTCTGACATAAGCGTTGCTGTATTTCTAAATTGCCTAGATCAATGATTGAATAGCAAAGGAAAGATTTTTTTAATGGCAAAATTTTTTCATTATATTTCTACTCCAAATAGAGTTAGTTTTATCTTCAAAATAGTAAATAAGTTGTATTACATTAAGGTTTGTTTTTTACAAATTTAAAGGAGGTTGAAATATTTGTTTCATCCTTTCGCCGATTTGAAACAAAACAAGCACAATAACAGAGAATTTCCATGAGGCCGTAGCTAGCTTTGAATTTTCTGGATAGCTATCGTAATGTTGAATTGAAAAATGAATAGAAATGCTGAACTCATTTTAGAGTGTGACGTATAAAGATGAAAGTGGTGTCATTTAACCACGTTGTTTTCTCTCCTTAGGAAAAAAGGATGTCAAGTGTGGTCTTCCTTGATTTTGATGAAGGACCATTACAGGGAGCCATGGATATTAGTTGTGAGTTATAACATCTTAATTCAAAGAGTCTAGGTAATGACTCCTTTTAACTGAGCTCTAATCAAAATGTTAATTAGTAACTGAAACTAAGTACGTGATGGCAGGAATCAAATCCCCCAAAAGATCAAAGCGAATAGTACTCTTTAAATGTAAAATATGTGATTTCTGTAAAATATAGATAGATGTTTCCGGCTCCCAGATGGGTGTTTTAATGCTTTATGCTTACTGTGTTCTGAGAACCCATATAAAAGGTAAATGCCAGGGTAGACTTAAGTTCACACTTCTGTTTATGACACACTGATTTTCATGTATAGGCAACTCCTTTGTGCTCACTAAGCATTGGGTAGATGATTTTGTGTATGAATGAAAGTCGCTTGTAGAAAGACATATTTATGTACACAAGGCCTCCCAGAGGGAATTAATATGTAGTAGTTCTCTGTACTAGTAGGTACGATTATTGTCATGCTCTGGATTCAGCATGGTGATTTCCTCTGGTAGATAAATCCTAATTAAATGTTTCTTTCTAATTGTGGGGTTTTTTTCCACCTTTGAGAAGATGCTATTTTATTTGCTCATCATTTAAAATGGCCTTGTAACATAAGCAGGATCTGATTTATTTATTTTAAAGCAAGGAAAGTCCTTTTGTAAGAAGGGAATGGGAAGACATTTCATTTCTTCAGTGAGTTTGATCCTTTGCTACGTCTCTATCAGTAATCAGATGTCCAAAATCAGCTTAGTTGTGTTTTCTCCGATAATGCTAAAGTAAACACTTCTGCAGGCTTCTGTGTTGCATCAGGTCAGTTGTATAAAAACATTTTGAAAAAAGTGATACCTTGAGATACATAAAGATTATTTTCGTTTCCTAGATGCTAAAGGGAAGTATGTTTAAAAAAAAAAAAAGAAAAAAAATCACTAAAATGATTAGCAGATGTCTGGGTAGCCTTTATTGCTGACTTGTTTTACTTCTAGAAAACAACTAAAAATAAACTCTATGTTTATGTTAGTGGACGTAGAATGTATTTGCACGATTGTATTCTGACAATCTCATTTCCCCCATCTTGCTTGTATGTAGGTTTTCAGGCTTTTTTGAACTGGGATACTGGGCAATGACTAGTTTGCTGTATGGTTATTAATATAGCATAGCAAAAAAGTATATTTTTTTTAGTTGCTTCATTGGTTAATTTTAAACATGTTTTGAATATCCTAAATTAAAAAAAAAAAAACCACAACATTTTTAACAAGTTCAGAACATGTTTTTAGATTACAGTGTGAAGAAGGGTGATCCTGAAGAGAACTGTAAATTAAAATTGCCATTATTTATTTCTGTGATTGTCTGATTCTTTTCTTGTTTGTTTTTTAGTATAAATGTACTTAATGGACAGACCAGCAATATGGATGATTTAGAGATAAATACTGAAATCACTGGTGCTAAAGAAGAAGAAATCCTGTGTGATGATAATTTCATATCTGAGGAAGAAGGTGGCATTCCTAAACCACAAGAGAGTGATACGTCATTTCAGAAGAACAATACATTGACTCTGCCTGAGGAGCTAACAAGGGACAGATCTGAAAAAGCCTTAAGTGGAGGCCAGACTTCTCTATTTATACACACTGGTGCTCCTACTGTTTCTAGCGAAAACTTTATCTTGTCTAGAGGAACTGCTGTTAATGGACCAGTTTCACACTCCACCTCAACTAAGACTTCCATTATGAATAAAGGCAGTGTTTCACTAACCACTGGACAGCCTGTAGGTCATCACACAGATTCCTGCTCGACTTTGACAGTGGTTCATGATCTTCAGCTGCCTGCAAAGAGTACAACACAGAAATCAAATCAGCACCAAGTTTTATTTTTGTTACCTGATGTAGCACATGCTAAGAACCTGACTCATTCCATTAAAAATCTACCTACCTCTGCTTCAATTGGTTGTGATTCACAGAAATCAGTAGGAAATAGTGTAGATAGCACTTTAGTAGGCCAAGTAGAAGTTTGTGAGGATGATAAAAATTTACTAGTAAAAGACGATTGTGTCGATACATTAACAGGCATTTCCTCAGGTACAGGTGGTTTTAGATCGGGATGTGATCCCAGCTGGGATCCACAAAAAGAGTTTATACAGTTTCTTATGACAAATGAAGAAACAATGGAGAAGTCTCCCATTCACTGTAAAGTAGGCTTAGAAAAAAAGCGAAAAAGGAAAATGGATGTTAGTAAAATAACACGCTATACTGAAGACTGTTTTGGTGATACCAGTTGTATTCCTAGTAAATCAAAACTATTAAATGTTGACTTCTTAGAGCAGAATGAGGAGCTACAAATAGTAGAACCACAAAAATATTCATTGAGTAAAGTAAAGCCTGAATCCACAGATGAAGAGCTGGAAGCTGTTGATATCCAGCAGCTTATTTATAGTCCCACTAGTAACTGTGCAGAAGATACTTCTCCTGTTCACACTAGCACTTTTCTTTCCAATACTTTAAAAAATAAATGTGAACAGAATGATTCTGAATCACCATCTACTTTCAGTACTGATGAACCATCATTTTATCCCTGTACAAAGTGCAATGTGAATTTTAGGGAGAAGAAACATCTGCATAGGCATATGATGTACCATTTAGATGGGAACAGTCATTTCCGACATCTCAATGTCCCCAGGCCCTATGCATGTAGGGAATGTGGAAGGACATTTCGAGATCGTAATTCACTTCTTAAACATATGATAATTCACCAGGAAAGAAGGCAGAAACTGATGGAAGAAATCCGAGAGCTGAAAGAACTTCAGGATGAGGGTAGGAGCGCACGGTTACAGTGCCCACAGTGTGTATTTGGTACCAATTGTCCCAAAACGTTTGTGCAGCATGCAAAGACCCATGAAAAAGATAAAAGATATTATTGCTGTGAGGAATGCAATTTCATGGCTGTGACAGAAAATGAACTGGAATGCCATCGAGGGATCGCTCATGGAGCAGTAGTCAAATGTTCAATTATCGGTAGCGACATGTCCCAGAGGAAAACACAGAAAAAGGCATCCTTGAAAGATCCGTATTTAGGATCCTCAAAAAAGTCATCGACATATATGTGTAAGATGTGTCCATTTACTACTTCAGCTAGAAGCATTTTAAAAAAACACGTGGAATATTTGCACCCAGCATCATGCATTGATCCCTTTGGTAGCCATCTTAGACTAGAAAAAAGAAAAGGCAGCATAATAGAAGAATCTTTAGATTTTGGTAGCAGGACAAAACAGTTGATCAAACAATCTTCTACTTTTCCAAAGAACTCTGTTTTAAAACAGGATGTAAAAAGATCATTTGGCTCTACTTCACAGTCCAGTAACTTCGCAAAACTTCACAAGAGACCCTACAGGATACAGAAGGCTCGGAAAAGCGTTTCACAGTCATCTGTAAGTGTGTGCAATCTAAATTCTACAAACAAGACCTTTTTGATTAGAAATAGCATTGACCAGAAACCTAAATGTTTTCATCAAGCAGCAAAGCAGAAAGCTAGTGTCAAAACAAGCGGTAATTATTTATATAGACACAAATATGAAAACCAGAGGATGATTAAAAAATCTAGTGGCTCTTATCCTTTGCATTTAAAAAAGGAAGAGTCCAACTCTGTCAGTTCTTTACATTTATTTTCTTCATCAAGTAGTCCCCGTAATAATTGTTTTGTCATGGATTCAAATAATCTTGATTGCAAAAGGGCAGAACGCTGTAAAGATCATAGGCATGTAGCTGTAAAAAGAGTGGTTAAAGAATCCAAGAGGGAAGGCTCTGTTACAGGAGATGATTTGGATTGCTATCCAGATTTTCTGCATAAAATGACTGTTGTTGTTTTACAGAAACTTAACTCTGCTGAAAAAAAAGACAGCTATGAAACGGAGGATGAAAGTTCATGGGATAATGTTGAACTATGTGATTACACTACACAGTCTGTGGAGGATGAATCTTACAGTGATATTAATCAGGAGCATGTAAACCTATTCCCCATATTCAAAGGTAAAATGGAAGATCATGAAGCTGGTGATAAATCTTCACTTAGTTATGAGCAGAATGATGGCTTTTATTTTGAGTATTATGAAGATGCTGAGGGTAGTAACTTCCTGCATGATTTGCATGATCCTCAGAATTTAGAAAATGTAGGATCAGCATTGCCAAAGCATAATTCAGTTTTCCATTGGACTGATTTGTCGCTTGAAAAGAAGTCCTGCCCATACTGTCCAGCAACCTTTGAAACAGGTGTTGGATTGTCCAATCATGTCAGAGGACATCTTCACAGAGCTGGACTAAGCTATGAAGCCCGTCATGTTGTTTCACCAGAACAGATAGCAACAAGTGACAAAATGCAACATTTTAAACGAACTGGAACAGGAACTCCTGTTAAACGTGTTAGAAAAGGTAAGTTGTTTGTGTTGTTTTTTTTTAATTTGGGTATAAAGTAAAGGGGACAAAGGGATTTATTGAGCACTAAACAAGACTTGCTTTATCTTGTTGTAAAGCCTCTCTTCTTGTCCTTGTGACTTGCTGTTGTAATGTTTAACTGTATATAATTGTCAAAAAACATGAAAATTATTTTCTTTGTAGCGATTGAGAAATCTGAAACTTCCTCTGAGCATACGTGTCAGCTCTGTGGAGGCTGGTTCGATACTAAAATTGGTTTGTCTAATCATGTGCGAGGACACCTGAAGAGGCTTGGCAAAACCAAGTGGGACGCACACAAGTCTCCGATCTGTGTTCTGAATGAGATGATGCAAAATGAAGAGAAATATGAAAAAATCCTAAAGGCTTTGAACAGTCGCCGCATTATTCCCAGACCGTTTGTTGCTCAGAAATTTGCATCAAATGATGACTTTTTATCTCAGAATGTTATACCTCTTGAAGCATACCATAATGGCCTAAAGACTGAAGATACATCTGTGTCTGCATCGGAGGAAGAAGGGCTGAGTTTCCTAAATGAATGTGATGAAACAAAAGCAGTACTACATGATGAAAAAAAAAATCAGTCACTTACACTGATAGAACTCCTGAAAAATAAGAGGTTAGGAGAAGAAAGGAATCCTGATATTTCTCCTCAAAAGATTCATAATCAAACTGCAAGAAAGAGGTTTGTTCAGAAATGTGTTCTTCCATTAAATGAAGACAGTCCATTGATGTATCAGCCACAAAAAATGGACTTGACTATGCAGTCAGGTAAGAAGATGTTTCTAGCTGTCTTGACAACATTTCCAAAGAATCCTTTAATTCATAGAAAATGTACAAGTGCAGAGTATTTTATTTGGGATTCTGTTCATTTAATTCTTGTTTCATTTCCAGAGGACACTGACTGCAAGAGGTAGCACAACAAATTTTTCTGACATGTTTTTCCTAAAGTGAAAAAACCCCTCAGCAGCACTGAGGGGTTTTTGCATGGAACATAGTTCCTGTTCTGCATATGGCTGGGCATACAAATTCAAAGCTGACATGAAATGAGCCTCAGTAAGGAAGAAGACACATCCTGCATCAACAAGTTGAAGTGTCCATGCATATTTGGTAGACTAACAGTTCTGAAATGTTTGGGCTTGTAACCCAGTTTCTGGGCATTAAAACAGCTAGTGTGGGAACTACTTCATCTAAATCTTTGAGGTTTGTGCAAAGCAGCATTTGCTCAAACTAACAGAACTGTTGATACCATTATAAATGCATAATATTCCAAATTGGTGAATCACTGTCAACTAATTTTGATGGTTTTAGGCAAACATACTCTTACGACATAGATTAATTCTTGTTTGTTTCAAAATTGCGGCTGCTGTGAGAAACTGGTGCTTGCTTAGGGCCTGTCTATCCTGAGTGAAGACCTGTGCTGGTTCAAGCTTTGTTGGAATACAGTTGTCGCCAGCAGGTTTCTAATGCACAGCCCCTGACCGATACGGCCCTTCCGCTGAGAATTGTGCTAACGAAACAATTCTATAATCGACTTCCTAGATACTCTGTATACTAATAGAGCAGTTTTTTAGAGTGATGTTTTTAACCTACTTGTCACATAAGTGTTATTTCTAGTCTTGGGGAATTCTTACAACATCCTTTTTAATGTGTATGTAGAGCTTGCATTTACCTGTTTCTTGTTTGGACACCACCTTATAATGCTGCAGGATTCTTTAGATTGAGGAACGGGATCTTATTTTTATACCCCTGACTTTTTTTGGTTCTGTTGATTTTCTTGTTATTACCCAGTGCAGGTTAGTAAAACTGGCAGTGCCTAGTACTTTTTCAGCTATATTCTTGTCTTTCTTTAAACAAATAACAACAACAACAATCTGATGTGCTCAGAAGTTCTTTCAGGGGACTACAACAGTGTGGCAATCAATTTCTTAACAAAGGTGGCTTTCTAAAACGACATAGTAGAGGTGGAACAGAATTACATTTAATGTCTTCTGGACGTCTGTGGTTGTCCTTTAAAACAGGCGATTGCTTAATAAAGGAAGTGTATCTTTGACAGGCTTAATGATTTGAAAAACAATGCTAAAGGATTAGCTTGCTAAACCTGACACTGTGTATTGCTTTCTCTTTAATACTTGCCGCTGAACACCTGTTCAGGTAGCACCTGTTTGGTTGTGATGAACAACCAGGTAAAAATAAGCATATGCTTGCATAGTACTAACAGTTACGAATGGGGCCCTATAATTATCTGTGGCTGAGGTAACAGAATTTGACAACTAACGCACTGTGCCAGTTGAGTTAATAAGAAAATATTTAACATCAAGTTGAAATTCTTCTGTTTTTCCTAAAAAGGCAAATATTTCTAATTCTGGTTTTAGTTTTTAAAAAGGTTTTTACCAACCAGGTGTTCTTCTTCTGTAACTTGCCTGAAAAAACAGCATGTCTTCTGTGGGCTGCTGGAGAATAGGATTCTTTCTTTCCTGCAAGTAGAGGCTTTCCAGCTGAGTAGTTTTACCTTTTTTATTTACTCTTCTAATAATTTATTAGTAGAGAACTTGAAATACTAGTTGACCAAAACAATCTGTCTTTGGTAAAATGAAGGGAGAAACATGGTGAAGTTGAGCAGGGGATAAGTTATAATGGTTTCTTTGTCTGGTAAGTGAGGAGTTCAGTATTGTTTCACTGTTTTCCTGTGATAAATAGCATGTTGCTTTGTTGATTATTTATTTAGCACAAAGATTTTAGCAAAAAATTTCAAACCATTAACTTTCATTATCGATTGCGCATCTAAAGTAATGAACAGAAAATGCACTGTCTAACAGCTGTTCAGTGGTGTGTTTTACCACCTTTTTCTCTGAGCCTTCAACAGCAGCCTAATTTAGTATTGAGCTCTTCAGTCTTATGGGTAAAACACTTTTAATTACCACTTTGTCAACTAGATTTTTTTAAATTCTCTTTATTGGAAATGTTGCAAGCTCTGAAATTTCTCAACAGAATTGTACTATTCAAATTACAGGATTGTATTTTGGGATTGGAGCTTCATTAATGTGGCGATCTGTAGGAACTTGATAGTAGGTATTAAATGCAGAGTAGCCTAATGGGCTCAAGTTGCCTCCTTTCTGTTCTTTTTCAAATAACATGGTTTGGCTTAAAGCACTACATGGAAAACTAATAACGGTTAACTTGGATCCTTCTAATATACTAAACAATTGCGTCAATGCAGTGAATATATTTTAAACCATCTTTATTGCAGAAAACTTTTTACAACGCTTTGAGAATTTCATTTTTTTAAGAGAGAACTGGATTATAGTTTTCTTTTGAATGATAGGTATGCCTGTGAAGCTTAGAACGTGTGTGCATTGCAATACGACGTTTACAAGTGCTGTTAGCCTGTCCAACCACTTACGCGCTTATGCACGAAAGAAGAGTGCTGGACTTTTGACTGGGACAGGTATGTTTTGTTACAGATGTAAAAGAAGTCTGTCTATGATACATTTTCCTCATCAGACTGGACAAAAGCATATGTTAATTCAAAATAATTTTGAAGCTTCTGCTGGTAAGCAATTTATTTGCCATAAAACTTCAGCAACTTGTAAGAAAAGGTATGTTGCTGTTGTCCACTCTCATGTCTGATTTTCATTCTTACTCATTTATTTTTGGATCCAACACTTAAGGTATGTAAGCAAAACTAAGAGATGGTCGCTTAAATTGATTCTCCTACAATATCACAACTTCCAAACCAGCTAGTTGGCCTTCTAATGAAGTGTTTAAAAGTACCTTAAAAATGAAAGGGGGAAAAAAAAAAAACCACAACAAACCGGCACGTAATTTTTACAATCTAGTACATACAATTACTAAGAATACTGTAGTTAAAATAGGAAAAGCAAGTAATTTTACAGTTTGTGTATTTCTAACAAAATATTGTATGTAGTTGGTTTCATTTCTTGTTTGGCTTACAACCCAAAAACTACCTGGTCTGACATGGAGTGAGTGTAGTACAGCATTGGGCACTGCTATTGATGTTTTTTATTAAAACACACTTCATTTTGAAATTCCTCTAATATTCCATATTTTGACTCATTTCCAGAGACCTGCAGTTTGCTTGGCTGTAGGCAATTTCTGAGTTTACTTGGATTTTGCTGAGATTAGTGGGACTTTGTATGATCAACAGCAAATTGGGTAGCAGAGATGGAATATAGCGAGGCAAATTTGAAGATACAAAGTCTGGAATATTTGGTAATTAAGAAGGGCAACCATCAGTTTTCTGTGCACACAAGCACAGACTTTTACATAACACTTTGGAAAAATGCATAATCCTTTTGTTATCTGCAGATGTAATTCATTATACTAAGAATGACAAATAAACTGAGTTTCAGGCTTTCTCTGCAGAAGGCTAAAAGAAATATTTCTACAAACTGGGCCTGTGGCTGCCAGGTCTTATGTTATACTAACATAAGTTAATGCAATAGCAAAGTAGATTTAGAAGGAAGTCAACAGATGCAGTAATATCCAATGTGTAGGAGTGTATGCCTTTAGTTAGTGATTCTGAAAGTTTTCATATTTACTCAGTAGAAAGATGATGATAGTGGACTTCATCTATCACTGCTGTGATTTGATATTAGCCCTGTGGTAAGTTACTTTGCTAATATACCTACTGATGAAATATTTTTCAGTAGCTATATATTTAAATTGCACATTGAAATCTTAACAGTAATTCAATGGAGGAGGCCCTGTGGCAAACAGGATAGTACACAGAGATTGGATCCTGGACAAAATCCTTGTACCTCAGCTTCCCTTTTGCTAAATGGGAAAAGTGAAGGTAATTTGTTAAGGTGCTTTCAGGGATTTTTGTTTGTTTTCTTGAAGAAATATATTTTGCTAGCGAAGTAGTAGCATACTCATCAGAACAGTTGCCGCTTTCTTTAAAAGAACTGAAAGAAAACTCCTGAGTCTTGTGTCATTGAAGCTAGAAGATTGTTTAAAATTAGATTAGAAACAAAATGGGGTTAGAAACAAAGCTTAAAAAAAAAAGTTAGAAACAAAACTTTAAAAAAAAAAAATCTTTTGATCTCAGAAGCTGGTACTGAGCCAGATAAATAGCCTGTACCATGTGGATAAAGGCCTTTCACTGAAACGAATGACTTAGAGAGGCTTAAGTTCTAGCTATAACATTATGCAACCAATGTATATTTGTATTAACCTAGTCATTACCACTAAAATTGTTGTAACTCTGTGAAGTTTGTAAGCTTTGCTCGTTGACTTTTCATTCGAGCAAGCTCAGTGCAAGGCTTGTAGACCAGAAAATATGCTTTTAAACAGTGGTTTTATTTGATATTCCACTTTATATTGTAAGTTTTGTGAAGAAAATTATGTTAATGCAAAATTTCACTAGCACACGCTAGTTTTAAACTTTGCTATGAGTGTTGTTCTTGGGGAGATCTCAATTAAAAATGGTTGCAGTTGAGAGCAATTTCAAAATGTCTTCAGTTTGGCTTCAGCCTGGAACCTGTATGGAGACAATGAGGATACTTCTGTTTTCATGGAGCCTTTCTTATATCTTCTAAAGTAAACATAACTACCAAAAAGAAATCACGTTGGTTGAGTATTTGTCTCAGTTTCTTGCTGTAATTAAATAATTGTGTGTAAACGTGAATGCTGTAATTCTTTTATTTGGCAATTGTTATGGGAGCTACCTAGGCGTTACTGTTTAGTAAGAGAAATACAGTAATCTCTGCATGTCACCAAAGTGAGACCTTTCCTAGCGCTAGTACTAAGCGCTATATAGTCTTCTGCTCCGTTTTTGAGTTTGTCTGCATATGGTTTTGATATTGACTATTATCATATTGCTTTTCTAGCAGATCCCCTGCTTCTTCAGAGTCAGTAATTTGGTCACATTTAGTTAAATCTTACTCTTTTTTTTTTTTTTCAAATGCAACTTGACAGTTTCAGCAGTATAATAGACATAGTTAAGCATAATGGTAAATTTTGAGAATGGACTCAAGAAAAACATCCTAGAAGTGAAACTTTCTAGGCTGTTAGCTGTTCAAGTTAGTGTTTATTAAACTTAATTTGTGCCTATAGTTATGCACTATGGATCCGCTGTATAGCAAATGCCTGTCCAGGTTCATTTGTATAGTTACTTGCTTTTGTATTAATGCTTGCATGATGGTCTTCAGATGTCTGACTGGAACTTTTTTTTTTTGTTATGCAGTCCAGTTTTGAACAATACAGTGATTTAATCGCTCATCTTAAGTAGATGCTAATTTCTTTTTATACCTGTTTTGGTGAATAGCAACACGTTAGTGTTTCTCAGAGCATGTGGCAAACTTGCTTCTTTCTTCTGATTATCTTTAGAGCATTGGACAGACGCAAAATCTTCAAAATGCATCTCGCTTTTCTTGGTACAGTTGTATATCCAGCTTCCTTCCTTTTCTTTCTCTTCCTCCCAGCTTCCTTCCTCTTCTCCCTTCCCCCCCTCCCCCCCCCCCCAAAGTCTCTTGATACCCTCTGGCACTCTGGCTTTTTACATCTCTTCTTACAGGCTGTCATCTTCTGGGTATCACTACTCTCTTCTTTGGTCTCACTACTCTCTTCTTTGGTCTTTTCTTCTGTAGATGGAGGCTTTTTCAGAAGTTTGGGTGAGAACAATAAAATACAGAGCAAGGAATGTGGCCTTTGAGCCAACAGTATGACTGAGGTAGCAGTTCACGTGGCCACTACGCTTCCAAATAATTTCTAATATTACTTTGCCAAAATTGTAGCTTTGGGAAGTTTACTGTGGAAGCATATGCAGCTACAGCAGAAATCTGAGATCCACTGGCTTTGCATGTCTTTATTTGTGCTGTTACAGTTATTAACCGGCACAATGAGCTAATTTTTAGTATCCTATAAAATCTTTCAGGGAGAAAATTACTGGAGGGTTTTTTAAAATGCATTTTACTGTGCAGTAATGATGAGGATAGATAGCATGTGATTGCATTTGTAAAATTAGTGAATAAATATACAAGAAAACTAATGAATTATTTTTTACTTTTTTAATTGGCAGTGTTTTTAAATGGTTAATTAGATCCACTTATGCGTGCAATTATTCAACTTGTGTTAGCTTACATACGCTATGACAAAAGTAATGAAGTCTGAATAAAGACCCAGCTTCAGTCTTCTTGAAATGAGAAGTGTTCCATGCTGGGGGACATGAAGAAGTGGAGATGCAAATTAGCATAGATGCACTTTAATTTTGAACCTCAGACCAAATGTCATTGGCATGAAGGACCTCTAATTCTGACTTTTCATGTTGTCTTAGGCATGCTCATTTTAGCCTCTTATCTTCATCTGCTTGTAGTCTTTCTTGATAAGCTGTCACAGAGGTAAAGAAGGTTTTTATATGCAGTCTTTCTACCTAGCATATATTTTTCTAAATAGCGTGCTCTGAAATTGAACTTGAGTTCAATCTCAAGGAGATTCCTCCGAAGTTTTATTGTCTTGTGTTCTAAATGGGTTGTTTCCCTGTCATGCTGTATCAGAGGTTTGATGAAGTGGTGTTAACTGGTTGTTTACAAAAAGTTTTTGGAATAGGAACTAGAAACACCAGGTGGCCAAACTTGAAGGAAGGAGGCTTCTTCCAAAAAGAATTGGGCCTTTATGGAGAATGAAGGATGATAGTTTGGGAGCTGTGATAGCCACAAAGTAGGCATTAATGGTAGGTAGCTCCTGCCTCTCTCTGGCAATTTGCTGCAATTTCCATGCAGCTTACTAGAGCCAAATTATTCTTGGTCTCTTTCCGAAAGTGCTAAAAACATACTTTCTGAGGAGGTCGTGCTTTGTTACAGTAAAGGCATTGGAAGAACAGTAACTGAGTTTTGGTCAGAACATGGCTACGCTTTCTTATGGGTGAGGCAATGGTGTGACTTACTTGCAAGCATTTGTAAGCATCGTATCCACAGAGTACTTTAGTGTGTGCATGTGAATTAATTTAAACTTGTTACTCTCTGGATAGACAAAAGTTAAATTAATGTGGCAGTTACTGGTACATGTCTCTGATAACTGGTGTTGGAATTATGGTTTTCAGTCAGCTTTGCCTAGATGTTACTCTTTCTCCACTTACTTTCCTGCTTCATTGGAGTAACTTCAAAATGTACTTGTGCTGCTTTGCGTCCCCTAAAATGTGAAGGAGTATGTTCACTAGGTCAAAAGACAAAGAGAAGAAAAAAATACCCCTTGCAGAACACAGTTTAGTATTCTTAGTATTTTCTGTCTTTTGTAACAGCTTCTTGCTTGGGCAAGTCTACTTCCAGTCTTAGCTAAGTTACTCTGAAAATACATTGAGTGATCTGAATTTTTTTTCTTGATGTCTTTTACTGTGATATTTTCTGTTCTTTGTTTTGTAATTTCTCAATCTAGAGCCTCCATCGTAAATGGCTCAGAGAAGAGCCATTCTTTTGTTTTCCTTGTTTTCTCATTGTTCTTGGAAAAGGTACCTTTCAAGGAGGTAGAAACTACCTCTCCTTGTATATTATGGCAGTTTCTGTTTGTGTTGCTGTCTATTTGATTGCACAGTAGTTCAGAGGGGTTTTTTCTTACAAGATTACACACACATAAAACCATTAGGTTTCAAGAACTCTGTTGCGGAAGACCAATTCAGGTCTAGTAAGAAAGTGAAAGCTCTCTGAAACGCTCGGGATGTATGTGAGTAGAATCAAATTTGTTAATGGGCATGAATGTCTTAAGTTTGCCAACATGAAGGAAATAAGATAGTTCTTCTTTCAAATGCATGTAGGCTTCTCGAGAAGGAGCCTGCTGTCTACTGCTTTTTTTTTTATTCATCTCAACTGACATCAACTAACTGACATCAGATGCAACTCATGGATGTGTTTGCATTTGGATAATGCTGACTTCTGTTTCCCTCCTTCCAATGATGTTCTGCAAAATCGGCAATGGCAAAGCTTTTGCTGTAATAACTGCCTCAGATAAGTTGCCCCTCATGCAAATAGTTCTCTTCAGAGAATGGGTGTCTGGGTTTCAGTATTTTATCTGCTTAAATTTCTGGTGATGTTGTTACTGATGTTGCAGTATGTAAAATATTTATACTACTTGGTCATTCCTACAGCCTGAAAGATAGTTAGCTTTTTTCTTCCTAATTATATGAAGAATATGCTTTTGATGAGAGCATAAAGCATTAAGAACCCCTTACCTGTTCACTTTTCTAGAAGTTTTCTTGGCCATTTTTCTCTCTCTCCCCTGCCACCTTGGGTTACTGCCTTTATATCCAGACTTTCATTGTTGTGATCAGAAAAAGTGCTGTTGAGCCTCATCTTCCTAATGATGCCTTGACCCAGGGTCTGAAGGAAGTCTCTTTGAGTTGTATCTGCTTTCTACTTGTTTGATTAGTTCTCTGGTACCTTCAAACCTCAAAAATTCATTCAAATTTTTCTAGATACTGTAGGAATCTTTAAATCTGGGGATGGAACTGGGAAATGTCTGGTGTATCTACAAGTTAAAAGTTTGGCTACAGGGTAAAAGCTTGAGAGGTGCTCATTTGGAGGATGTAAGAAAAATGAAGGATGCAATCAAGACTGTGTTCTTTAAATCAGCATGTTTTGCCTCACCAAATGATGTCTTACGCTTCAGAATACTAAGAGGTTTATTCTTCTGTTTTCTATTACAGGAGTCAAAACTTAGAGAATTGTAACTTTTTTTTTTTGTTAATTTTACTGTTAAGATGCTTCAGTAGCATAGCATTACAACTTTTTGGTATCAAGAATACCACTTGTTACTGTCTTTCAGGTTTCTGTGGAGTTTTCGTGTCGGTGTTTTGGAATAGAGTGTAGCTAGATATACTTCTCAGTTCAAGCAGTCCCAACCTTCTTGTTTTTTCTTGAGCTGTTTTCATCATAACAATATTAACTCAGTTTAATTCCCTCATCCCCCAACTTTGGCTGCTTCTTAGAATCTCTAGGTTTTGTTACAGATGCCTATTACATCTATTTGTGGGAGGTACAGACCTCAATGCTAACTGAACCCGTTTGCTATGCGTTTCCTGTTCACACACATTATTTTCATACATAAATTCAGTTTGAGCATTTGAAACTAAAAAGTGGCCTCGCCATCCTTGTTGATTGTCCTAATACCAGCTCCCACTGCCAAGGATTAATACATATTTTTTGTAAGCTGCATTAGAATTCAGACAGGAGTGAGGGGGAAGCTTCATTTGAAATTCTTAGAATAAAAGGACAAACTTTTGCTTTATGTTGAAAACAAATGGCAGGTATTTTATTCAAACTAGAAATTCTTGCTTGTATTAGCTGAAAGCTACAACTTTGTGAAGTTGTAACTTGGTTGAACGTGAGTGGACTTACGATGGTACTTGAACTACAACAGAAGTTCCAAGATTTTTACAGCGTTTTATGCATGTAGGGGAATTTCCAATGGTGCTTTGCTTCTGTATAATAGTGCAGTAGGTTAGTAGGTGCTTGCTGATACTGAAGTAACAGTTTAATGCTGAGTGTCAATTAACGTAGTCTTTTAAAGAGCAAGCAATGTGCTAAACTAAAAAAAAAAAGCTTCATGTGTTTTGCCAGTAAATTTCTTAAAGCACACTGTAATTGTTTGGATTTATGTTACAATTAAACATAGGGTAACAAGGAGGTAGATGTCTTTTCACTACTGCTATAGGGGATGCTTACTAAATATCTCTGTTTGGTTAACACTCATTGAAGTATCACTTTCACATATGGAAATTTCTCTCTTCTTAGCTTTAGACTGTAAGCAAAAGAAGTCAAGGTCAAGATCTGGAAGCAAGAAAAAAATGCTGCCATTACCTCATAGTGCGGATGAAGTTTACATACTCAGATGCAGGTACATAGGGTTATTTTAATTGAAAGAACACATTCTTAAGAACTTGCTAATTTTAGTCATAAGAAGATTTAAGATTGTATCCTAAATGTGTTTGTGATTAATTTGAATAATAAGGGGGGGAAACAGTTGCCTATTTTCATTAATTTGAACAAGAGGACTTGAATCAGTCTTACTCAGGTATTAGGTTGCCAACTGTTTCTCTAACTAAAATCTTACTGGTCATGCCTGAGTAATATTCTGTCCTTCAAAAGAAACCTTATGTAAGAACAACAGATTGTTATTGCTAGTGTTAAAAATGTAAGAGTGTAAGTTATATAAACTGCAGGTTTTTTTGTGCTCAGTTACTATAAATGAACTCAATTACTAAGGTTTTCTGCTAAAATATGTAGAAACAAACGTCAAGAAAATTAAGACTTTCCACTTAATGTCTTTATTTTATAATTTTTTCAGTAGTGCTAGATATATCTTGATGGAATAATTTTAATATTTGCATAGGTTTTGTGGTCTGGTCTTTCGAGGACCTTTGTCTGTTCAAGAAGACTGGATAAAGCACTTGCAGCGACACATTGTCAACGCAAATCTTCCACGGACTGGAGCTGGCATGGTTGAAGTCACATCACTACTTAAAAAGCCTGCTTCAATTACTGAAACTTCATTTTCTTTACTGATGGCAGAAGCAGCATCATAGAACAAGAAAATCTTTTAAATTTTAATTGGATGTAAATTTGAAATACTTTGTCATTTTTTAAAATAAATTGCTACACTAAATTATGTTTATAAATGCTAAAGACAGAAAAATAGAGGAAGTGGATTACAGTAACATCAAAATAAATTGAATACTTAACAGTTACAGTAAGTAGTCTTTATATTTTATATAGGGTGGAAGATGTGTTTTTAAGGTTTATTATGTTTTTGTCAGTTACTGTGTTCACTATCAATACAAGACCATTACATGTATGGCAGCCATTTTTAAATTGTTGCACATGGGTACTTAAAAGACAGATTTTAATAAAACAAACCATGTTCTCTTCAGTGTTACCCAAATCAAGGCTCTGTTTATTCCAAAAAGAATTACATAGTTAAATAAGATATTATTATATTTTGTTTGTATGTATGTAGTGTTTTGTATAATACCAAGAACTGCTAATACAATTTACTCAACTTAGGGCATTAAATATCATGTACTTCATAGTTCAAGAGACTGTTTCATTCAAATAGGGCAATTAGTACTATTCTATTTAGGTGTGTAAGTGTTTTTTTTAAATCACATGAGGCTTTTTGTACTAAAAAGTGGAGGGAAACTTGTTTAAACAAATTTCTAAGAGAAATATGTACATAATACTGGAAATTTGTGGTAAGGAAATATTCTTTACTTCAGTTGCATTTCTCACTGACAATAAAGTGGTGCATCCATGCTACCTCCTACTTGTCAACAAAGATGGTATTTACCCTTATGTTTTTGTATCATAGTAGATTCAATCCAACTTTCTTTATTACAAAGCATCTTTTTGTTAACAAGTTTGTTTCTTTATGATGATTTGCTTAAAGTCTGACTTGCTTACAGAAGTTTGCCTCTCTACTATTTTATTTAACACTGTAGAAATGTACTAATAAGCATTGCTCACTACACGGTTAGAGTAGACTTTTCATTTATAATTCTGTTTAAAAGATTGATCATTTTAGAAAATTCGAACACATTGAAATGTTTCTACATATGAAGAGAATGTTTACAACTTAAATTTTAGAGCTTGTTTTGGATGTGATTATATGTATGAAAACTGTAACACTATGCTCATGCTAAGGACCTACTTACAGAATTACTGAAATAAATGTGCTGTGAGGATGGAAATATGGTGCAGGTGTCTTGGTCATGATGAATTGTGTTTGTTCATTTAAACTGTCTTCAGAACATGATTTTTGTTTAAATCAAATCAGATTCCTCTACAAATCAATTTTGTATGCAAGTAACATTTCATTTTACTCATATAGGGTAACAGATACTGTAGTTAAGCCAAGGATATGCATTGATATTTTCTTTATATGTAAATAAAGTTAAAAGCAGTTAAAACAAGAGGAGTATTTTGGTAGAGTATATACATACCTCACTGCCAGTGAAATTGCTTTCCTATGGTATATCTCCTTACCAGAAAAATCTCTAAATAAAAAGGTTTAAAGAAAATCTAAATGTCTATAATGTGAAGCATTTATTTGCATTGTGTGAGTTAAGTTTGTGAAATTGATTTGTCTTGCTTGGGATTAGAATCTTCTCATGATCTTAAGTAAAAGTACGTTTACTTGCAATAAACTGACTTGTTCACAGACGCATTACATTTGATTGGTGGAAAATATGAATAAATGTCTGTCTTCCTGTATGTGCGCAGTTCAGAGTTCACACATGAGGCTTGTTAATGTTCTGATAATATATGGGCTAGAAATGCACAGATGTGCAGGACAGAGTCCTGAGACAAGGCCATCCTAGCTCTGTCAAGGCTGTCATTAAATTAGTGCTATCGGGTGTTACTGTAGAGGTTGCTACAGATAACTTTAGCTTTATTGTCAAAATTTATTCCCCCCCCTTTTAAACTGGAAAATCTATGTCAGTACATTTAAAGGCTGGGGAAAAAAATACTTTAGAGATTTTAGGAAAGATAACTGGGATGTTGCAGTGTATTGCAGACAAATTATGTGTATGGAGACTAACAAATTTCTAAATTTGTGGATGATTGTGGAATTTTTTTATACGCTGTGAAAATGGAAGATTTACAGCAATGTGTTGAAACAGAATAGAGGGAAGTGATCAAATCACCTTGAATGTTTATAATGCTTTAATAGAGTGCTTGTTTACCCTTCTCACCAAAAAAAGGTGCTTGTGTGAGAGCACCATATTTTGTGGCTATTTAACAGATGAAAAAATTAAGTGCAAATGATATTTATCTAGTATTGTTAAGAATGCTTGTAAGGTGAAGCCATATCATGCAGAATTTAGCAGTAGCAAAAAACTCTATTAGGTTCATAACAATAAAAAACCCAGTTAATTCTATTTAATTCATTAAACCCCAATAGTGAGCTGCTTTGTGTAACACTAAAATGCAAGGTTGTGTCTGAAGAGCACAGATCTCTAGGCCTGATCAGTGTCCAAAATGAGATTCTTTTGATTAGGAGCAGCAGTTTTCAGTGGCAGGCTGTCTGAGAGGGTGCACTGGAGCTGTGTGCCCTGCTTGCATCAGATCCTTGACAGTATAGTTTGAATATATACAGAAGTTCTAGAACTCTTCTGATTATTAAATTAATTGCATTTATGGTTGATACGGACTGAGTGGGTTTTTTGGGTTTTTGTTTGTTTGTTTTTTTTTTTTTGAAATAGTAATAGAGTACCCTTAAGCTTTCTTTAGCCTCTAGTCCTCAAGTGGGGCTATTTGTTTTCTTGGTTTCTGTTGTTTGGAAATACAGATCTTTTATCACTACCTACAAGGAGATACAAACCCCCTTTCCAGAGTTACAGAGATTCTACATAATCTGGTAGAAGAGAGTTAAATCAGTCACGTTATTATATGAATTTCATGTTTTGAGATGTGTGGCTTGAGAGGCTCTATGGCAATCTGTGCTAAAGAGCTGGACTTCCAGAATTGCACATATGAACACAAGTGTTAGTCTGTTCACGTTGGCCAGATTGCTTTGGGCTAAAGGCTGCAGTGGCGTAGTGGTTTTTGTATGGTTGATACTGGTTCCTTATCACAATCTTACATGTTTCTGGAAAAGCTTTCTTAAGTAGTAGCCTCTGGAAAATTACAAAGAAATTTTCAGAATGCTTAGAGAAGCCTGGGAAATTGTAGAAGACCACCCCCTGCATTTTGTAAGATGATTGCCTATATTCCCTAGTCCCGGTGATATTTCTAAATCATCTTAAAAAATTAAAACTCTTGTTTGCATTGCTTGAGAAGAGATTTCTGCTGGAAAGGTGATTTTAAAGTGCCTGTGGTAGCTGCTACCAAGTGGTAACTGCTGCCAAGTGGTGGTGTGTTCAGGCTGTATGTGTGGAAAATGGGAGATGGAGGCAAGTGGATAACAAATGTTGGCTCACAAAGATCCCTGGGCATTTACTCCTGTTTGGCATATACTCCCGTTTGCTTCATATGGATTGTGTGAATTGTATGAGGTGGACTGCTCCCACAAGCCGAGGCGGTCCAGCTCTGCCCACAGATCCAACTTCTGCTTCCTCAGGGCTCACCTTACCCAGCCAGTGGTGTCAGGAAATGAGCTGCTGACTCTTCTCGATGGGAGAAAAAGCAGAGACCTGACAATAGCTAACACTGGCGCTGGGGAGGGCGGGCGAGCACCTGATGTGCCAGGATGGGGACTGTTGGGGTTTATGTCCTGAGCCAGACTTCCCGTGTGTGAGTTATGTGCCTGTTCAAAGTCCGACCTTTTCAGCCACGCTCAGGAACTCACCAAGGTCTTTGAGGTAAGTGGATCACAGGAGGAATGCGAGTCGTGAATTCGGGCTCACAAAGTGCATCCATCCAGAGTTTCGAAAGGTCAGCGTCACGGGGCTGAGTCGGGGAGATCTGTTCCTGCAAAGCTGTTTTGACACCAATGCTTTTTCTGGGCCAGTTGTGGTTCTAGATTATCCTGCATGTCAATAGTGCTTTAAAGAGGGGTTATTCATTAAATCTTCTACCTGATTCTGAAAACATACAGAAGATAAATGTTGGCTGAACAAATGTGGAAAAATTAACAGCAAATAACAAGTACTTGCTTTTAACGAGATGGTAAGGGCTGTGAAAGAAGCTTGTTTAGTTGAGCACTATGGTTAACAGACTTTCCACTTTTTATCACAGTAGTTAGTGGCCTGAATACTTAAACACCAGTTTCATATTCAAAAAAATTGGTTTCTATAGTTTTGACTTCGTTTTTAAAAAAATCTTTTTAGGGTGGTACTTACTTTAAAAAGCTGACTGCGTTATGATTTCAGACATTTCAATCCACTGTGCTTTGTAGGTGGTATTGCCTGATACATGGGTAGCAATTTTCATGTAATGGAAACCTTGTGGCCATAGTGCCAGGTCTGTAACCTCTTGCAATAAAATGTTCCTTTTTAACACCGCAGGCCTCTTGGTGTTCTTCCCGTTGTTCGGAGGTGAGCTGCATGGCATGCGTCGCTTAAACCGGGGACTTCCACCCTACGCCGAATAGTTGCACGGCGAGGCGAAGAGGGCAGTTTTGCTGGCTGTAGCCTTCTGAAATTCAGAGAGGTGAGGCAGGGCGAGGGTATTTACATTCCAGTATTGGAGACCAAGAATGAGGATTGGTGGTGGAGGGAACATCGCCAGAGCCAGGGGCCCAAATCTGAAGCCGAATCACAAATAACAACGGCTCTCATCTGCACCTACCCTCCCACTTCTCGCTCTGCACAACCTAGTTTTGCTGATGCCTTCTTTCCCAGTTAGAAGCAGTTTTTCCCTACAGCACTACCTGCGCAGCGGCCTCCACGTGTATCTGGACCTGGAGTACTCTGAAAAACCCAGTCTGCCTGGCGCTCTGCAGTTCCCCAGAGTTTCCTGCTGCAGCATGAAAGGATTCATTGCCGTACTACAACCATTCACACACACACACACACACACAAAATAAGAACAAAAATGCAGAGGTTGATCAAATTTAGCATAAAAGAGCGTTAGAGGTTTTGTTTGGTTGGTTTTTTAAACAAGGGCTGGAGTGAGGGTTCCCTCCACGCTGTCTTGCTAGAGTTGATACTCTGGCACTGCTCATTCTCGTGTCTAGTTGCACTATAGGCTGATAAACTTGTTTTTAAAAAAGCAAAACAAGAAATCCCTCTAACTTTAGTGCCCTATTCCCCATAAGATTTGAACATAAGTCAGCTAACAGGCTTTTTATAAAACTTCTTAGTAATACTCAAGCGCATCAAGTGGAAAAACCTTGTGGTCCAAGTGGCTGGTGTCCGGCAGCAGTGGTGTGGCCGCAGTGCTTTCCTGTCGGGGAAGCGATTCCGGCTGCCTTAGCCCAAGTGCGGGTAGCTCCAGCGTGCCAGAGCGGGAGGTGGAGGGGCCTGTGCCGTGTGTTGCTGGTCACGAAGATGGTTTGCACATGTTGGCTGAAGACTGACATGCTGTTATTTTGGCTAGCAATAAAAATTGGAATAAATGCATCCCTGTTAGGGATGTTCTTCTCTAGGTGGAGGCAAAGCCCTGAAAGACCTTTCTGGTACAGGCTCTGCACGCTTTTTTTTTGCTACAATTAAAACCCAAGCGAATGGCATCCTTGGTAACTGTGAGCCCGGAGACCTCAAAATTACAACTCTCACTGTCCCGTGGGGGAACGAAGAGAGTCCTGGAGCCTTCTCACAGCTTCCAGAGTGGAAGTTTGGACTATACATGTTGTATAAATTGCAACTTTGTTGGGCTTTCTATCCCATTTTTTCTACTTAAAAGTACACTTTTAACTCGTAAGAGCTGAGGTTTACATGCCAACTGATGATGGTAATCCCTCTGCTTTTGTGGCAGAGACCTGCAACATGAGACATGCTTCCAGGACGTTTATGGTGAGTGTTCCTAAATATAATCTACCACTTTTAAAATATCTGTTTATTGGAAACTCTGGAAACTTCACATGTTTAAACTTTTGATTATGTATCTTTAAGCCAGCAGCAGCTGTGAATCATGTTTGTACTCTCTGTGAAACTCATCCAAATCCATCCTCCCTGCTGTAGCAACAAATGCTGAAGCTCTGAATCCCATTGTGCTCTTTGAAACGGCTTCAGAGAAGAGGTGACTGATAAAGCACCGTGCAAGCTAACACCCCTGACCTGTGTTTTAACCAAATAAGGAATTGCACGTCACCCAGGTACAAGTCTTGCTGGCACGGAATAATTCTTTCATCTGTCTCTTTCCTGAAGAACTGTGTGAAAGTAGGAGAAAAAAAAATAGCCTTATTTGGATAAAGAAGCAGGGGAAAAAATCTTTTAAAAACAAACAAGCAAAAACCCATGGACTGAAACAGGAACTACAAACAGAGGGAGACAGCATAAGCCTGAGGTTGACACTTGTTTTGTAGCCTCTGAAATGCAGCTGATGGCTGCATTTGCTGTGCCTCCAAATCTTCAGGGGTGCGTTTGGGTTCCTGGCAGAGAGGAGGTTAGGGCAAATATTGTCCTTAGCTGAACAGCCAAGGAATAAGTTTTAAGCCCAAACTGTTAAAGAAATAGGCAGTGACTGGGAAAAGAGGTTTTAAATCCAGTTCCTTGTGTTGAAAGTCAACTGTACCCATTCCCTCTGCCATCTGGAGTATGTTTACTGATGCTTTTTAAGTGCTGCATATAAATCCATAGACACTTGGTCTTGTCATGAAGGAGCGTGAGCTGCTCTTCCCACATATGGCCTCAGTCACAAATTTGGTACTGAAATCTGAATTTTCCAGGTTCTGTTCATGTAGGGATTACCATTCACTGCCTCCAAAAAATCTCTCCTCTTTAGTATTTGACATCCATCATTTTATAACATTTTCTTCTCATTGAAATAACCTCTGCTACTAAACCCAGTGTTCTCTGACTGCAGCTGACCACGAGTGCTAATAAACGACTAAAGACCCTGACCCAGAATGTGAGTGTTCTTCCAGGATCCCAAACTCATTTCTTTGCCCTCAGGCCCAGGTTCCCATCTGGGGACGGTACTTAGCCGCGTCTCACTGGGCTGCTAACCTGACCATTTTCATTATCTTCATTCCTAGCTTGGTTTGTTTTCCCTTTCCTCAGTTTTTGCTTACATCCACATTTGCTTTTTCTTCTTCATTTTTTCACCCTTCTTGTTCTTTAGCGCTTTATTTTACCGCTGGCTACCAGTGATGAAGCTTTTTTGGGAAAGTCCTATAAGCTATATCACTGTGAACACAGATGGAGTATTGCTCAGTATTCTTTAAAACATAGCTAATGGCCTGATTTCTGATTTGTTTTATAAGGAGACAGTAGCTGTCTGTACCTAAGTGGTGAGGAGGAGATGTAGAGATTTTAGTGTGACTTTGGGAGAGCAATTACACAGAACAAAAATCCCAAGTTATACGGTTGGTACCAACACAGGACTCTGGACTTGACTCCACTGTTGGGAGCTAAACTCTTGCCTTGTGAGGTACCTCACGTAGCGGGAGCCCATCTGGGAAAGTGAGCATCTTGTACCATCTTTCTGGTTTGTCTATGTAAAGGTGGGTTGCTGGCTTTTCTTTTCTTTTCTTTTTTTTTTTTTCCTGACAGCCTTTCTGAAACCATAGAAGTATTTGCATGTCCGAAGAAGAACAACGAAGCTGGTGAAGGGCCTGGAGCACAAGTCTTACGAGGAGCGGCTGAGGGAACTGGGGTTGTTTAGCCTGGAGAAGAGGAGGCTGAGGGGAGACCTCATCGCGCTCTACAACTACCTGAAAGGAGGTTGTAGCGAGGTGGGTGTTGGTCTCTTCTCCCAAGTAACGACAGGACAAGAAGAAACGTCCTCAAGTTGCACCAGAGGAGGTTTAGATTGGATATTAGAAAAAATTTCTTCACTGAAAGGGTTGTCAAGCATTGGAACAGGCTGCCCAGGGAAGTGGTTGCGTCACCATCCCTGGAGGTATTTAAAAGACGTGTAGATGTGGTGCTTAGGGACATGGTTTAGTGGTGGACTTGATGATCTTAAAGGTCTTTTCCAACCTCAATGATTCTGTGATTCTATTTAGAAAATGGAGCATTTGCTTGAATGATTTTTGTGAACGAGCAGCTGGTTAGCTTCTTTGAGCAAAGGGAAACAGGGATGTCTGTTAAAAACTGGTAGAAATATATTGGAGATAAGAATCTCAGCCCATTTATTAGTAAATGATGAATGAGATGGCTAGCATGAAATTCTTAGGAAATTAAACCGTGATTTCAAGTTTATAAGTGGAAATGCGCGAAAAGTATCTAAGCACCCCCCCCCACTGCCAGCAGCAACCTGCAGGTTTCTGTAGTTTCCCGCAATATGCAGCAGCTGGCAAAGAATTTCATAAAGGGTGGGGAGAAGAGGGGGAAGCCCTGCTTTCCAGTCCCTCCTGCTGTGACACACGTGTGCTGGCTGTGGAAGTTGTGTGACCGTCCAGACTATGTTTTCATCATGTTACCTTAGAAATTGAAAGCAGCAGGTATGTTACACAAGAGTATCTACAGTTTAGATGTATGTGATACCTACTACCATAGTGTTTAGATTTACAGTGAACAGATCTTTTTTTTTTCTTTTTTGAAGCAGTAGGTGCTTATCTTGCTCTCCACTTCCAGATTTCAGACATCCTCACTACCTTAACAGACTGAAAATGGCAATCCTGGCTATTTAGTGCTTATCTACTGTTTTGGTCTCAGAGAGATCCCTGGATGGCCGGTGAGAGCTCCCCATCCTCAAGCAGTCAAGGCTGATGTTGAATTTAGGTGCTTTATTTCAGCTTTCTGCCTCTGAGGAATTTGACAGAAGCTGGAAAACCTGTTCTGCTGTTGCTGTTATTACTGTGCACAGAGAGAAAACTCTGACCGGTTTGGGATCAAACTAAAAATTGAGCAGTTACTGAAAATTGAACCAGGTGTATTCTGAGCTTCAACTGCCTCCTATTCCAGCTGCCAGCAAACGGCAGCACGTGCTGCCCGCAGCCGGCCCCAGTACTCACTGCTGTCACAGGGAGCTTGTTTATTGTCAGAGAAAATCTGAGCACTTTCCCTACTTTTTTTGAGCTTTCCCTGCATGTATTTTCTCTCTCAGTCTCTTTCCCCTGCCCCCAGGAGAGTGTTAGTTGTGTCGATTTTAACTAGAAAGGTTCTTATTAAAAGTCTGTGTTAATTCTAGAAGACATTGCAAAGGTGAGATTCCTTACCCCTCATTACCCTGCAGATTGGAACTATTTTCCCACCCGAAGGCGGTCTCTGCCTGCACGGGTTAGCGTGACCCATCTCCAGTTCTGTACCTAAGAATGAAATCAAATGAAATAATAAGTGTAGTCTTTCACCGCATCGGTATTTTGCCTTGGTTAAGAGTCGGAATCTTCCTCAACAGGAAAGCTATGAAGTTGATCTTCCTCAACAGGAAAGCTATGAAAACAGCAAGGCAGTATGAAATCATCGTGTCGTTTAAGTGTGGTTAGCGCTGTAATTGGAAAGTGGAGAATGGCAAAGCCATGGCCCCGGGCAGTGGTGGTGCTGTGGACCAGTGAAAAGCACCTCCTTTAAGATATTCTATTTGAGAAGTTAGTAGGTAGAGAATAAGAAATGCAAAATGTAGTATTTTTGAAAAAAAAGTGCAGCTGACATCTGACATGGAAAAACATTGATACTTCAAGGTATTATGTAAGAAAATAGCAAAAGTGTTTGAACTACTTCAGGGAGCCTTAACAGGTGTATCTGCTGTTTCTAAAAATGCATGTAGACCTGAATATTTTGTTGTCTCTCTTCCACACAAAAAACTGCTTACGCAATAGAATGGGAAATGCAAGATAAAAAGGAGAGGGTTGTCTCACTGCAGTATTTTCATTAGGATTGTGCAAAATAAGTCATTTCCCATAAAATAGGAGGGGGAGCGAGCAGTGGAACCCACGTGTGCTGCAGCAAGGCTGGTAATTAGAATGTAGCCAGGCAAAATCACAAGGGGATATGTAATAAAAGAAAGCTTTAATGTGATTTAAATACCGTGACGGAGCTGCATTCAGTGACAGTCTGGTCACCCAGTACAGTGCGACATCCTCCACCATAGAGATGTATTCCTGCAAGAGGCTGCTGCACCGGCCATCTGGCTCGGGCTGCAGGAGCGCAGCGCGGTGAGGGACACGAAACCCGGTGGGACACACCAAATTTGTTTTAACGTAGGCACAGGTTCTTCTCATAACAAAAGCTTGAATATGGCCCTAATTTCCCCTCGTGTGGGAGTATGTCATTCGAAAGAGATTAAAACCGAAGACATAGTGTGTTTTGGACACGTGCCTATAAATCTCCTTCACGTACTTTCATTGCTCACCAGTGCAGTGGATGAGGTATGTGCTGGGCCGCGTGGGCTGTGGAGAAGCATTATGCTCTTGCTCAAGGAAGTCGGTAAAGGTGTAACACGTATCCGCAGTTACAGAAGTCCAGCAGTGGCAAGGACGCATGAGCTGGGCTTTCTTTCTCCATAGCTTCCATTTGGCAGAGTACTTCTGCTTTTAAGTCCTTTAAAAAGGCAGCCGTTTTCCTGCTGCCCATATTTTAACTCTGTTTTTTTGGTAATCGTCTGGTTTCTTCTCATCGGTGTGTGACTAATGGGGGGTGATTTATTTGCTTCCACTTCTAAACTTCCTGTGCCATCTACTAAATGCTCCCCGAGTCTGGCGTGGGTGCGTGTTGCTGTCCTTTAAAGCATAATGGATTTATTTACCTTACACTGGTCCTCAAACAGAGACCATGGCAAACAGCAGGCAGGGCAGCTCCTTCTTCTGAAGCCCCAGCCCAAGCCGCCCCGTGCTCTTCCCGGGAAAGAACTTCTTTGAGAATGGATCTCAGTCACTTCTCTCTCTGCTTTTCTTGTCAGCCCTTGTCTTGGCTCTGACGGGAATTGTCCTCTTACATCTCCCTCCCTCTGGTAGTTTAAAAAAATTGGCTTTTTTCCCTTGCATGCCATAAATACATAGGCATAATATTGCCTCTGTTTGTAGGGCTCTATTTGGGCCACACAGTTTTGTTAGTCAAAATTATTTTGTGAAGTAAACAAGTAACTGGATACTTTATAGACATAACAATTCTATAAACAGTTTCTAGAAGTGAAATATTTTTAAAATTTAAATATTTACATTGTTTTGAGTTTTTTTTTCTTCAGAAAGTAGGTGGATTTCGGATTGTTGGTGCATGTAAAGGACAAACTACAAGGTCAAAAGGCACAATTTAAAGGCAAATGAGATACTGGAGTTGCAGAAATCTTAACACTTCACCTGAACGGAGAGGAATGCCCAAATATGTCAGTAAAGCAGATGTTAGCTGATGCTGGAGCTCTCTAGAAAGACCTTCTCAGCTCTGCTGGGAACACTCAGTACCAAGAACGGTTATTCCAGCCAAATACATTTGACTTGTGTCTTCTGCTTGGTTGTTCTCAGCGCAAACGAGGCAAAAAGAAGAAGAGATGTTTCCTGCCCCACTTGGGCTGACGCAGCAAAAGCTTTCACCATGTGAAATTCCTGAAGGCAGAGGGTCTTGGTCGCAAATGATATTCTGATGATGAAGAAATTCGGGAAGTGAATTGGTCAGACAGGATCAATGGCCAAAAGACTCAGTGATGCCTACACTAAGGGCTACCTATGTGTTCCCTTGTGCTAAGGCAACAGTAGGCAGAGCAGAGACAAGGACCCGAAGTTCTCCAAGACTGGCGAATTGCAGAACAGAAGGTACACCATCTTTCTGTTGTCCTCTTTTTTGCCCCAAATCCCATTTGTGAAATGAACTATTCTGGAACAAATCCAGAGCCTGGTGGAATTCAATGGGTGGCTGTGCTGCTGCTGCTGCTGCTCAGAACGTCAGCTTGTTTTCCTCATTTTAGGTTGTGCTTTTTCCTTTAACCTACATTTCCCTGTTTTTATATGTTGATTTTCAAGCATAACGAATACACGGAAATGAGTAACATCACAAGAGGAATCAGATTAGCTCTTTAAGTTCTACTGTGTGTGATCTGGAGTAAATGAGAGGGCTGACACTGAGTTAGAGCTGTGTGTCTCAGCTGATGGAGATACTGGCTTTCTGTCTCATACTTCCATGTGCAACTGAGATGTTCAGTTATTTCTGGACAGTCACTCATCACGTTGGATGTTACTGCTGCTGTTCTTCAAGAAAGTTGGCAGAGAACTACTTTTCAGAAGTTTTCTTTAACTCCAAGAGGATGGAGGCAGGCAATGATACAAATATCAACCGTGAGAACAAAAAAGGGTAATCTGGAAAATTGTCAGTGCTGGATAATCAGTCTCCAAGGCATTGGATTTCTATTTGTCCTGAGCTGCATTTAAACATGTCATCAGGATTAAGGGGAAAGCATCTCTTTTGTATAATATTACAATATAATAATGTACAAACCTGAAGGTCCTTTCCAGCACCTTGGGTAAATGAATCATTAAGAGATGGTGCAGATACAGTAATTCAGATGCTGTACCTAACAGAGGTCGTATCAAGCAGGCTGGTGCAGGTATGGGCTCTATCTGCAACATACTGAGCAACAACTGCAGCAAAAATGGAAGGCAACAGCTGACCACCTATAACTCATTTACTGTGTTCTGCAATAAGCCTTACAGAAAAATTTATGGAGCAGATGGGCAAGAAATGTTCATGGCCTTATGTGCCTGTGACTTTTCGTAAACAGATACAAGTGGATGTATCTCAGGAATTCCTCACTGAGGCTCTTGGGTCATGTAAAAACATAAAATGGGCCTGCTGGAGAGGATTCTTGAACCTTGAAATGAAACCAACATGGATGCGATTAAAAATAATACTTGTCACTGTTACAGATGTAGCATTTGTTCACCTAATACACCTTATAGAAGATCAGGATGATGTAATTAGAGCACCTGGTGCTCCAAGTGAGACTAAATTAAGAGTGCCCCGTATGGGGTTAGGAATAGGGGAGTTCTTAGCAGGGATTGTCACTAGCCAACGAAAGCATTAACGTTTTATACTTCACTTCAAAGCAGGATGCCAGTAAGATCACCGTAATGCATTGCCTGCGATTCTGGAGGTGGACTCCTAGGCCATGATCCTGAATCATGTCAAAACTGCATTTGGGCTAACTGGTAGAGATGTAAGGGAGCGGGATGAGCTTTCCTTCCTTTCTGGATCTGTTCACAAGGGCAGCTTGTAATGCAGCACCAGCCCTGCTGCAGGAATGCTGCCCGGAGTTCCCTGGGCCAAGGACGGGTGCAGGCTGGCAAGGGCAGCGGGACGCTGGTAAATCTGTGCCATGACTCCTCAGCACCCGCGTTGTCTCCTTACTGAAGAGGACTCATGAGGAACTGATGCAGGTTTGTGGCGGTTTTAGTGTTGCAGACTAGGGAGGATGGCCGTGCTGGGGCCGTGGGCTTTGTGCCCACAGCTGGGTGCGCACCCTCCTTGTGCTGGGCGTTAGGTGTCTGCAGGCTGGGGCTGCTCTCTGGCCTTGAGGGCACCTGAGCTGGTGTGGCTTCCTTTGGCGTTTGCAACTGCTGTGAACTTTCATGACAAAAAAAAAAGTTTTTGTGATTCAAAATAACATGAGACTGGTTTTTTCATCTCTTGCACAATTTCAGATTAAAATACCATGGGAAGAAAGGCTGTTACTTTTTCTGTACCATTTAATATATTTTTGATTGATACAAAAATTAAATGAAACAATGAGCATCTATATACACACACTTACACACCCATTCACACATGCACATGAAATGCAGATAATTTACAGGAGCATTTTCCCACTGACTTAAGTGGGTATAAAAATCCCAGATGTTTATTACTTTGGAGATGGAGGTCTAAGGTTACCTTGATGGATTGTGATTCATGTTATTCCCCAGAACAAGCCATTCATTCACTGTTTTCATTTCTAACTCTAGTAATGCCACAGTTTTTTATTCTTTCTAGAATCAGTGCAAAGGAGAGACAAAGTTAATTCTGTAAACAGTGTTTTCCCCTTATTTGTGCACACAGTCAGCTCTGATGACTGTGCTTGCAAACACCCTGCTCCTTCCTCCCACCCCTGTCTGTACCATCTCTTTAGAGTACTAGCTCTTTGAGAAGGGAAGCATCTTGGTTTTCTATCTGCATAGCTTTTGGTACTAGAGATATCATTTGAAGTTTCTTCTTGCTAATTCAAATAAATAATAATCAGAGTGATGGCTTGTACTGGGCAACAATAAATGATCACCACAAACGGCATGTCAGAGTGAGACTGTTAACGGTTACTCGCGGGGAGGAGGGGACTGAAGATGCCAAGGGATATTCTCAGCCAGTTTTGTGCCATGAGTTAATTCTTGTGTGAGAACAGCATCAGAAGATTTATTTCAGTTAGTTTATTTGACACTATTAGCTATCAGAAGCGAGATACAGTAAATTATATAGTGTACAGAGCATATAAGTGTGATATGAGAATCCTGTTACTGATGTATGAGAAGAAAAGGCCTGAAGCCCTGTTTTATTATTCCGTAAATATGCTGTGCTAGAGGCTCTTAAAGCAGGATGAAAGTAGAGGGGATGTTTTAATGTTTATCACAAAGGAGTCCTTCTCACACTTGGATGGGTGAATCCCCTTCTCCGACTGTGACTTCGTGTGGCCACTTGTCTGGAGAGTCCCCAGAGGTCAGCCCTAATAAAAGGTTATCAAATACTGAGAAATGATGGACTTCTCGGTAATCAAAGTCTGCTCATAAGTGCCAGATAATTTATTTACCTTCTAGAAACAATAGAGCAAAAATTGAATAAAGGAGGACATTCTTTTCAATTGAAATATATAATGGAAAATAATTTTAAATAGCATTATTAAAATGATGAAGATAATTTAAAAATTGGCAAAAATGTAGCATTGAGGTGCCAAATTTTCCTAATTAAAAAAAGGACTTCGGCTGATCTCATTGGTGATATGAAAATGATGCCCATGAACTACTGTGTGCAAAACTTCCCTGCAAAGCTATGCATAAGGCTGGATGTTTGACATGTTCAGTTCTGTACTCAATATCATACAAATAATTCCTGGGCTGCTTATGAAACTAAGTATGGTTAAAAGGTACAAAAAAGATAACAAGAAAGTAATAAGTTCCTATTAGGAAACCCTTCTTACCGTCAATCCTTTCTAACATCACAGGCAATTTACAATAATAGACAAAAATTGATTAGGGGAATTGAAAATTGTAGCAAAGTGTCATTAGAAAAGTGGGAAGAGATTTAGGCTTAGAGAAATATGATATTTATCTGAACTAGCCTTTTTTTTTCTTTTTTTTTTAATTTTTTTTTTAGCATCTCGCTTATTTACTGGGGAAAAGCCCTGGCTTTATGATATGTGTCTAGGGAGGAGGACTCACATTCCGCCTTAGGGGATCAATACTCAGATCTGGGATCACCTCGTGATCTGGTTACGGACGTACCTTAAACATTTTGGTGTAGTGTATCTGAGAGTCGTCTGATCTGCTGAAACTCCTCCACCTGGCACACAGCATCTCCGCACTCGCCGAGCCGCAGGGCAGAGGTAGAGGAGGAACGCTGGACCCTGGGAGCTGGGCTGTCCCTGGGTGAGATGGGGCACCCGAGCCGCGGACACGGAGCACCTGTCCAGGAGGGACCGAGCCAAAAGGAGACAGCAGAGAAGGGCCGCCTCCGGCACCGCGGCTCTAACGCTCTCCTCAGAGACGGGAGATGGAGGTTCAAATCCCTCCAGGCAGAGAAGGAATTGAACATGGATCTCCCACATCCTGGGTCACTGCCCTAATTACTGGGTTAGTGGATAAAAAGGGAATGACAGCAGCTGTGGTGAATCCAACCTCTTATTTCCTTTGTGGGTTTTTTTTTTCTGTTGTGAGTGCCCAAAATGAAACATTTTGGCTGAAACAAAGCACTTTCCTTGCTGCAAAATTTATGGGGTTTGTTTTGTTTCAGCAAAGAAAGCTGGAAGATATTATTTCAGATTGATCTGAACGTGGGTTTTTTTGCTCATTTTAGTTTCACTCAGTTGCTTTACAGCAGAATCAATTATTTGCACAAACCTATTTGTAAATGTTAAAAACTACAATTTGAGCTTTGTCGGAGGACAGTTGCCGACAAAATCTCAGCCCATAGTGGCATGCTGTGATCATCCCAGTGACAATAACTCCCAGTACAGCAGAGCTCGCTGAGGCGGTGCGATAGGCTCAGATAGGTACCTGTACACACTATTGAAATATTGAACACTATAATGTATATATTTACACTGATTTAGAAACAGAGTAGTAAAAACGTGGCACTCTATATTGCCTTGATGCTTTTCATTGAAAACAAGGGGGCAGCTAGTCCCATAGTGCGTATCTTTGGGAAGTGCAGTTAGGTATAAGTCAACGTGGTCTTTCTCGGGGAAGGATAACAACTTGGTACAAGCCTTCCAGTGGCTCATTTTGGATGGCTGTGTTTGGATGCTTTCTTGGTGGCTGGATGAGCCAGCAGGTCATAACAGTACCAAGCCTTAGTTATTGGTACTCATTGGAAGGGAGAGAGATGTGCTGTGAGGACAGAGGGGGTCTTCAGGCAGGGAGAAGCTGAACCCCATTGTGAAGTCTTTGCTAAGTGAAAGGGAACTATGGACAGCTTTGCCGTACTTTTTAAATATTCAGGATTGTGTTTCATTTTTACTACTCATCTGCTAGTTGGGAGTGGGTCACCACAGCCAGCATAGTTGCAGGAAGCAAATGTATGTGGTTACTCTACTTCTATTATTCTCTTCTTTGGGCCATTGTGGATTCCAATATGCCTGTTAATTGTATTTATAAATGACATAAATGTACATGGAACATTACAACAGGGAAAATATGACAACAGTAATACTACAGAGCATAATCCCTGCCTCAGGAGCTTGCTATCCAAGGGCCTGAACATGTTCATTGTACTTAGGGAGGAAGTAGCGTGGAGGTGTTATCTCTGCTTGGCTTAACATGAGATTTGGGGTTCCGAGAAATGGACAGGAAGAGGAGCTGAGAACTGCCTCTCCAGGGACAAGACATCTGGGTTTGAGCATCACCCAGGATGGGCAGGAGGGATTTCAGCTCCTTGTTCTAGCTAATGGAAAATGTTTGGGGGTTTTGTTTTGGATAAACAAAACAAAAAGCTGCAAGAGTTTACATTTCATTTAATTCAAAATTATCATTAAAAATGCAAAACCCAAAGCGTAGTCAGCAATTCGCACAGCCTTGCTTAACACTTCTCAGGTGCAGCACACTTACTCTCACAGGATCAGGCCCTGAGGGGACACCAAGAAGAGAAATGCTTGAAAGCAACATATGGAAATTGAACACGAAGTAAAAGCTCAAGTGGAGGTAGGTGGGTTCGGGAGCCGTCGGCAGGAGAGGGAGCCAAGGCTACGCAGTGGGAAGTGTGTAGAAAATGAAAGTATGTAGAAACTGAAATGTATTCAGCTGCAGTCATGTTAACGTAATCCGTGCAGTCAGTTCCTCTTGACGAGTGTATGTAGCACATACAGAGCTGTGCCTGTTGTCAGGGGAAGGTAAAGGCAATACATACATGTGTGCCTGTCATGGACAGAACAATGATGTGAGGGGTACGAGGCATGTATGGGGAGAAGCCACTGAGCAGAAGGCTACAAAAGATGAAAATACATTCAAGAATGGCTGGTATTTTTGTGATAAAGCTGACCGGTTGTTCATAATTAAAAGAAATGTTTCCCCAAGATCACTTGAATTTTTTTTGCAGGGACCACAAAGCTGTTCTAATCTCCACTGGTATTAGATCTTGAATTAAATGTGTGCTGGCATCTGCCAGGATAAGTATCTCTGTTTTTTCCTCCCACCCCTTATAGGAAACTTGGTTAATCTGGAAGGAGTTAAGCTGTGGAAGGCTCCAAGCCCTACAGAAGGGGTTTGGGGCACCGTGAAACATCTCCTGCAAGCACTTGGTATCCCACAGAAAACCAGCACCTGTCTGATCCTGATTCCCATAGACTTTGTGCTGGTAAACGTCCCACCGACTTCCTGATGTGCCTAAGTGTTGGTGAGGTTTGAGCTCCATCGGTCAGCCACAGGAACACAGAAGCAACGGCTTCTTTATCCAGGTGGAATGATCTACTCGGGAAGGACAGCCCACGGTTTGGTTTCCTAAGACCAAAAAAGTCAATCTTTGAGCTATTGCTTTTCTCCCCGAAGTTAAACATTTTCCAAGGCGGCTACCATAGCAGTGTTTCTTCCTGTTTAAACTTATATATGGAATCGCTTATGGCAAACAGCCCATACAATTCTGCAAATCCTTAAATATTGATCTCCCCCCTCCCAAAATTTCAATAGGACTTGCAGTACTTTTTATCCATGAACACCTAACTGTATGAGGGCTGCTGTACAAATTTAAAATTTCGCCTTGCGTTATCGGATTTTTATTAACTAAGATTTATCATTATTACCTAACATCCTCCTCAGCCCAGAGCGTTTGTTGTGACACAGGAGGGGGGTGTGATTAGCTCAAGTGTCACGGGCTTGTTCAAGCTTTTTCACTTCCTTGTAGGTAGGAGTTAACTGTGGCCCCTGTTGGGTTACGTCTCCCGGCAGCCTTTCTGCCTCTTGCGTTATTCACTCTCTGGCACCTGGCAGATGGGTGTGGAGTTCGGTGTCCCTCACCTACACGCTTTTCTTCTGTGGCAAGTGTGGCAAGTGTTTAAAACCTGGAGGGGCTGTCACGGGCCTCCTTGGAGTCCCCACCATGTCTGGGCTGTGGTTTCTTAGCATTTACCCAGGCATTGATTGCTCGTAGCTTATTAGGGGAAAAACTGAGAAAGACCACTTCATTGTTTGTTTGTATCCAGGTTTTTTTTTTGCAAGTGAATTGTCAGGATAGGCAGCACATCTTTGATACTTTGTCTCTTTATTAGAGTCCAAGACAGCTGATGACATTATATTGGGCATTCATTTTAGATCTGCTGAGCCCACAGAAATCAATAGTTTTCCATTATCGGGTCCGGCTGGGTCACTGGTCTGTCAATGAGCTGTTACAATCGCTGAACAAGGGTGAACCTGACCAGTCAATTGCTGCTGACAAGAGGAAAACACGCTGACAGCCACTGGAACAAGCCAGAACACAGATTTGCACTTCGGTTTGCCATCCGAGGAGGCTGGGAGTGGGGCCATTTCCAAGATGTAGGGCACGCACAGAGGGAGGAGAGGCCCCCTCCTCCCGCCCGCCCGCGCGGGGAATTAAGGTTTGCCTCCCAGTCCCGAGCCCCAGAGAACTCACTAACTGGAGGTGAAGGAACCACCTTCCTCGGCGCTGTGTTTTTCCAGCCAAAAAGGGACTTCCTCTTCTGCCGGCAAGGCCAGCGGGGCCAGTCCTCCTCTGCGGTGGCCACCGCTGGGGGACGCTGGGCTCGGGGGCTCCCGGTCCCCGGCAGGGACTGTGCCACGCCGGGCAGGAACGCAGCCGACGGGGTTAACTCCAGTTCTTGTCTGTCTGTGTTTTGACACTGACTTCCTATCAAACTTGAGAGCTGAGCAAAAATAAATATTTAGAAATTATCCCAATATTATGATTTTTAATTTTCAACTTTATTAACTTCTTTCAAGTGTTAAATCCTGACCGTTTTATTTACGCCTCCGGTCTTCTGTTTGATTCTCGCAGAAGTCAATATTCACTTGTGTTCCATCATCAAACAAAAAACTGGTAATCAACTTTATCACTGGAAGCCAACTAGCTGGGTTTTAAAAAATACACTACCCAAAAGAAAGATCATTTTCTTTAAGTGAGGGGAGAGGGAAGCCTTTTTAAGAGAGAAGAGCAAACCTTCTTTTACTGGTAATTAGAAGCACCAGCCTTATATGACTCGCAGCATTTGGTAGCTCAAGCCGCGTCAGATCTCTTACAGCACTAATTAAAAAGAATTTATGTTTTTTTAATAAAATGCTTCATGTTTTAGCCCCTTTTCTTCCACCTACCAAGCGTGATTATGGGGGCTGAAGGGAATTCAGGTTAATATGTTGACACACTTAACAATGCGGGGTCATGTTGCACAATCCGCTTGGCTGGTTCGGTGCAGCGCAGCCCCTGACAGGTCCTAATCAACCGCTGCCCTAAAGGCAGAGGCAAGGAGGGGATTTTAATTACTGCTCTATACGCGAGTTTGCCAGCATTAAATTGAGACATAATTAGGCCTCCAAATTTTAATAATTGTCCTAGCTAATTGGGCAGACAAGTACGCTCTGCAGCGTGGCGTGATTAGATAATTAGTGTCTCCAAATGACAAAATTGGGCTCTTGATGGCGGATTCCAGATGCGGGGGGGGAGCGGGCGGCTCCTTGCGCAGGCAGAGCCGAGCTGAGCCGAGCCGCGCCGGGGGAGGCGGCCGGGCCGGTCGCGGCGCGGTGCCCGGGCGGACAGCCCAGCCTAGCCCGGGGACGGGAGCGGGCCCGCGGGCGCGGTGCGGTGCCGCGGCGGCTCCGGGCGGGAAGGCGCGCCTCCCGGACGCCCGATGCCCCCCCCCGCCCTCGCCGCGGCGTGAGGCAATTGAGTTCGCGGCGCTAATTGATCGCTTCAGCCCAAGGACGGCGCGGCATAAGTGACGGCCATCAAAAGGACATCGGGGCTCGGGCCGGCGGGATGGAGCCCGCCTCGCCGGGCACCGGCACGGCTGGGGCGCGCGCGGCGGCTCCCCCCGCGGCCGCCAGGGGGCGCCGCTCCCGCGTGGCGTCGGCTCCGCGTCCCTCGGCAGGGCCGGCCGCGGCACCGTAAGTACCGCTACCCCGGCCCGGCCCGCCGGCGGGGGGGACCGCGTCCCGGTGCCTGTCCCTCTGCCCGCCCTGCCCCGCCGGGCCCTTCCCCGCGGCGGCGGAGCAGGTGCGGAGCGTCTGCCCCGCCGGCTCCGCTGCTGGCGCTGAGGCGGGGATCGCCTCCCTGCGCGGCTCACCGCCCCCCCGCAACCTGCTAAAGAGGTTTGCTAATTTTATATATATATATATCTCCTTATATCTATCAAATATATATATGTATTTGAGCTAGACTGGGGGCTCAAATGGCCGCGGACACGACTCCGGCAGCCTCCGACAGCGGCGGCGCTGGAGCCGGCGCTGCTCGCGGGTGCCGCCGTGCTGCTCTCGGCATCGGCGGGTTTTGGTCCCCGCCAGTCTTTTCCCGTTAAAAATATTTTATTGTTAATGATACAACCAAGCTCATTAGTAATTAAAAAAAAAAAAAAAGGCTTTATGTGGGGAGGGCGCTGGGACAAATTCGTAGCGAAGCGCCGGGCGGCGGTGTTGCGGGTGCCCGCACCGTGCCGCCGGGGCTCCCGGGCCGAGCGCTGCCCCTCGGTTGGTGCTCCCACGCCGACGGACAGCGTGTCCATGTCGGTGGGGGCAGGGCAGGGCAGCCCCCGCGGGCAAAGCGCGTCGGTTCCCTGTTAGGGAAAGGCGCGCACCCTGGCTCCGTCTCCCCGTTTTCCAGAAAACGGGGCGAGGCGAGGGCGACGCTCCGAAGCAGCTGCTCGAGAAGAGGTCCTCTGCCCTCTCCTGCCCCCCCCCCGCCGCCGTGCAGGTGAGCGGCACAGCGGGCCCGCCGCCGGCCGCGGAGCCCCGGCTGCTGCCGGCACCCAGGGTGACACGAGCCGCCCGGGAGAGAAGCCACCCTCGCAGGCTGCCAGGTCCTTCCGGACGGGGACTTGCTTTTGTTCTTTTTTTTTTTTTTTTTTTTTTTTGTCTGCGAAGAACCAGGCGGTCTTACGCTGCGATATAAGTTGAATCACTAATAACCGAAAGTTAAAATGCAAACGCTTCACTCGGAAGCATTTCATGCAGCTGGTGCAAAATCGCTTTTATTTTTTACCTGCAGGAAAGGAAAAACAGTTTTATGTTTTTTTTTCTGTGTGTCATTGCACCGTCATCGAAATACAGATGCCTTTCCTGCTCCAACTGAAATCTGCATCAATGATTTTCACTACAGCCTGAGGGCTTTCTGGCTTTAAAGGTCTAGTTATTTTTGCTAATATGTCAAGATTTTAACTCCTGACTATTTCATAGATCAACTTCAGATGCACTGTACAGTATTCATATACTTATTTTCAGAGGTATATTCTAGCTCAGTAGATTGCCATCTCACCACTTCAGTGCTTCAAAGCGATGATGTTGGGAATTGTCAGCTCTGAAGACAAGGTTAGCTCACAGGAGCAGGATGTGCTGTGTAAAACGCTGATTTATAAAAGTGTTACAATCCATATATCTTGCAGGTTGAATTGCATGCGTTATATGATCAGAAATAGAGGATTGATCTGCCCAGTGCATATTTAAAGCAAAATTCGTGTTGTCTTCAAAGGTGAGGGTGCCGGAGATGTATCGGAGCAGAAGCTAGAAGGCACGTCTTTCAATCAACCCCAGCCTGGAGAAGCTGTGGCAAAGCCCTCCTATACTCTGGTAACAAACTCCTGCGGCCTAATGTGCACAGTCCTGGCCCGAGCCCTTGCTAGGAGCGGTAAGCACCTTGCCCTGCTAAAAGTGAAAAATACCTCCTGCGAACCAAATAGAGCCTACCCATTTTTTTTAAATCCTTTTTGACTTTGATGGACTCTTGACCATCAGGTGACACATCCTCAGGGCCTACGAGCTGCCGAGGGTGTTGCTTTCCCGTAATCGGTTTCTTTCGGAGCAGCCTCAGTTGCCTCTGTGCCCAAGGGGTCTCCGGGGGGTGGCTCCGGCAGGCTCTGTTTTGTCATCCTCCAGTCAGTGTGCGGGTGAGGCTGCCAGCAGAAATAGATAGGCTTGTGATACTCCTACGAAGGTGACATCCAGCTCCAAGTTTGCAGTTAATCAAGTCCACTCAGTGAAGTTGAACAATTTAATCAGTGTCTGATCAAGCCTCGGATGTTATTTATCTGTGCTATATCAAATTCTCTTCACGTGTAAAGCAATTGTCAGAGGTTAGATGGGGGGAACCTAACAACATAGTAGCAGTTCCTGCCCTGATCCTGCAAGAAATGCTGTGCAGTCACATCACAGTACAGCCGTGAGAGCACGGCAGCCTGTACCGGTGTACAGGTAATTGCAAGGCCAAGGCCACGGTGAGGTTCCTATTTTCGTGCTGTTTACTAACCAGATTACAACTTGCGTATGATATTACTTAGCAACCCTTGCCAGGAATGCTTTTTTTCTGCCTGGTGGGAAGGCTGGTACTATTCCTTCAGGGACACTGTTAGAGATAACTGTCCTGTCGCTTGTGCACAGAGTTTTTGTGATATGGTGGCAGGGCGATGGGAGCTGAAGGCCATCGGATGTGGCACCGAATGCAGCTGTGTAAGCTTGTCCTGTTTCTAGCAGAAAACACACTTCACCTATGCTTCGTGCCCTGCTTGACCTGCTGCTTCATCTCCAGTGCAGAGGAAGGTCTTTTTGTAGATAAGATGCTTGGGACCTGGTTATTTTAGAAAGTTTCGTTCCATTTCCAAGTTAGTACAACAATTCTGATGAGTTAAAGTACAGAAAATGGTGTCCCTTTCCTGGCTGATGTCTTCTTGGTCAAGACCAGGCTGCATTTAGTGCTTCTCAGCTGATAGCTGGGTCTTGCTGGTTTTGCAGACCTTCCCTCAGGTGACAGTGGCGACTGTCCACGCTGGGATGGACAAGTAGAGTTGAAGAAATTTATTTACTCTGAGTAATACGATTTTTTTTTTCCAGATTACCAATTTGGTTAAACAGTTTAGGTTGTTTTTTTTTCTAATGAGTTTAATGGTGCTGAAAAACTGCAAAAAGTAAATAATTAGACCTATAAAATAGGGCATATATTTATTTATAGTAGTGTAATTGAAAAGATACAAATAACAGTTAGTGTTAAGACAGCATAATCTCCTTAATGTGCAGGCAGTTGTAGGAGTAGAAAACATTTTAACTAGTAGAGGGGTTTTCGCTCTTGCTCTCTTTATGAAGCGCCGTCTTGCTTTTCCTCTGGTCTGAAACACTGCTACAAACCCCGGCTCGGTCAGGTGTCTCCACTCCCACCCGCGCTGGAAGATGCAGCCAGGCGGCCGGAGGCGACGGCCGCTGCCGCCGCCGGTGATGGCGGAGCCCCCAGGCCTTGCCAGGGCACGGCTGCAGGTCTCGGGGTCCGCTATCAGCCTGCCTCCCCGGCGCGGGGAGCCCCCCAAGACCCGCCAGATCCGTTGTCCAGCCCGCCCTCCCCCGGGCAGGGAGCGCATCCCGCGCCCGGCGGTGCGGGGCCCGGCGGTGCGGGGCGGTGCAGAGCCGCGGGCGCCGGGCTCAGCGCCGCCGGCAGACACGGAGCCGCTGAAGTTAACACTTCAAAGAAGCCGTCGGTGGCGAGAGGGAGGCGGACAAAGGCAAGCGCCCGGCCAACAAACGCGGCGCTCTGCCGGCGAGTTTTAAGGCGTTTTAAGCCTAAAGAAGAAGTGACAGGGCAATCATCTCCCCGGCTCGGCTGCGGATGCGAGGGTGAAATCTTGCTAACAGCTCGTGTATCTGTATATTTAATTGCGACCTGGCTGCATGTTCCTGTTGAGGAAGGATGCAGATGACAAGCGAAGCTATAAAAACACAGTTGACAAACCCGGGAAAGGGATAACTGACAGATGAAACGACAGTCAGCGCGGAGCTAACTGGCAAACGCATCAGTACAAAGTCATATACCTTCTGAGAGGAGTAGCAGTTTGTTTTATTCCGGTTCTCCAGAGTTTTACCTACTGTCGTTGTGATGGGGGAGAGAGGAGCTAATGTGCCCTGTTCAGGATACAAACATGCAGATTAGATCAGACTTCAGACACCGTGTTTCACTCAAGACTTAAAACAGTTAGAGGAATAAACCAGGATTCCCCCACTGAGGAAAAAGAAAACAGAAAGACATGCATTATTTTTAAAAACGTTTTAAAGGTGGTTTAAACTTGGTTAAACGCAACCGTTTTGCATGGGGATATAGCGAGGTACCGGGAGTTCACGGGGACGGGAGCTGGGGCCCGGAGCTCGCCGCCGCATTGTCCGAGGCTGGGGCGTTGGGAGAATATCAGCCCAGCTCCCGTTTTCTTCACTTTCGTATTACTTTAAGTTTTCAATGAGGCTAGTGTAATTACGAGGCGTTTAACTTTTTGCCAGGCTCTTTCATTATGGCTTTGCATTTGCACCTCGCTTTTAAGAGAAGTAATAACATTCACAGTCAGGGGCAAATCCTGTTAATGAACAAATTAAAGTTCAAACAGTTATTCAAGTTCACAGCCTCGCTCGCTGCTCCTTTAATAAGAGTTATACATGTTACTTTCTCTCGGGATCACTCCCCCTTTTATTACTTTTTAAGCTTTTCATAAGCACTGGCGGGCTATATGGGCAGCTCCCAGCCTCTAAAGAGCCCACAAATCCTGAAGGGAGCCCTAATCCGGCCTTAATTTGACAACTTTTGTAAAAGACATAAAAGCTCGGGTGCCACCCTTGTGCGCTCAGATGATTATATCGCAGGGAACAAGCCGGGGGAAGGCCCCCCCGCTCTTTCCCGCACCCACCTATTTGTGCCGGCTGCCTCCCCTCCGGAGCTGTGCAGAGGAAGCCTCCGTTAGTCCCTCCCGGGTACCGGAGGATAAATTAGGATGTCTGATCCATAGCCTGGGAATTTCCACCCCTTTCCCCGATAGCTCTGCCCGGCTCCGCTGGGCGCGGGCTGCCGGGGTGGCCGGTGCCCCCAGCCCGCCCCGCAGCGCTGCCCGTGGGCCGGAGCCCGGTGCCTGCTGCCGGCAGCTGCCGGCGAGTGTTAACAACATGCAGTTAAAGAAAAAAAAAAAATCCCTGCGCTCTTTCTCTTTTCCCGCCGCCCCCGCCCCGCTTTCTTCTTTTCCTCCGAACCTTTCGCGATTGGAGTGTCTGCGCTCACCTCGGCATTTGCATAACATGAATCTTAATTCCCCTTGTCAGGGGCTGCCCGAGCCCGGGGGAGCCGCGGCTCCCGGCGGGGACGGGGGGGAGCGGGGCGGGGCCCCCCCCGGGGCCGGGCTCCCCGGGCCGGGGGGCGGCGGGCAGAGTCCAACAAAGCCCGGGGAGTTTGACACTGGTTCAAGGCAGCGGCGGTGCAAAAGCGCTGCCTATGTACAAATAGAGGAGATCACACTCCCCATTATCTACCTCCTGGCGAGTGTTTGATTTGTGACATCAAAAGCTTATCAAGGCAAGCTCACAAAAAAAAAAAAAAAAAAGAAAGAAAAAAAAGAGAGAAATAGAAGGGGGGAAAAAAGCACTTCTTCATGGAAGGAGATCGCTCCGGTTTGGGTGATGCAGGGGGAAAGAGGAGGGGGCCGGTGCTGCCAAAACGCCACCGGTGCCGGGGAGGTGATTTCTGCCCCGCCCGTGCCCCCGGGGCCGAGCGGCGGGGCCGGGGCCGGGTGCGGGAGCGGTGCGCTGCCGCGGGCGCGCAGGGCAGCGGGCGGGAGGGCCAGGCTGGCCCCGGCGGAGGGCTGGAGGGAGGCCCTGATTCCTCGCAGCCATCCGCACAGAAGTGGCTTGATATAATCACCATGACGACTGCCGCCTGTGAGCATACAAATAATAGAGATGAAATAGACAAAAGATTAGCATGCCATGAAAAGTACAATAAGTTTCTTATTTAGCATTTAGATAACTGTCTTTCCTTCGGAGCAGGCTTCAAAGTTGAACCCAGTTTAGACCAAGAGGATTAATTCTTTCTCCCGCATGCTTCATTGAATCTCTCATTACCAAACTTTGTCTGTATTGATGTAAGATTTGATTGAAGATTAGAGCATTTAGCAAATCTTGCTTTTCTGCATGTATCAGGCCTTTTCAAGCGCAGACCGCGCTGCCCAGTGGTCAATACCCTTACTTTTATCCAGTGTCTGCTTCATTTAAACTTAATCAACTCCCTCAATGAACTGGAACAGGGAAACGTCCCTGCGGTAAGAATGTTGTGCTTTTCTTAGATAATTCTTTGCTCCTTCTCCCAGTCCGCTGGCGTTCAACCTAAAATTGCTCTCTGATGAACTTAATCAATATGATAATGACAATTGGGGCTGAATGGTCCGCGCGGAAAAGGTAGGTGGCTGTGCCCGCTGCCCAAAACCAACTTCTCCTTGTCTCGCCTCGCCTTTTGTGTGCGCTGCTCCCACCTTTCTTTCTCTCTCTCTTTCCCTCCCCCCTTTCCCCCCTCCGTGACACCGACCGCCGCTCACGCCGGAGAATGATGCTTCTTTGTGCGGCAGGAGGACTCGTATGTCACCGCCCGGAGAAGCGGAGCGGAGCGATTGGCTGGGTGAATTATCTGCCTTGTTGCAGTGAATTATTTGCGCTGTTTCCTTTCCCAGTCAACAAGTTTCTGAGGTATAGTGCAGATCAATCAAAGCTGACAGAGCGCATGTGAAGCTTTTACTGTGTAAATCTGGACCTCTTGTCCCGGCTTCGTTGGCACTGGCATCTGTATATCATTTTTATACTGCTACCAGTAGAGCAATTTCAAAAGTATTTGCAAGGAAAATGGATGTCCCCATCTGTTCCTGGAATCATAAATGTGCCACTTTCGGAGGGTTTTCACTGGTAATCATATCTTTAATGATGAACAAACTTGTGATATATACCTTTCCATAAAATGGGGTTTTCTTCACTTTATTGTGATTGGCTGGGATAAATAGCTTTTCCATATGTTAGGGAGATAAAACATAAGATTACCAGAGCTCGTTTGTTTGGTCATAAACAAAAGAAACAATTCGCTCCAAACACTCTTTAAACAGAAACAACTGCAGAATTAAATTGTATTAATAGGCTATCGATGGGTCAGGAGGCAAACAACTGTCCCCGTGGAAAAGACAGCTGCTTTAAAATAAGAATAGACGGTCCTTCTCGCCGTTCGGGTGACCTTAATGCAGACGTGGATTTTAAATACTCGATGCTCATTTTAATTTTTTTTCTTAAAATTACCTTGTCTTTGTCTCTCTCTTTTTTTCTCCAGCTTGACTATGAATTTCCGTAAGTGCAAGAGCGAGGACGCGGTGCTAGGTAGTGGATTGCCGTGCTCTATATTTAGAAAGCAGCTGGAAAAGAAAATGTCCTCAGGAATCCGGACTGTTTTGTTGTAAATGTCCCTCCATTTACAACATGTGCCCCCATTACAGCAAACGCTCGTTCTTCAGAAGTGCCAGCGCTTCGCGCTGCCTGGGAGCGCGGGGTAAGGACGGCTTGGGGGGGGCCTGTTACTTCTGCGGCACTTCCCGGCGCAGGTAACTTTAGAGTTGTCATATGAAAATCAGAGGTGCCGTTGCCAGCGCTGGCTAGCGCCGCGGCGGTGTGGCTGCCCGGCCAACCCCGCGGCCCCGGGGGGGAGCGGCACCTCGGGTTTCTCCCCGCCGGTGGCACCCCGCTCCGCCCGCGGGTACCGGCGGGTTGCATGCACCCGTTTCTCGGTGCAGAGCGCCTCGGCCGCGAGGTGCACTGCGCGGAGCCCCGGAGAGGGTCACTGCCCTTGCATTTCAGAGGGGCAAGCCCTGCGCGGTCCCTGCCGCCGCGGGCCTGGCGGGCCGCGGGCGCAGGCGGAGCCGGAGCGCACGGGTGGCACAGGCAGTCCCCTTCCTCCCTGCAGATCCAGCAGCACCACCACCCCCAGACCCACCGCCCGCTCTCCGCTAAACGTGGTCTCGTTCACTGGGGCTTGGCCCCTCGGGGATGGGGACGGTGTTCCCGGGGCAGGCCTTGCCGGAGGAGCACCCTGCCTGGCTGTCACTCGGAGGGGATCCCCCACGGCCCCTGTCGAGCTGGTCACGGAGCTGGTCGTTTGCTCAGCGGCGAGGCGGGTGTGGCCCCTCCCGTGTAGTGCTCTCCCACTGCCCCGCTGTCCCCAGACGGCGAAGGGGACGATAGTCGCGATACCGCGACAGACGGAGACGCCTCCGAGCCCTTTCCCCCAGGCCGGTGCCCCTCGGTGGGCGCAGAGAGCCCGGGGCAGCGCTAAGCGGGCGGGGCCCAGCTGAGCAGCACGGCCAGCGTCTGCCTCGAAGCGGGCGGCTTCCCACCACGGCACCCACCCGCGCGGGGGAAGCGGGTTCCCACCCGCGCCCGCCCCACACTGGGCTCCTGGGGCCGAGCGGGAGACCCGCGGCCGGATGACTCGGTACCGGCGGGCGGGAAGCGGGCAAATTACGGTCTCTTAAGGCCAGAAGAGACGGTTAAATCATCTGCCTGACCTCCCGCGTTACAGGGCCGTATAATTTCATCCGGTTCCTAAGGCATTAAGCCCAATAATTTGCGTTTGAGTAAAATGTGCCTTCCAGAAAGGCCCCTGGTCCTGAGGGTTTCAAGAGATGGCGATTTTGCTCCTGTCCTGGGGAGTTTGTTGTGGCAGTTAACCCCTGATTAAGGGACGAGCCTCATTTCCATGACAGGTTGCCGCCCGTGTTTAAATTACTCCGAATTGTGAGGCGTACATTCGGGAGCCTACAAGTGCCGTTGCTGCGCTGTGGCCACTTCAGCTTTCTCCTTCCTTTCACCCAGCTGTCATGCCTGGCGTTAGCACAGACGAGGGCCTGGCTCTTCCTTGGGCTGCCTGGGGGCTCCTGAGGCATCAGGCACCTGACTTCCACCCAGCTCAGCCTGCTTGGCGACTGTAGCAAGGAAAAGCCCCAGCACCTCAAGTTGGGTAGGCCAATGGGTCGTCCCATTGAAGGTGCTCAAAGGGCCTGATCCTGCCTTACTGTGAAATCACGGGCCAACACGCCTTTCTAACCAACGCAGC